>NC_087359.1:73597033-73900064 GCF_030014295.1 Loxodonta africana | reverse complement strand
GTCTCTTGACTCCTGTTGAGAAAAAGGGTGGCCTTGCCTCAGTTTTCTCATGCAAAAATTGAGGCATAATTATAACTACCTTGAAAAGTTTTTATAAGAATAAATGCCAAAAGAATGGCACGTTATAAAGCCTCCAATGGTTCTCTTTCCTTCTGACCACATCTACATCAAAAAAAAAAAAAAAAAAAAAAGTGCTATTAATTGATGCAAGAGTTTTGTTTGGTGAGAAAATGCAGAGATGAGAAGACTGTGTGCTAAATTCCTGCTTTTCCTAGGTATACATTTGGAAGGCCTAACAGCTGGACCTCCATCACCAGGCTACTGTTCTCCAAATGGAAGCTAATCAAAGTGCCCAGGAGGAGTTAATCAGCCTCTGTAGGACGGATCTAGAAACCCACACTTTTTAAGTGACATGAATTCCAACCGGTGGCTTACTAAATCTTGTTGATTGATTGCGAAGGCAGCGAGGGGCTGGAGCCTGGCTGATGGCTGTGTATTGATTGTGGCTTTCAGCCAAGTTATTAAGTGGTTGGAGATAGGGGGTTGTATTGCAAAATCCCTCATCCCGTTGATGCTCTTCCCTTCCCCAACATTTCAGCTTAAATCACAGCATTTCCCAAAAGGGTATTAGCTCCTGTGGACAAAGGTACTAACTGCATTAAGCAAGGCAGGCCTTATTGCAGATATCAAATTTTCATGGGCTGCATGGGGTGCCTAGACTCATACCCAGAGCAGCTCAGCCCTCACTTAGAAACATGAGAGGCGCACAGGCTCAGTGTGGCTTGGGCATTTTGTGAAAAGAGCAAAGAAGTCACCTTCAGAAAGGACTCGGCCGATCTTTGAACTTCCGTAGCTGGGAAATTAGAATGTGCAAAACCCTTCACACAGCTCTGGAAACTCGTCCTGTCTGCGGTCAGGATAAGCAGCTGCTGGGTAGTGCAAATGGTTAAGCACTTGACTACTAACTGAAAGGTCAGTGGTTTGAACCCACTCAGAAGACAGGCCTGGCGATCTGCTTCTGAGGGGCCACAGCCTTGAAAACCTGTAGAACACAGTTCTACTTAGACATACACGGAGCCATCATGAGTTGGAATCAACTCAACAGCAGCTGACAACAGGGGTCAGGAGGAAATCAATTTACCCAGGGGATTTTCCCTTGAGCAGAGCCGGCTTCTGTCTACTGAGTATAGATAAGATCAATAAACCCGTTGAGAAATAAATAAACCAGGGACCACTATTATTGAGTGTGAACTAAGAGCTAGGACTCAAATGGACCCTTTCACATACCTTCTATCAGGTTTGGTCTGTGCATCAGTGTATAAAACTAAAACAACCCCACACTTCTCTTCCTGTAAAACTCAGGAAACCCCTTATCTTGTCTCCTCAGATTGCTCGGGTTTATATGACCAGAAAAGGACATGTCCAGGTCCACTCCCATAATTACGGTGAGTCCAATATCTAGTTTGGAGCCTTGGTGATGCAGTGGTTCAGAGCTCGGCTGCTAACCAAAAGGCCAGTAGTTCAAATCTACCAGTTGCTTCTGGGAAACCCTATGGGGCAGATCTACTCTTTCCTATAGGGTCACTACGAGTCAGAGTTCACTCGACAGCAATGAGTTTGAGGTTTTTTTTAATATCTAGTTGTTGTTGTCAGCCACTGTGATCTTGGCCCTGACTCATGGTGACCCCCTGCACAACAGTATGAAAGGCTGCCCAGTCCTGGTGCCATCCACAAGATTGCTTGCAAGTTTGACCATTGCGATCCATAGGGTTTTCATTGGCTCATTTTTGGAAATAGATCACCAGACCTTTCTTTCTAGTTTACCTTAGTCGGGAAGCTCTGTTGAAACCTGTCCAACATCATAACAACATGCAAGCCAAAACTCACAGGTGCATGATGGCTGCACCTGAGGTGCATTGGTTGGGGATTGAAACCAGGTCTCCCACATGGGAGGCAAGAATTGTACCCCTGAGCCACTAACGCCTCACCCAATATCTAGAATAGTAGAATTATAAACACATCTTCCCCACTGGGCAGCCTCTTGGGGGTGGGTGTACAGCAAAAACTACTTCAGGAAAATTCCTGTTTGACTGTGTGCAAGTTCATGGTAAAAGGATAAGAAGTGTACACACCAGGGGGCTGCAGACGGGACCCTTCCCATCTGGGAGAAGAAACCTAGAGCCCAAGCACAAAAGAGAACCTGTATTAAAACTCCTGCCTTTTTTTCCCAGTTGAAAGCCTCCTTGACTTCAAATGCAGGATGGTCACTTGTAAGTCCAACTCATGCTGAGTCCTGCCCCTGGGGACTTCTTTATAGGACCAGAGGTCTGGACGGAAGGAAGGATACCCACCATGGAAGAGCTACAGACTCAATAAGAGGAAAATATCACTCCATACCCGCTATGATAGCTATGATTTTAGAAAATGGAAAACAAGTGTTGGTGACGAAGTGAAGAAATCGGAACCCTCACCCATTACTAATGGGAATATAAAATGGCACAGCCACTGTGAATAAGTTGACAGTTCCTCAAAAAGTTAAACATAGAATTACCATATGATCCAACAATTCCACTTCTAGGTATATACCCAAGAGAATTGAAAGCAGGAACTCAAACAGATACTAGTACACCAACGTTCAGTGCAGCATTACTCACAATAGCCAAAAGGTAGAAACAACCTAAAAGTCCATCAATGGATAAACAAAATGTGGTACATACATACAATGGAATATTACTCAGTCATAAGGAGAAATGAAGTCCTGATACACGCTACGACATGAATGAACCTTGAAAATATTGTGCTGAGTGAAATAAGTCAGTTACAACAGGGAAAATATTGTATGATCCCATTTATATGAAGTATCTAGGATAGACAAGGGTATAGAAGTCAAAGTACAAAGTTCATTAGTTGTTACGGGGGGCGGGCAGAAGGGAGGGAGGAAGGGGAATTTTGTTTGGGAGATACTGAGCTTCCATTTGGGGTGATGGAGAACTTTGGAAACAGATTATAATGATGGCTGAACAACATGATAAACATAATTAGTGTCACAAAAAAAATAACGGAAGGACAACACACAACACAGGAGAAGTCAGCACAGATGGACGAAAAAAAGCTAAGAAGTTTCCTGAACACAACCGAATACTTTGAGAGACAGAGTAGCAGGGGCAGAGGTCTGGGAACCATGGTTTTGGGGGACATCTAGGCCAACTGGCATTAGAAAGTTTATTAAGAAAACTTTCTGCATCCCACTTTGGTGAGTGGCGTCTGGGGTCTTAAAAGCTAGTGAGTGACCATCTAAGATGCATCAATTGGTCCCAACTCACTTGGAGCAAAGGAGAATGAAGAATACCAAAGACACAAGGAAAATATTAGCCCAAGAGACAAAAAGGGCCACATAAACCAAAGACTCCATCAGCCTGAGACCAGAACTAGATGGTGTCCAGCTACCACCAGTGACAGCCCTGACAGAGAACACAACAGAGTCCCTGACTGAGCAGGAGAAAAGTGGGGTGCAGAACTCAAATTCATGTAAAAAGACCAGACCTGATGGTCTGACTGAGACTAGGGGAAACCCAGAAGACATGGCCCCCAGACTTTCGGTTAACCCAGAACTAAAACCATTCCCAGAGTCAACTCTTCAGACAAAGATTAGACTGGACTATAAAACAAAATAGTACTCATGAAGAGTATGCTTCTTAGTTCAAGTAGATACATGAGACTAAATGGGCAGCTCCTGTCCTGAGGTGAGATGAGAAGGCAGAAAGGGATAGAAGCTGGTTGAACGGACACAGGAAAACTGAGGTGGAAAGGGGGAGTGTACTGTCACATTGTAGGGACAGCAACTAGGGTCACATAACAACGTGTGTATAAATTTGTATATGAGAAACTAACTTGAGCTGTAAACTTTCACCGAAAGCACAATAAATTAAAAAAAAGAAAGAAAGAAGAGACAAACTAAGAATATAAATAAATAAGAGGGAAAAATACGTTGGGATTAAATTAAGGGTGGGACTTGAAGGAGCCCTGATGGCGCAGAGGTTAAATACTCGGCAGTTAGAACCCACCCAGCAGCTCTGGAGGAGAAAGAGGTGGCAGCCTGCTTCCGTAAAGATTACACCCTTAGAAACCCTATGGGGCAGTTGTACTTTGCCCTGTAGTGTCACTATGAGTCAGAATCGATTTAATGGCAGTGGATTTGATTTTTTGACTTTTGGGACTTGATGATAAAGAGTTAGAGATTTCAGCCTAATTGTCCTGTCTTTGTTCCCTTTCACCAGGAAGGATTTACAGTTATTTATAGCTTTACAAGGCTCCACTATCTAGTTTCAAAGCGTTGTCGTCACCCCAAAAGGAAATCCCACACACATTAAGCAGTCGTTCCCCTTTTCCCCCTTCCCCGAGCCCCTAGAAACCACTAATCTGCTTTCTGTCCCTACGGATTTGCCTGTTGTGTGTATTTCATATCAATGGAATCATCCAGTATGTAGTCCTTTGTGTTGGCTTCTTTCACTTACTCTAATATTGCCAAGTTCATTCATGTCGTGATATGTATCCATACTTCTTTTCTTTTTATGGCTGAATGATATTCCATTGTATGGATATACCACATTTTATTTACCCATTCATCAGTTGATGGACATTTGGGTAGTTTTCGCCTTTTCGCAATTCTGAGTAGTGCCGCCATGAACTTTGTGTACAGGCTTTTTCTTGAACACGGGTTTTCAGTTCTTTGGGGTATATGTCTAGGAGTGGAATTACTGGGTCATATGGTAGAATTCTTATCTTCCACATGGAAGACCCAGGTTCGATTCCAGGCCAATATGCCTCATGCACACCCCACCACCCGTCTGTCAGTGGAGACTTGCATGTTGGCCATGATGCTGTTCTGTTTCAACAGAACTTCCACACTAAAACAGACAAGTAATAAAGGTCTGACAAGCTACTTCTGAGAATCAGTCAAAGAAAACCCTATGGATCACCAAGGACCAATCTGCAACAGATCATGGGAATGGTACAGGACTGAGCAGTGTTTCATTCTTTTACGACACATAGGGGAGCCATGAATCAGAGGCCAATTAGAACAGCCACTGACAATGACAGCAAGAAAGTTTAAATTAACTGAGGTGATATTTTTGAAAATACCTCACTGCATATGTTGATAACGAAATATGTCCATAAATTCACTTTGAGCACTACATACATCTGAGACAAAATATTGTGTTATTGCTTCTCAAATATGCCCACATATTAACATTCTAGTGGCTAAAAGCCGAGCCAGTTTTCTCAGGGACATTATTCTATTGAATAATGTGGGTCGTCCAAATTTTAAGAATGGGTGTAGAACCGATGAAGAAAATCTGGGATTTGAATTCAGATCTACCTGCCCCCAGACTCCACACATTTTCTTGTCAGCAACCCCTGAAGGGGCTAATACACTTAACATATGCATACAAGCAGAAAGAGTTTTAAGCAATAAAAGAGTTTTCCATTTGTATAGTTCTGTTCAGATTACAAAGCACTTCCACATAATTCTTATGAATGCAGAAGCCTCCACAAATCAGCATTATTTCCAGATTTCTTGAATCTTTCAAAATAGTACTTGATAAACGATTGTCTAATTCATCCAGAACGTATTTAGCAAGGGTTTACAATGTACCAGGCATTGCGTCATGTATTGTGGTTATGGGAACAAAGAAGACACTCTCAACCTTCAAGTGGATCACGGTCTAACCGAGAAAACCCGTAAGTAAATACAAAACTATAATAAGTCCTTTGCCTAGTTCGCTATGGAAACACGCTGGAAGGAGACCATTCAGACTTGAGGCAAATATTGATGAATGAGAATGTAGGAATGAATGGATAACTTAAAAATAGTTTGTTTTTAAGATAATGGCCCACCTTCTTATCAAGAAGAACCAAAGATAGGTCCCTTCATTACCAGAATGCCTATTAATGCTTCAACTCAATGTAAATTGGTGTATATTGAGTACCTACTACACACCAAGGACTTAAAGCACTTACTGGATCAAAGACTACAGCCTTCAAAAATGGATTACACCTCAACATAAAGAGAACAAAATTTCTCACAACTGGATCAATAAGCAACACCATGATAAACGAAGAAAAGATTGAAGTTGTCAAGGGTTTTATTTTACTTGGATCAACAATCAACGCCCATGGAAGCAGGAGTCAAGAAATCAAACGACGCATTGCATTGGGCTAATCTGCTGCAAAAGGCCTCTTTAAAGTGTTAAAAAGCAAAGATGTCACTTTGAGGAGTGAGGTGTACCTGAACCAAGCCACAGTGTTTTCAATCGCCTCATACGCATGTAAAAGCTGGATGTCATGGATTGAACTATGTCCCCCCAAAAATATGTGCATCAGTTTGCCTGGACCCTGATTCCCAGTATTGTGTGATTTTCCTATAAGTTGTAAATCCTGCCTCTATGATGTTAATGATGGAGGATGGGCGGCAGTTGTGTTAGTGAGGCAGGACTCAATCTATAAGATTGGACTGTGTCTTGAGGCAGTCACTTGAGATACAAAAGAAAGAAGCTAGCAGAGAGACAGGGGGACCCCACACCACCAAGAAAGCAGTGCTGGGAGCAGAGTACGCCCTTTGGATCTGAGGTCCCTGAACGGAGAAGCTCCTAGTCTGAGGGAAGATTGATGAGAAGGCTGACAGAAAGAGAAAGCCTTCCCCTGGAGACAACACCCTGAATTTGGACTTTTAGCCTACTTTGCTGTGAGGAAATAAACTTCTCTTTGTTAAAGCCATCCACTTGTGGTATTTCTGTTATAGCAACACTAGATAACTAAGACACTGGACAATAAATAAGGAAGACTGAAGAAGAATTTATGCCTTTGATTATGATGTTGGTGAAGAATATTGAATATACCATGGACTGGCAGAAGATGGAACAGATCTGTCTTGGAAGTATAGCCAGAATGCAACTTAGAAGCAAGGATGGCAAGGCTTTGTCTCACGTACTTTGGACATGTTCTCAGGAGGGACCAGTTCCTGGAGAAGGACATTGTGCTTGGTAAAGTAGAGGGTCAGTGAAAAAGAGGAAGACATTCAATGGGATGGATTGACACAGTGGCTGCAATCATGGGTTCAAACATAGCAACCATTGTGAGGATGTTGCTGGACGGGACCTAACAACAACAACACTGTGTCCTAGCATTACAGTAGAATCTACGTATTGGGGATAAGACAATGAACTCCATTAGGAGTCAGCAAAATTTTTCTGGAAAAGTCCAGATAGTAAATATTTTAGGCTTTGCAGGCATATGTCAGTGACAACTACTCAACTCTGCCACTGTAGTACAAAACTAACCATAAACCAAAACTAGACCTGTTGCTGTGGAGACGATTCTGACTCATAGTGACAATAGATAATGTGTAATCAAATGGCATGTTTATCTTCCAATAAAACTTTATTTAAAAACATTTAGCTCCTGGGACTTACTTTGTTGACCCACAACCCCTGAATTAGATAAAGTTCCAGTCTAATGGTGTCTACAATCTCACCCCATCATAATTCTAATCAACCTGTAGATGCCGTTCTACTTTTGCTGTGCCCTCTCACACCTCCACACTTTTGCCCTTGTTCCTCTATCTGCTTGATGTGACTTCCCCAATCTCTACCTCTCTGTTAACACCCAAGATGTCCTTCTAACCCCAACTTCCACACACACAGCACACTTCTTTACCTCCTAACCTCCTGCCAATCCTTCCAAGGGATGGCTAAAGTTGCCTTTGGATATTTTTTGTTAAGTTGCTAGGTCTTGCAAAAAGCAATGTAGCACCCTCTTTGACAATTACATTTTGCAAATGGTTATTTTGTAAAGGACACTGGAAGTCATATTTCTCAACGTTATACATTTTGGAAATGCTTCACTCTGTTATTTTTTATAACCCATACAGACACTAGGGTAGCACCTGCTTTTAAAAGCCTTCAGAGTCAAATGTTTGCAGCTATCCGCCATAGCTTAGAATCTTGGTGCCTCAATCGTTTATTCATTCCTGTGTTGAAATTGGTCCAAAATTTTTTTTAGGAATACATTGGCCCCGAGAGAAAGGAAGAAACTAGGGAAAGTCATCCTAAACAATGCCAGGGGTTGTGATGTGTGGTGGTGGGGTGGACTCACATTCAGGTATATTTTGTCTTAACCTATTCAGCTTCTATAAAATAAATGCATAATTCACACTGTTCTGTCCTTAATTAGCAAAACATGATAATTGTAAAACAGGTACCCATCAGAGAGTAGACTATGAAAGACAAGGTTGCTCAGCACTTAACAAAAACCTAGTTGAGATTTATAATTCCAAATACTGTTGGCTGGAAGCCCAAGTACAGCCTCTTCAAGATTGTCACTCAAAGTCCCATGAAGACGGAGAAAAGGTGGAAACTCACAATCTTTAAAACTAAGACTGATCAATAAAGAACTGCCAAAACAGAGAACTGGGGCTTATCATAAAGCAAATGGAACTGCATGGAGAAAAGCTTACCTGGGCTTCAGCTCATAGTATGCCCTGTCCTCATAATATGAAAATGCCTGGAAAAGAGCTAGGAAGCTGTTCTGATTTTTTTATACCTGCTCCATCGTTGCTCCAGAGGCTCAGGGATTCTCCTAGCCAGCTCTTTCTTATCTTTCAGAACTTAGCTCAAATGTCATTTCCTCAAAGAGGCCTTCCCTAAATACTCAATCAAAAATAGTTATTCTCCAGTATAAGAGCCTAGTTATTTTCTACTAAACAGTTAATTCAACAAAAAATTATTTGTTTAAATGTTTCCAGCCAGCCTCCCCATTAAAATGCAAGCTACGTGAGAACAGGAACCTTATCTTCTTTGTTCACTACCATTTCCCTGGCAACCAGAATGGTTTTCAACACATAGTAGATAGTAATGTATCTTGCATGAGTAAATTAGGTATCCATTAGGGAAAAATACATTTGAACCCCTACCTCACACCATTCACAGAAATAAGTCTTAGGTAGACGATGAATTAAATCAATAGGAAGTAATATGAATGAAATGCTATTCTTAGAACTTTGAATTGGTAAAGACCTTCCTTGAGCAAGACAAAAAAAAAAATCTTGAGTATAGCAAAAAAAATTAACTAATAAAAAAAAAAAACTAATATGGACATATATATACATATGTGTACTTTTTAAACTCTCCACATGGAAAAGTACCAAACAACATACTGGGGAAAATATTTTCAACACAGTAGACTTGACTAATATCCAGAATAAATAAAAAAGCTCCCACGAATCAATAAGGAAAAAGGTAAAAAACCCAGAAGAGAAAACATGAGAGGGACATTCATGAAGAATAACATAAATAATGGCTAATAAACATATGAAAAGATACTTATCCTTTAATGACTGAGTAAAATGTAAATTAAAACAATAATGTAGTATCATTCTTTGATCGAAAGTTAGAGATAAACGTGCCTTACAAAAAATTAAAAATTGCAAATAAAGTCATGCATTATGGTGGCCCAATTAAGCACGCAGCTGCTACCTGAAAGGTCAGCGGTTTAAACGCAATAGTGACTCTGACGGATAAAAGATTTGGCAATCTCCTCCTGTAAAGATTACACCCTAGGAAACTCTATGGGGCGGTTCTACTCTGTCATATAGGATCACTATAACTCGGAATCTACCCGACAGCATACAGCAACAACATTATAGAAAATGGATGGAAATGGACACTTAGATTACTGGTGGACATGTATTTTGGTAAAGCTTTTTGGAAGTAGAACAATCTTAAATATGAAGAACTTCAAATTCAGAAATTCTTGTTTTCGGAATCCTCCCTAAATAGTTGCATATATATGTCTACAAATGGTATTATTAAGAAAATTGGAAATAGTAAAATTTGAAAACAATCTAAATCATCCACCACTCATCTGTCAGTTTCTCATATTGTTGTAGCTTGTATGTTGCTATGATGCTGGGAACTATGTCACTGGTATTTCAAATACAAGCAAGCCCACCCCTGGTGGACAGGTTTCAGTGTAGCTTTCAGGCTGAGACAGACTAAGAAGAAAGGCCTGGAGATCTGCTTTTAAAAATTAGCCTATGAAAACCCTATGGATCTGAAAAGAATATTGTCCAATAAAAAAAAAAAAATTTTTTTTTTTTTTATGGTGTTGGAAGATGAGCCCCCTAGGTTGCCAGGCTCTAGAAATGCACAGTGGCTTCAACAATGGACTTGAGCATATCAAGGATCATGAAGATGGCGCAGGATGAGGTAACGTTTCATTCCTTTGTACATGGGGTCGCTATGAGTTGGAGCTGACTCACAGCAACTAACAACAACAACATAATATATATATAAAATCTAAGCTCACTGGCAACCCATATGAAACCTTTGCACTAATTACAAAAAGGTGTCCCTTCCTCAAGACACGTTCAGCTGTCAGAAAATTGTACTATTCTGATTTTGTTAGAAGTGGACATTTTACTCCCTTCTGCTAAAAAAAAAAAAAAAAAAACTGTTATAATAACTACTGATTGAATAACTATCGACCCCCACATGTCTGTCAGTTTGTTGTACCGTGGGGGCTTGCGTGTTGCTGTGATGCTGGAAGCTATGCCACCGGTATTCAGATACCAGCAGGGTCACCCATGGAGGACAGGTTTCAGCTGAGCTTCCAGACTAAGACAGACTAGGAAGAAGGACCTGGCAGTCTACTTCTGAAAAGTATTAGCCAGTGAAAACCTTATGAATAGCAGCGGAACATTGTCTGATATAGTGCTGGAAGGTGAGCCCCCCAGGTTGGAAGGCACTCAAAAGATGACTGGGGAAGAGCTGCCTCCTCAAAGTAGAGTCAACCTTAATGATGTAGATGAAGTAAAGCTTTTGGGACCCTCATTTGCTGATGTGGCATGACTCAAAATGAGAAGAAACAGCTGCAAACATCCATTAATAATCGGAACCTAGAATGTACAAAGAATGAATCTAGGAAAATTATAAATTGTCAAAAATGAATGCATAAACATCAATATCCTAGGCATTAGTGAACTGAAATGGACTGGTATTGGCCATTTTGAATCAGACAATCATATAGTCTACTATGCTGGGAATGACAAGTTGAAGAAGAATGGTATTGCATTCATCATCAAAAAGAACATTCAAGATCTATCCTGAAGTACAATGCTGTCAGTGATAGGATAATATCCATACACCTACAAGGAAGACCAGTTAATACTCCATACACCTACAAGGAAGACCAGTTAATACGACTATTATTCAAATATATGCACCAACCACTAGGGCCAAAGATGAAGAAAGAGAAGATTTTTATCAGCTGCTGCAGTCTGAAATTGATTGAATATGCAATTAAGATGCACTGATAATTACTGGAATGCGAAAGTTGGAAACAAAGAAGGATCAGTAGTTGGAAAATATGACCTTCGTGATAGAAACTATGCTGGAGATCAAATGATAGAATTTTGCAAGACCAACAACTTCTTCATTGCAAATACCTTCTTTCACCAACATAAACCGTGACTATACACATGGACCTCGCCAGATGCAACACACAGAAATCAAATAGACTACATCCATCAAAAGAGACGATGGAAAAGCTCAATATCATCGGTCAGAACAAGGCCAGAGGCCGACTGTGGAACAGACCATCAATTGCTCATATGCAAGTTCAAGCTGAAACTGAAGAAAATCAGAGCAAGTCCACAAGAGCCAAAATATGACCTTGAGTATATCCTATCTGAATTTAGAGATCATTTCAAGAATAGATTTGATGTATTGAACACTAGTGATCGAAGACCAGGCAAGTTGTGGAATGAAATCAAGGACATCATCCATGAAGAAAGCAAGAGGTCACTGAAAAGACAGGAAAGAAAGAAAAGACCAAGATGGATGTCAGAGGAGACTCTGAAACTTGCTCTTGAGCGTCGAGCAGCTAAAGCAAAAGGAAGAATTGATGAAATAAAGGAACTGAACAGAAGATTTCAAAGGGCAGCTCGAGAACGCAAAGTAAAGCATCATAATGACATGTGCAAAGAGCTGGAGATGGAAAACCAAAAGGGAAGAACATGCTTGCTGTTTCTCAAGCTGAAGAACTGAAGAAAAAATTCAAGCCTCAAGTTGCAATAGTGAAGGACTCTATGGGGAAAATATTAAGTGACGCAGGAAGCATCAAAAGAAGATGGAAGGAATACACAGAGTCATCATACCAAAAAGAATTAGTCGATGTTCAACCATTTGAAGAAGTAGCATATGATCAGGAACCGATGGTACTAAAGGAAGAAGTCCAAGCAGCTCTGAAGGCATTGGTGAAAAACAAGGCTCCAGGAATTGATGGAATATCAATTGAGATGTTTCAACAAATGGACGCAGCACTGGAGGTGCTCACTCATCTATGCCAAGAAATATGGAAGACAGCTTCCTGGCCAACTGACTGGAAGAGATCCATATTTATGCTTATTCCCAAGAAAGGTGATCCAACCGAATGTGGAAATTATAGAACAATATCATTAGTATCACAAGCAAGCAAAATGGCTGCAGCAGTATATCAACAGGGAACTGCCAGAAATTCAGGCCGGTTTCAGAACAGGACATGGAACGAGGGATATCACTGCTGATGCCAGATGGATCCTGGCTGAAAGCAGAGAATACCAGAAGGATGTTTACCTGTGTTTTATTGACTATGTAAAGGCATTCGACTGTGTGGATCGTAACAAATTATGTATAACACTGCAAAGAATGGGAATTCCAGAATATTTAATTGTGCTCATGAGGAAACTTTACATAGATCAAGAGGCAGTCGTTCGGATAGAACAAGGAAATACTGATTGGTTTAAAATCAGGAAAGGTGTGTCCCAGGGTTGTATTCTTTCACCATACCTATTCAATCTGTATGCTGAGCAACTAATCCAGGAAGCTGGACTATATGAAGAACGGGGCATCGGGATTGGAGGAAGACTCGTTAACAACCTGTGTTACGCAGATGACACAACTTTGCTTACCGAAAGTGAAGAGGACTTGAAGCACTTACTAATGAAGATCAAAGACCACAGCCTTCAGTATGGATTACACATCAACATAGAGAAAACAAAAATCCTCACAACTGGACCAATGGGCAACATCATGATAAGCGGAGAAAAGATTGAAGTTGTCAAGGATTTCATTTTACTTGGATCCACAATCAACAGCCATGGAAGCAGCAGTCAAAAAATCAAAAGATGCATTGCATTGGGTAAATCTACTGCAAATGACCTCTTTAAAGTGATGAAGAGCAAAGATGTCACCTTGAAGACTAAGGTGTGCCTGACCCAAGCCATGGTATTTTCAATCACATCATATGTATGTGAAAGCTGGACAATGAATAAGGAAGACTGAAGAAGAATCGATGCCTTTGAATTGTGGTGTTAGCGAAGAATATTGAATACACCATGGACTGCCAAAAGGACGAATAACGAACAAATCTGTCTTAGAAGAAGTACAACCAGGATGCTCCTTAGAAGCAAGGAAGGCGAGACTGTGTCTTACATACTTTGGACATGTTGTGAGGAGGGATCAGTCCCTGGAGAAGGACATCATACTTTGGACATGTTGTGAGGAGGGATCAGTCCCTGGAGAAGGGTCAGCGGAAAAGAGGAAGACCCTCAATGAGGTGGACTGACACAGTGGCTGCAACAATGGGCTCAAGCATAACGACGATTGTAAGGATGGTGCAGGACCAGGCAGCGTTTCGTTCTGTTGTGCATAGGGTCACTTTGAGTTGGAGCCAACTCGACAGCACCTAACGAAAATAACTATCGACATCTGCATTTTCTGGACGTGGCTCCCTGTGCAGTTTGTAACCTGCAACAGAACACATTTAAATGTTCAGAAAAAAGCCTGAGAGCAGCCCGCTGGACTACCATCATTCTGTATCTCTGGGGAAGAAGTGGGGGCAGAGGGGCGAAGGTAAGGGGAGACGTTCACATTTTAATTTCTAGAAGTATTTTTAGCATTTGAATCTTTTTTGATGAGACTATTCACATATTATTTGATAAAATGCAATAAAAAAGAACTAATAAAAATGATTGACAGATACTATTAACAAAAATATATACATACATATATATATATATATATACATATATATATATAACCATTTTCTTCCTTCTATAAACCACAAGTAAACATTTAGGTACTGGAAAGAGAAAGAAAAAAAATCCCATTTACAATGGCAATAACAATTATAAAACCATTAGAAATGAACCGAACAGGAATTGTGAACATACACCTACCTTATGACACAGCTATTTAGCTCTTACATTTTTACCCAAGAAAAAAAGAAATATGAATTCACACAAAAAAACTTGTACAAATATGTTTATAGCAGCTTCATTCATAAGAGGTCTGAAATGGAAACAACACAAATGTCCACCAACTGGAGAAAATACATTGTGGAATATTCATACCATGGAATACTAATCAGCAATAAAAAGGATCCAACAACTAATACGCACAATAACCTGGATGAGCAAAATAAGCCGGACACAAAAGAACGCATAGCGCCTGATCATTATGTACAACTGCATTTCCGTGAAGTTCTAAAGGGGGCAAGACTAATCGACGGTGATAGAAACCAGAGCAATAATTGCTTGTGGCGGGTGGGATTGATTGGAACTGGGCTCAAGGGAATTGCTGGGGTGAAGACAATGTTCTGTGTCTGTCTTGACGGGGTGTTGATTACATGCATTGATTGTTGTTAGTTGTCGAACAGCCAGCCCTGACTCATGGAGATTTTTATGTATAATAGGATGCAACATTGCCCGGTCCTGCACCATCTTCACCATCGTTGGTAGGTTTGAGTCCATGTGTCAAAACTCATCAAAGTGTATAGTTACAATCTGCGCATTCACTGTAGATAAATTTGATCTCAGTAAAGAAAAAAAAGTTTAAAGAAAGATTTGTAAAAGAATGATACGATGGAGGAAAAAAAGCTTTCCTTGAATAATGTCAGATTTCTAGCTGGGTCCAGAGTAATGGTGGCAGGGACAGTCAAAAGTTTTCTGCCTGTCTGCATACTGTATGGTTAATGACCGCTCTAATTAACAGTAGATACTGGTAACATCTTCTGCTCATTAGCAGAGGCTGCAGAGGCTTATGAAAATCAGGTTCATAGGACATCAACCAATTCCTGAGACATCCACGATCACCACTCCGTAATGATGGCAAACGGAGTTTGGCTGATAAAAGCACAAGACTTCAAGAAGGAAGCTGCCCGTCTTACATAATCCATCTAGGAATCCGTAAAGTAAATAAGAGAATAACAACCACATCAAGGGGGAGCAAAACTTAAGTAGACATGCATTGATTCTACATAAATTCCCCCGCAGCGGCAAAGTGAGATTAGAAGGAAGAGCAGCATTTAAAAGCCAGTGCGAAGATAACTCCGCATCCACACATCACAGCCCAGCCTGCACTGAGGCCGTGCAGGGAATGGGGATGGCTCGTTCCTATTCTTTATTGGCTCCGCGGCGGCTCAGGAAGAGGCAGAGACGAGCACCAGCTGCTCAGGCTCTGCTCTCCGCTCCTGTCTTCATCTGTGTGCTTTGCTCAAAAGCTGGAATTGAGATAATGATACCATGACCCTGGCTGAAAAGTGTAAATGGAAGTTATCCTTACTTACCAAAAAAAAAAAAAAAGACGACAAGACTATTTAAATAAAAATACAGAAGTGAACTTTTTCATATGGTAGCTACTGAATTGGTGAAGGCAGCCCTGGTGGCACTAACAGTTAAGTGCTCTGCTACTAATGGAAAGGTTGGAGGTTCAAACTCACCGAGAGATGCCTCAGAAGAAAGGTCTGGCAGTCTGCTTCCAAAAGGTCACAGCCCTGCAAACCCTATGGAGCACAGTTCTACTCTGAAACACATGGGGCCACCATGAGTCAGAACTGACCTGTTGGCACCTGGTTTTTTTTTTGAATGGATGAGCTTGCTTGCTGAAAAAGCCAGAACAGAGCATCTAAAAAGGAAAGATAACAGTGGTATCCTGCAGCAAGAGTGCCAGTCTCCCTAAGACTGTTCCTTCTCAGTCCTCTGTCTCCCATGGCTAACTCAGAGCAAGGATTTTCCTCTCTCCTTGAGGTTGTGTCTAAGCTCTTGGTTTGTATCATGCTAAAGAATATCTGGCTAATTAAGTCACCTACCCACACTGGTATCTGCTGAGATGGCCATCATCCTAAGGATGCCTGTCCTGATTGATCCTTATCCCTGGTTCATGCAGGTCACCATAGATGTGGAAACTTTCAAATTCCCATTCAGTATTCCTTTTGAAATTCAAATGACCCTTGTTTCCAGTCAAATGACCTCAAGGTCCACGAGCTTTATCTTCTGCTTCTACGCCAATGACACCATTCTGCTATGACTCTGCCACTCTGGGGCCTGGAAAATGCAGTGCGGATGTCTGAGGCTCCATTTGCTTGGAACAATGAAGAGTTTCTTTTGTGGGGCTTGCCATCCCGCTAGCTCTACCTGGTTGGCCATGCCATAGGTATTCCCGGCTCTCAGAGCCCGTACACCTCTCTGGGGCACTTGATGCCTCTCCAGGGCTCGGCCCAGCAGGGTGACCCAGGAACTGCTCTCAGTGGCCCACTGCACCCATACTTTCATTGCCTGCCTTCTGACTCAGCTCTCTCTGCCCCACCCATGGCCTAGCGAATCCTCTTATAACCCAAGAACTTGGGAGCCTAAGGCCTTATCCTGAGGGTGTGTCTCTTAAATTTCAAAAGCCAGAATGAGACTTTACCTCTATTTTCTGCTTTATCATCAGTTTTCTTGGACAATGATCCAGAAAAACTTTGAGGACTGAATTAGGGAGGGCTATTTTAAGGAGCACTGGTGGTACAGTGGTTAAGCACTCAATTGCTAACCAAAAGGTCAGAGGTTCAAACCCACCAGCTGCTGTGCAGGAGAAAGATGCAGCAGTCTGGTTCTGTAAAAATTACAGCCATGCAAACCTTATGGGGCAGCTCTACTCTGACCTATAGGATTGCTATGAGTCAGAATCTACTCAACAGCAATGGGAAGGGCTACAAGACGAGGTATTGGAAGGTGAGAATCAGTAAATCCCTCCATGCTATAAAGTATTTTACCATTTAAGCTGTCACCACTGTGGCTATTGTCATTGGTGGTTGAGGTGTTGTTAAACTGTTGATGTCTTTCTCCACTGCACCCTCTGTTATGAGCCAGAGGTATTAAGGGGCAAGGACACAACAATTATAGCAGTGGTAAAAGAGAAAAGATGGAGTGAAGGGATCTACATGGTCTCATGGATTTAAGAAAAAGCTATTAAAAAGTCAAATATAATGAGACCATTCATTGATTAAGAATAACGAACTTGATGACTCCAAGAAAAGCTGGGACCAGAGTCTGGAAAAGCAAAAACCTAGACTGGGAAAAGTGGAAGTAACCTCCCTTTGCAGATGAGGAACTGGGGCCCATAAAGATGCTTGTCCAAGGTCAAATACTATTTAATGACAGAGCCAGGACTGGAACCTGGGTTTCCCAACTCCCAGGGCTCGTCCCACCTACCTAGGCTGAGTTCTCCAGCTTGGCTAGACATGTTTGTCTCCCACAAAAGAGATAAGACAAAAGAAACATTATAAAAGGAGAAGCAGATGGGAAATGCCATCTCCCTGCCACCTGCTTAGCTCCAGCCACAACCTCTCACATTAGTAAGCTCTGTGGACTTGGGCCTGATATATGGCCTCAGTGAGCATTAGTTCCTTTATCTGTGAGACAGTGGTGCAGGAAATACACCGGAAACATGAGGTGCTCCCGGTTGGAAGGACATTCTGTCGTGAAACCTTGAGGCTCTCACCTGGACTGCCTAATCAGAGTTCTTGGGCCTGGAATGTCCTCTCATAATGGAGGCTGAGAACTGAGCCTCCCTCTGTCCCAGTTTCTTCTTTTTCCTTATCAGAGAAACTCCTTCCATGTTCTGGGTACACACTCTGCTTATTGCTTATGTGTGTACACCACATGGTACCTGGCCAAACCCACTTCTATATCTTTTCCCAGTGGAAAAAGAATGAGGTATTTTACCTGCAGCACAAGAGGGATGCATGCAGACCACCAACACTTTGTCAACTGTGCAGCGAGTCCTGCTGGCCATGGGGATCAATGCCCACTATTGAAGCTTGCCTTGCTCTGTATGGCTGTACCTGCAAAGCATTGTTCCATCCAATGCCTGTGTGTAAGTCACATCTTCCTTAGCAACCTTGGACTTTGGCTCAACAGTTTCGAGCAGGGTTGACAGAGTTTGATTCATCAAGCAAGGTTGACATCCCCCAAGGACTTGGATGTGAGGGGCATACAGTGGCTCTGGGAGTTCTAATCCCTGACATTAACCCATGGCGATGCAGAGCAAAACATACCAATATGCCTTCAAGGGGCTGTGTGCTCCCAGGCTGGGAAGGCTTAAAAGTCACCTACTGCATGTATGCGACAGCTGTGTCCATCAGAAGGAAGTCTGGTTAGCCAATGGACATTCAGAGAAAGGGAGACCCAAAGACACATGTTGGTTGGAGGCTGGATAGCTAGGCTGAGTCTCCAGATAACCAGACAGGGAATATGTATGGCTTAATTAAAACGGAGCATGGAGCCTTCAGAGAGACAGGAAAAAGCAGCACTCTGAGAGGGGGGTGAGGCCACTGCAGGGACCAAGGTGCCTTCTCCACATGTGCCCCATCAGCCTCCCCAACCTACCCCATCAACTTCCCAGGTGGGGGTTGAGGCAGCCCTGACTCAACTGACCTGCTGTTCCCAGATTGGTCTCCATCTTTCCCATATTCTAACCCTGCTCTCTAGCCTAAACCAAAAGACCAAACCAATTGCCATCAAGTTGATTCTGACTCATGGTGACCCCATGTGTTTCAGAGTAGAACTGTGCTCCATAGGGTTTTCCATGGCTGTGATCTTTCAGAATTAGATTGCTAGACCTTTCTTCTGAGGCAACTGTAGGTAGATTCGAACCACCAACGTTTTGGTTAGTAGCCACAACAATTTGAGACCATACATTGATTAAGAATGATGAACTTGATGACTCCAAGGAAAGCTGGGACCAGAGGCTGGAAAAGCAATAGCCTAGACTGGGACAAGTATAAGTAACCTCTCCTTGCAGATGAGAAACTGAGGCCCAGAAACGGGCTCCTGTTCTCCAGGCTAAATGTTTCAAATTCCGCAAATACATTTCTCATCTCTTCCCCCATGGTGAAGTCCCGTTAGGTAAACATCTTTCACCCTAACTTAGAAAGTGAGGGGGCAGATATGGAAAAAAAAAAAAAAAAAACTGATCGGAACAGCCCCTAAACCCAAGATTCCACTGATGTTTCCAACTCTGGCATTCCTTTTCTCAGCTACCATCCAGCTGATTAATATTTCTTTTTCACAGGCCAAGGTTCTGATTCCGAGTTCATTAGTCGCCCTGTAGTGGTCTTACCCACAGAGTCCTTCTTGCAAAGGGTCGTAAAGCAGTCTTCAAACAAGTATGATTCAATCATCCAATATATATGTAATTCCTGCTCTGGGCCCCATTAGGAGCTTCACAAACAATTACTTACTTAAGCTTCATTACTCGCCTCGAAGCTGTATGCTAATACCCTTGTTACCTAAATAAACAGGCTCAGAGTTGACAAGCTACATATTTCAATGTCGCACAGAAAACAATGGCAGGAGCCAGGATTCAAAACCAAGAGTGTTGATTTCTAAAGTCTATTTGAAAGTTCAACTAAATTCAAGTTCCTACTTCATACAGCTTGACTTGTTCACATAACTCAACCTTTTACAATTGTCTACAGATCTGCTGAGTCCCTGTAGAGTGCAAACAGTTAATACATTTGCTACTAACCAAAAGGTTGCAAGTCCGAGTCCACCCAGAGGCATCTCAAAAGAAAGGTCTGAAGATCTACTGCCGAAAAAGCAGCCCTGGAAAACCCTGTGAGTTGGAGACGACTCGATGGCAACTGGTTTATTTTACAGACCTGCTTCTTAGCTCATCTTCCACCCCCAATCCAATACTAAAGCTGTGTAATCCCGAAAAGCAGGGTGTCTCTTCCTATCCAGGTCATAGGTCCACCCCCTGCGTTCTAGTTCTTAAACTGCTCTCAATGCTGTTTAATGGTTGCCATGGATATTCCCATAAAATTTTCTTCAGTTATTGCTTCTCTTAAATGATATAAAACCAGAGAAAATGTCTAAGAGACGTTTCTCTAGTTTTCCACATCATTTTCTGCTGCACAAACAAGCACATAGTATCAACATGTCTAAAAGTTAAGGCTTGTGTCAGTTACTCGAGTCCCAGATAAATGCTGATTACCCTTAAGTCAGGTAAAATGTAGGATCACGGAGTCCTAAAACACTGAAGTTGGAAGGAATCACAGAGTCCATCCAAGCCCAAGGACGGCCATTATGTTCCAAGTCCTGAGCCAGCTGTGGTCTGTTAACCAGACATGGTTGCCTGGCTCAAGGTGCAGAAGAAGCTGGAGTCACATCTGGGCTCTGTGGGCAGTTATATCTGGGCAGGTGTGCTGTGATCCATTAGCAATATCTGCCCCGATAAACTGAGGGTAGGGAAGGCCTTCGAGGTGGGAAATGCTGATCAAAAAGGAACACTGAAATGCTACTGAGAGAAACCAGGCAAATGGAACTTACTCGACTCCCACCAAAGCAAACCGCACCCGCAAATGAAAATTTAAAAAGCATTTCCTGCTGGCAGGACCCATCTTTGCCGAGGTCTTTCGTGACTTGCTCACGCAGTCCCAGTCAGCGAAAATTCTCAATCTAAATATGTCATGCGGTAGTGCTTTTTGCTCAGAACAAGAGATTTATTTTATTATCTGTATTTAAAAGTTTTAATATGTCTTTCAAGAAGTGGACTAAAGAAACTTGGAGAACAAGAACAAAAAAAATGGGGTGGGGAGTGGATTCCGTGATTCCGGTTTGTCCAATTGAAGTAAATTAGCAAATAGAATTTTTATTAATAAAAAATTAGTTTTTTTTTTTTCTTTTCCTTCCAACACCGCTCACCCCTACTAATTAAGTACTGAACCAATATGTAAAGAATATCGGCTTGGATGGGGGCCAATTTAGCCTGGAGTGTCCACTCGTCACCATCCAGTCCTGCTGCCAGGCATGTGAGAGGAACGTGTGTGACATTTATTATCCCTAATCTCTTCCAAATTCTGCATTTTAGAGAGGAGGAAAATGAAGCCCAGATACATTGAGCTATTTATCCACAAACATAAAATTAGTTAATGGTGAAGACAGAGTTGGAATTCACCTCTCCTGCCTGCTAGTTTAATGCTGTTAACCATAGCTCACTGTTGCATAGGTAGACGGCCATAGAGCACCTACTTATGTTCCTGTTACTTATGAAATATAGATGCAAGAGACATGGAACTAGCAGAGCCATCTCTGGTGGCATCGAGATGTTCACAGCCGGCCCGGTTTTCATGCTGGACGTGCAAAGCACCAACCACAGAGCACCCTGGGACTTTCTGAGGGACACATTCAAAGCCCTTTGAAAATCCCTACACTTATGTACACCATTGCCTTTAGATCTCTTGGCTCCCCCCACCAACACTGACAATTGACTTCATTTCTCAAGACCTTTTTTTTTTCAAAGAAACATATTTTTAACACTTCTCGATAGTTACTGTGCACAGAGCAATACGAAACAAATAAACCAGTTGCTGTTGAGTCGATTCTGACTCAGGGCAACACCGTGTATGTCAGAGTAGAATTGCGTTCCACAGGGTTCTCCATGGCTGTGATCTTTTGGAAGTAGACTGCCAGACCTTTCTTCCGAGGTGCTTCTGGGTGGATTTAAACTGCCAACCTTTCATTTGCACCACCTAGGGACTCACATGGAGGAATAAAACCAAACCCATTGCCACCAAGTCAATTCTGACTCATAGCGACTTTATAGGACAGAATAGAACTGCCCCATAGGGTTTTCCAAGGAGTGGCTGGTGAATTCAAATTCCCGACCTTTTGGTTAGCAGCCTGAGCTCCTAATCACTGCATCACCAGGGCTCCACACAGATCAATAGAGACCCACAAAATAATCCAGGCCCATTCCACCTTTTGGGTCTTTGCACTTGTTCCTTCTGCCAGTAATACCCTCCCACACACGTCTTCACATGGCTGCTCCTTCTCGTCATCGCAGTTTCCCTTCTAATGCTGATCTCTCACCCACATTCCATCACATCACCCTGTTTTACTTTCTTCGTAAAACATATCACCCCATGCAATTAAATTACTTGTTCATTTTTCCTTCCTCCTAACCTGCCTCCCAAAGGTATATTCCATGGGAACAGAGAACCTTTTTATTTACCACCATATCTCCAGCCTAGGATCCTAGCATTGGACCTGACACATAATAGGAACTCAAAAAGTATTTGCTGAATGAATGAATAAAAACAATGAGATACAGAGGCCAGGCATGTGACCTGCCTCGGTGGCATGCTAGATAATTCATTTTTGCCCATCTGTTACACAGAGCAAGTTACCAAATTCATCCCTAAGCAAAATGACAGATTCTTAGACATCATGAGCCTTTGGGTCTTTCGCATAAAGTAGAAATCACAAATGTTACATCCTCAATGGCAGGGATCTACTGCATTATATGGTGGAAAGTTGCTATAAGGGCGATATGGGCAAAAGATCCAAGACACAAAGATGCAAAGTAAGGAAAAGAAGTGAGAAGGGTAAGGAAAAGAAGCTTTGCATAGCTCTGTGCCCTGAAGAAGGAGCCCTGGTGGCACAATGGTTAAGTGCTCGGTTGCTAACCAAAAGGTGGGCCATTAGAACCACCACCAGCAGGGAGAAAAGACCTGGCAATCTGCTCCCACGAAGATCACAGCTTTGGAAGCCCTACGGGGCAGTTCTACTCTGTCCTACAGGGTCACTATAAGTCAGGCTTGACTCGACAGCACACAAGAACAACAACATGCCCTGAAGAAAGGGCTGCTAATGCCCTTCCTACACAAAGGGGAGAGTTGCACTTAGCACAATTGGCCAGAGAGACATGTGGGAAAACAATCCAACCTGGGAGGTCAGCACTACCACTGCTCTGGTCACTCTCTAAGCAGCCACTGACTTGGCAGGTCTCCCTTTAAGCCACAAGCATGAGCCCCTGTACCTACTCCCAGAGAGAGACTTCTTCGTAATGATATCCTCTCTCATAGTTTAGGAGGCTAGAAATCCAAATTCAGAGTGCCAGCTCCAGGGGAAGCTTTTCTCTCTCTGTAGGCTCTGGGAGAAGGTCCTTGTCATCAATCTTCCCCAGTCAAGAAGCTTCTCAGGCAGAGACCCCAAGTCCAAGGGATATGCAGCTTCTGGCTCTTCTTGCTCAGCGGTAATGAGGTCCCCTGTCTTTCTGTTTGCTTCTCTCTTTTATATCTCAAAAGAGATTGGCTCAAGATACAGCCTAATGTTGTAGATTGAGCCCTGCCCCATTAACATAACTGCTTGTAATCCTGCCTCACTGATGTTACAGAGGTAGGATTTACCAAACATAGGAAAATCACGTCAGATGACAAAATGGTGGACAATCACACAATACTGGGAATCGTGGCCTAGCCAAGTTGATACACCCTTTGTTCCCCCAAAATTCATGTCCTTACCACATGTAAAACATTTCACATCGTATCATAGCAAAAGTCCTAAATAAACTCCAAGTCCAAAATTCAGAAATTCCCCTTCATTTGTAAAATCTAGAATACAAGGTATCTGCTTCCAAAGTGCAATGGTGGAACATGCACAAGGTAGACATTTCCATTACAAATGGGAGAAATTGATGGAAAAGAAGAGATAACAGGCACCAAGAAAGTCAACAGATCACATTGCATTAGCTCTCAAGGCTTGAAAATAATCCTCTGTTCTCTGAGACCATTTAGGTAATGGCTCTGCCCTCCAGACTCTCAGTGTTGGCCACATTCTCCAGATGTTGGGTGAAGACCCCTCAGTCTTGAGCTTCAGCTCTACCTTCCAGGCCCACTGGAATGGCAATTCTCTTCCCTCAGATTTGGTCAGCCCCATTCTCCTAGTTCATCTGAGTGGTGACCCTACTCCCTCGGCCCCACAGGCCCAGTTCTTCTGCCCTTTGGGCATGGCAGCTGTGCCCCCTCAGCTTTGGGCTTCAGATCCAACCCCATTGCCCTGGCACTGGTGAACAGCAGCCCCACACTCCAGAACCAAGCTGGTGAAGATCTGACTCTTTGAAACCTAGGAGGCTATGGCCCCATCCTTTCAAACCCCAGAGGCCATGGATCCAGCCTTTGAGATCCCAGAGGTCGTGGCTCTACCCTTTGAGACTGAGGCAGCTTTGCTTCCTGTGTTCCTTGTCTCTTCAGCTTCTGCTCCCCGATTCCTTGGCCTGTCAGCTACTTAGGCCTAGTCGCCTGCATCTGCCCTGCCAGAGCAAGTGCTCCAAAGCTCTTTAGCTCCACTGATAAGTGCTTAGAGGCATCCCACTCTACCCGGAAGCCTCTGGCGCAAGGGCACTCAGCTCTCTTGCTGCGGGGGCTGGCTCCCGCGCCATCTCACACTGGTTTCCTGGTTCTGCCCCTGCTTCTGGCAGCAGTGTTACAACTATGTTTACTTCCTTCTGAGCCCTCAGCAGAGTTGTCTTTGATGTCCATAATTCCACCAACAGTTTCTTCAAGGCAATCTAAGCTTTTACTATTAGGCACTTTAAAACTCCGCCAGCCTCTACTCATTAACAGTTTCAAAACTACTTTCACATTTTAGATATCTGTTACAGCAGCACCCAACTCTCAGTACCAAATTCTTAGTTATCTAGTGCTGCTATAACAGAAATACCACAAGTGGATGGCTTCAACAAAGAGAAATTTATTCTCTCACAGTTTAGGAGTGTGGAAGCCCAAATTCAGGGTGCCAGCTCTCTCTGTCAGCCCTGGGGGAAGGTCCTTGTCATCAATCTTCCCATTGGTCTAGGAGTTCCTCCGTGCGGGGACCCTAGGCCCAAAGGATGTGCATACTCCTGGCTCTTCTTACTTGGTGGTAATGAGGTTCCCTGTCTTTCTGCTCTCTTCTCTCTTTTATACCTCAAAAGAGATTGGCTCAAGATACAACCTAATCTTGTAGATTGAGTCCTGCCTCATTAACATAACTACCTCTAATCCTGCCTCATTAACATCATAAAAACCAAACCCACTGCCGTCGAGTGGATTCTGACTCATAGCGACACTGTAACATCATAGAGGTAGGATTTACCACACATAGGAAGATAACATCAGATGACAAAATGAAGGACAATCACACAATACTGGGAATCATGGCCTAGCCAAGTTGACACACATTTTGGGGAGGGACACAATTCAACCCATAACAGACACAATGAGTGAGAGCTGATTCTACAGCAAGTAACAATAATGACAACATTCATCACATAGATGAAGGTATGGGGGAAGGAGATTTGTCAATGATACTGTTGATTTTATGTAGCACGGACAATTTGGTGGGGGTGAGAGAGCATTGGGCACATTAATAGAAAAGGAACAGAGAAAGCAAGAGGAAAAAGACATGGAAGTGGATGATACTACCCCTAAAGAATGTTGTCTTAGTTATCTAGTAGTGCCATAACAAAAATACGACAAGTGAATGGCTTTAACAAATGAAAATTGATTTTCTCACTGTTTAGGAAGCTAGAGGTCTGAATTCAGGGCCCCAGCTCTAGGGGAAGGCTTTCTCTGTCGGCTTTGCGGGAAGGTCCTTGTCTCTTCTGAGCTTCTGCTTCTACGTGATCTTCATTGTGGCCTGACAACTCTCTTCCCCCATCTCTGCTCTGCTTGCTTGTTAATGTCTTTTATATCTCAAAAGAGGCTGACTCGAGAAACATCCTACACTAATCCTGCCTCGTTAACATAATAAAGACAACCTGTTCCCAAATGGGATTATAACCACAGGCCTAAAGGTTAGGATTTACAACACATACTTTGGGGGGTGCATAATTCAATCCATAGCAAATAAAAAAAAAGTCATTGAGTTGATTCCAACTCATAGTGATCCTATAGAACAGAGAGTAGAACTGCCCCATAGGGTTTCCAAGGCTAAAATCTTTACAAAAGTGGACTGCCACATCTTTCTTCTGCAGAGTGGCTGATGGGCTCAAACGCCAACCTTTCAGTTAGCAGCCTAGTGCTTAACCACTGCACCACCAGGACTTCTCAAAGAATGTATAGAGGAAAAAAAAATAGGTAAGGTCAGAGACATGGAAACCCCAACAGGGGAAAAGAAGGCAAAAAGAACAACGAAAGAGAAATCTGAGTGGAGGAGAGCCAGGAGATAGCAGGGCCATAGACATCCAGAAGGAAAAATGGGCACCCAGAGTCACATGCTCCATAGGTATTGAATAGCCTGAGATCTGAAAGGTGATGACAGAATTTGGGAATTAGGGAGCTGTCTTCGTTATCTAGTACTGCTATAGCAGAATTACCACAAGTGGATGGCTTCAACAGACAGAAGTTTATTCTCTCACATTTAGTAGGCTAAAAGCCTGGTCAGCTCCAGGGGAAGGCCTTATCTGTCTGTCAACTCGGGGGCAAGGTCCCTGTCATCAATCTTCTCCTGGTCTAGGAGTCTCTCCGTGCAGGAACCCCGGGTCCAAAGGATGTGCTCTGCTCCTGGTGCTGCTTTCTTGGTGTTATGACGTCCCTATGTCTCTCTGCTCACTTCTTTCTTTTATATCTCAAAAGAGATTGGCTGAAAACACAATCCAATTTTGTAGATTGAGTCCTACCTAATTAACATAATTAGCATCATTGAAGTAGGATTTACAACACACAGGAAAATCATATCAGATGACAAAATGATGGACAATCACACAATACTGGGAATCATGGCCTAGCCAAGTTGACACATATTTTTCCGGGGCACAATTCAATCCATGACAGGAGTGTTTTGTGACCTTAGGAAGTTCAATTCAGTATAGCGACAGCGAAAAGAAGCTGGACCATGGTACGCTGAGATTTGAATAGGAGGTGAGGGAATAGAGTATTGTTTCTCAAGCTTGGCTGTATACTAGAGTCATCTTAGAAGTTTTAAAAAATACTGATACCTGAGCCCCACCCCCACCCCTCATCTGGGTTGAGGACCAAGCATAAGGATTTTTAAAAGCTCTCCATAGGATTGCACTGGGCAACAAAAGTTGAGGACAACCAGGCTAGAGCAAGTACAGACTATTTGGGCAATGTTATACATTGAACTGTGTCCTCCAAAAAGATATGTTGAAGTCCTAAATCCTGGTACCTGTGAACATGAACTTGTTTGGAAATCGGGTCTTTAAAGTGCTGTCAGTTAACAAGAAGTCATACTGGAATAGGTTGGGTCCTAATCCAGCCTGTGTGATGTCCTTATGAAAGAGAAGAGACAGACAGAGGATAGACGACCATGTGAAGATAAACCTACAAGCCAAGGAATGCTTGGTACTACTAGAAGTTAGATGAGATTAGAAAAGATCTCCCCCTAGAGACTTTAGAGGAAGCATGGCCTGGCTAACACGCTTATTTGAACTTCTAGCCTCCAGAACTAGGAAATGATACATTTCTGTTGTTCAAAGCCAGCCATTTTGTGGTACTTTGTTATGGCTCCCATAGAAAGACAGGGGTATACAGGGCATATCTTTAGAGGGAAACAAAGTAGAAAGAAAAGAAAAAAGGTATGCAGAAGAGGGAATGTGGATATATTTATATATGGGGGAGAAAGTCTTCAGTGAGATAGACTAAAGATATAAGTGAGGGATTTAAACTTTCCTAGAGAAGAAAATAGGAAGTAGTTAGTGGTACTGACGGAGGGGTTAACTTTGGTGATACATAATAACTTTCTCAGATATGATCATAAAGAAAGATCAAAACATAGACAAATTTAGAAGTACAAGGGGCATAGGTGAGATAGATCACATCCGAAGGTCTTTTTTTTTCTCTATAGAGCATCAGTGGGCCATGTGCTGGTAATGAGGGTGGTGATGGGTTGGCTGGACTGAGCAGAGATCAGGGGAAGCTACTGAAGGGAATGTGAGAGAAAGTCATCTAGAGATAATTTAAAAAATCGCCGAGGAGCACTGGTGGTTCAGCTGAGGCTGAGAAGCTCATAAATTCGTAATGGAACCAATTTGGCATGGTTATATGATTTTTCTGTAGCATCACCAGCAGTCCCAGAGCAGGAAAGGAGAAAACAAGCAGTTGGATTGACACAGCATTGGGATGGAAGGGAGGCACAGCTGTGGAAGGACAACTAGGTCATGAGGGGGACTGAGGGCATGGGTGACAGTGCCCTTGAAAGGACGGGTGATTAAATCCAGCATGGGAAGGGGAGAAGGGGAAAGCCAAGAGGGCTCTGATAGCCTGCAAAAAACAGGTGCCAATTATATCAGAGCACAGATTTAGGTATAAGGCTTGATGATAGCAGCTCTTATTATAACACTTGCTATTCTTTTTTTTATGTATGCACCTGGCATTATGCTGAGAACTTCACATGTATGGTCTCTTGTTCTCATTTAGTCTTCTCTCGTTTGACAGAAGAGTAACTATGGTTCAGAGGAATGAAATTGTCTGACTCCAAGACTCATGCTCTTAAACATCTGGCCCAAACGGGTTGCAGAGCTACATTTCTGAGCATATGGCTTTGTTGGTTGAGCCATCCCGATTGATAAACAAGGTATAGGAGGTGTCAGCTGGAGTGGACTGGTGAAGTGAATGGAAGTTGAGTTACTGACACTGAGAAAGCCTGAGTAATCTGTGGCTCAAGAGTTAAAAAGTTCAACAAGAAGGGTGTGAAGTTGCATCAGAGGGCCAGGAGTCAGGGACTCAGAGAGCTCAAGGAAAATTTAATAGCCCAGAAGCATCCAGAATCAGTCTAAAGCCAACTGGCAAAAGTTTTAAGGCTTTGGAGATTCTGAAACTTGGCAAGAGGTAGCATTTCTCTCCCTGAAGGGTCCCCAATTGTGTCAGGGGCCCTCAAGACCACTCTCAGGTTCAATAATTCACTATAGGGACTCACAGAACTCAGAGAAGCTGTTGTACTCATGGTTATGGTTTATTATAGTGCAACGGTACGGACTAAAATCAGCAGATAAAAAAGGCGCATAGGGCTGAATCCAGGGGAAACCAGGCATGACCTTCCAGTTGTCTTTTCCCAGTGCAGTATCATGAACAACACTTAATTCTCCCAGTAACCATGTATGACAACATGGCTGTCAAACAGGGAAGCTCACCCAAGGCCTGGTGCCCAAAGTTTTTATGGGGGGTCAGTCATCTATATCTGGAGCACCCACGTGACTGACCCTACCTACTCAGTCTCCAGCCCCTCCAAAGGCCACACTGATAAGGCATGGCCCAGGGTCCCAGGTAGACAAAAGCAGGCATTCACCATAAATCACGTTGTTAGCATAAACTATCTAGTGTGGCTCAAAGAACCCAGGTACACAAAGACACTCTTATCAGGCTGTATACTCCGATGGCTTAGAGATTCCAGTGAAGGACCAATCCTTTCTTTGGAATGTGCAGGATTTAAGCATCCCAAGCCCTCTGAGTTAACCCTTTACTGCACACCAGTGCCAGAGACCTGAATGGGCCAGATTTGTGGTACCTGAGACCCACTCTGACCCAGAACACCACGGATATCTCCAGAGTCCAGTAATGACCTAGGCAATTGAGGGTAAGCCGTTCATTTAAAGCTAGAATGCCATCCTTTGAGTCTGGGGCTCATGATAAATAAGCTCCAGTCCTGAGGCTGATTCAAGGACTTTCATACTTTAGACCATATCTATGTTCCACTCTCCCAGTTAGCATTATAACAAGCAAGTAAACAAACATAAACAGACAGCTCTAATGCCCAACCTTGGGAAAATAGATCAGAAGTTCCTGATACCCATTACAAAAAAAAAAAAATTGCCATAGAGTTGATTCCACTCACGGCAACCTGACGCGTAGCAAAGTAGAACTGCACTCCATAGGGTTTTCAACGCTATGACCTTTCAGAAGCAGATCATCAGGCTTTTCTTCCAAGGCACTTCTGGGTGGGTTCAAACTGCCAACCTATCTTTTCGTAGTTGAGCGCTTAACTGTTTGCACCACCCAGGGACTCCCCGATACTCCATTAAAACTCATGGCCAGCGAGGCAATTCCAATTCATAGTGACCCTATAGGACAGAGCAGAACTGCCCCACAGGGTTCCAAGACTGTAAATCTTTATGGAAGTAGACCAGCACACCTTTCTCCCACAGAGCGGCCGGTGGGTTCAAGCCACCCACTTTTCAGTAAGCAGCTGAGTGTTTAACCTCTGCACCACCAGGGCTCCTGATATCCCATTACCAAAACCAAAATCTGTTGCTGCCGAGTAGATTCCAGCTCATAGCAACCCTTACAAACACAGAGAGTGAGGATCAGGAGATTTCCCTTTGCCTGGGAGCCCCAGGGGCTAGAATCCACCCAGCTCCACGTGCCAGGCTGAGGAAGCAACCAGGAAGTTGCTGGCGTGCTTTAGTCTAACTTCACGGAGAGTTCAATGGACAGAACTTAGATCCTCATTCGTTTGTACACAGAGGGCACAGTAAGCCAGAGCCATCACGTTCTCCTGGGTACCATGCTTGCAAAGAGTTAAGACAAACATAGAGATAAATAGAGAGATTAGAGCTGATGTTTTTGCTAGCATAACGTTTCTATCACTCACTGGCATTCTGATATGGCTTTTGAGTAGAAGAGAAAGTAAAGTGCCATTTAAACTTAATATTCTAGGCTGTGAGGGGCCCTGGTGGCACAGTGATTAGGCGCTCAGCTGCTAACTGAAAGGTCTGGGGTTTCAACTCACCAGCCGCTCTACTGGAGAAAGATGTGGCAGTCTGCTTCTGTAAAGTTTACAGCCTTAGAAGCCCTGTGGGGCAGTTCTACTCTTTCCTGTAGGGTTGCTATGAGTTGGAATCAACTCAATGGCAATGGGCTTGGTTTGGTTTTTTTTCTAGGCTATAGAAGTCCCTGGATGGTGCAAATGGTTAACAAGCTTTGCTGCTAACTGAGAGGTGGAGGTTCAAGTCCACCCAGAGGCACCTTGGAAGAAAGACCTGGCAATCTATTTCTGAAAAACCAGCCACTAAAAACCCGATGGGGCACAGCTCTACTCTGACACACATGGGGTTGCCATGAGTCAAAACTTACTCGATAGCAACTGGTACTTCCAGTCTCAACTTGAACTTACCTCTTCCAGGAGTCCTTCCCTAACTTTCCAAAACTGGGTTTGTTGGCCTTCTAATGACCTCCCATGACACCCTGAGCTGATATCCCAGTGGCAACACTTATCACACTATATTTAATTGTCTGTTTCCTTGTCCACCTTTTTCACTAGACTGTAAGCTCCTGGAGGGCAGAAGAGGTCTTCATTATCATTGTATCCCCAGCCCCTGCCTGGGAATTAGAAGATGCCCCATAGGTACAGGCTACTTCAGTAGGTTAATGACTTACAGGGGAAAGGAGGGCTGTGATCCAACTACTTTAGAAAGTCAGTGCCAATTGGCCATCCTCTGTAAGAGAAATGGCCCCAAGCAGATAGACATCAGAGTTGGAGAGTTGTGGCCAAAGAGTGTTTCTTCACTTGCTTCCCAGGGGAAATTCCTGCTTTGAACACCACCGTTGTAAGCCTGGTTCTTGGAGAGAGGGAAACCTTCCAGGGCAGTTAAGTCGGCAACTGAGCAGTTACCTTCTTTCTAGGGTCTGGTTGTGTTTTTCCCTGAGGCAGAACTTTAATACCAGAGCTTTTGGGGTTGCCTAAAAAAAAAAAATTTTTTTTTTATGTGGACAACCCCTGGGGCCCCTTCTCTGCGTTGAGTCTTTTCCTGTGACTGCCCAGAGCAGAAGGACTTACTGGGAACCTTCTAAGCAGGAGGCTCTGTGGCTCTCAGAGTATCTGTTATAATCCTCTCCAAAGTGTCGTGAGATGAAATCGTTACTCTCTAATTCACAGAGGTGAAAACTGAGGCTCAGAAAAGCTAAATCGCTCACCCATTGTCACAGCTAGTCAGGGACTGCGTGTCCTTGGGCCTGGGCAGGGGCGGGGAATAACCCTTGGTCAAAAGACGGTTCAGTTTTTTACACTGCTACCACAAACATTCAGTACTCCACCAGCTGTTTCTGAAAGCTTTGGGTGACAGCACACGCACACACACACACACTGTTAAGAGTCCAGCAGGTGATAATTGGTGTTGTGGCAGCACGGAAAGAATAAAGGGAACTTTGAAACTCTCCACAGTCCTGGGAAAGAATCAGGCATATTCTACTTTGATAACCACAGTATTCTCAAGGATAAGGGAAGGATGTAAGCGAAGTCCCATGCTTCGGATTTAAGTTTAAATTTTCCAAGAAGAGCAGAAAGCGTCAATTAGGTAGCTCTTTGCATGCTTTTTTTTTTTTTTAAGAGATTATGTAAGTTGTTTACTCCCATAAATAGCCAGGGCGAGTTGGGGTGTTGTTCAGTGGCCTGCTCATCAGCATTCCATGTAGTCATTAATCGTTCACAGATGACGCTGCGCATGCCCTCAAGGGTCCCGGTACCTTGGTTAAGTGCCTCAAGTTACAAATTCCAATGGCGGGGGAAGCAGAGTGTGATATACATGGTGGAAGCCTGAGGAGCTTAGGCGGAGGCGTCTGTAGTGACTTGGAGAACACGTGCTCTGTCAGAAGAGGATGGCCATGACCCAGCTCCAGCCAATGGTTGCCATGAGGCTAGGTCTTCAGATTTTCACAGATATGTGGAATTTGTACATGGAATTTCCTAATTCGTCAAATACTACTTGAGTCAAACAACATATGGAGACCAGCTGCCGTCAATTTTTACTCAAGCCAACCCCATGTGCTTCAGAGTAGACCTGTGCTCCACAGGATTTTCATGACTGGGGCATTTCAGAAACAGATTGCCAGGCTTTTCTTCTAAGGTACCTCTGGGTAGATTTGAACTACCGGCCTTTTGATTAGTAGCCTGGCACTTAATCATTTGAATCACCCAGGAACACAAACGGTACATTTCTGTGAACAATATCCTATCCAGAGCCCTAGTGGTGAGCTGGTTAAGAACTTGGCTGCTAACCAAAAGTTCAGCAGTTCGAATCCAGCAGCTTGTCCTCGGAAACCCTGTGGAGGCAGTTCTACTCTGTCCTATACGGTCGCTATGAGTCAGACCTGACTCCATTGCGCATAACAGCAATACCCTGTCCAGGCGCTGCCCTGGCTAGATTACTGTTAGCAACAGTGCTGCGCCGTCAAGATCAGGCCTTTGATGAGCTCACCAGAGAGCTGAACAGAACAGCCCATGGCCTGAGAGCAGACAGGCCCTAGCAGGGGAGGATAGGAAGCTGGTGGGGTGAGGCGTAGAGGGTGGGGAGCAGTGAGAAGGAAGTCTTGAGCCTTGAGCCAAGAAAGAAAACAACTATCTGTCCCATAAGAAAACTGTAAAGCTAAACATATCCTTAGCGTCTGTTTTAGCATCTTCAGTTATCACTCGAGCAGCAGCATCTGCTCTGCACTATGAGACACAGCTTTGGGAACATTATACATCACCTTTATCTCAGCGCAGAATGAGGTGAGCTACAAGTGTTTACAAGCAAGACAATCACAGGTACAGAGGCGTGCCAAGGTGCCCGGTGCAATTCAGAGGGAATCTGACGAGAGCTTAAAGAGATTTCCAGAAGGGCAGCATGAGGGGTTGGAAGAGGCTGAACTGACGGGAAAACTCATGACAACTCTTCAGAAGCATCTTGTTTTACTCAGGGAAGCTGGAGCAAGGGCTTACCATGTGCCAAGTGCTACGCGAGACACCAGGGATATAGCAGTGACCAACAATCACAATGTCTGCCTGAGCTTTGCATTGTCCCGGTAAGATCACCCTTCAGCCAGCCTCGGCCCTCCAGCAGCAGACCTGAGGGAACCCCAGAGCAGATCTCCCTGCTCCTACAAACACTGCCCCTTTCTCCCACCCTGCCATCTCCAGAGCCTTCCCTGAGATGCCATCACAACTCATGCTATCTTGTTCTTCATCTCTGTTCACCTCAGCGTGAGAAGCTTGGAACTCTTGGATCATCCTATAAGGGTCCCTGACTCTCATCCCTTTAAGTCCATGTACCCCTACTAATGTGACTACCCCAACTTCCGAAACCCTCCTGGTGGGTCCTGTGCCACTCATGGTCCATTTTCAGCAGAATTTCTATTCTCTCAACAGCACGTCTAAGCATTCCCGTCGCCATTATGCCATAACAGAATGGGGAGCCCATCATGAGCAGAATATCAGTAAAAAAAAAATAATATAAACAGCAAACACATGCATGCTTCCACCACCCATCTGTCAGTTTGTCGCACTTTAGTATCTTGCATGTTGCTGTGATGCTGAAAGTTGTGCCACCCGTATTTCAAATACCAGCAGGATCACTCGTGGTGGACAGGTTTCAGAGAAGCTTCTAGACTAAGACAGACTAGAAAGATAGACCTGGCAATCTGTTGCCAAAAATTAGCCAATGAAAACCCCATGGATCACAATAGAATATTATCTGCTATGGTGCTGGAAGATGAGTCCCCTAGGATGGAAGGCACTCGAAATACACAGTGGCTGCAACAATGGCCTCAAGTGTACCAGGAAACGCTTCACTCCGTTTTACATGGTGTCATCATGAATCAGAGTCGATTTGTAGGCAAACAACAACAATAATAACACACGTACACTTATGTTCTAGGCACTGTTCCAAGCACTGTACTTATACTGATTCTCTTAATCTTCACAGTAACCCAAAAGGAAAGTCTACCACTATCCCCGTTGTCTGATGAGGAAACTGAGGCAAAGAGAGGTTAATCAAATAGTTCAAGGTCACAGAATTAATAAGTATTGGAGCAAGAATAGAGGGTTCATATCAAGGCAGTTTGACTCCAAAGCCCATGCTTGTAACCACTGTGATATATTACAGTATAGAATAGCCTATGATCAGAGAGAAGACAGCTCCAAGAAGGAAGAAGGTGGGCAACAAGGAGGCTGCACTAGGAAGGCTCCATGTCTGTTTAGGTCTAGAACCAGTTCTTTAAATTTTTCAAAGCTTCCCCTGAAGACACAGCTTCTCCTGCCATCCTCTCAAACCAGCTGCCGTAGAGTTGTCTCCGACTCATGGTGACCCCACGTGTGTCAGAATAGAACTGTGCTCCGTAGGGATTTCGACGGCTGATTTTTCAGTTTTTAGATCGCTAGGCCTTTCTTCCTAGTCCGTTTTGGTCTGGAAGGTTCCCTGAAACCTGTTCAGCATCATAGCAACACCTAAGCCTCCACCAGCGAGTGGACAGTGTCTGCACACGAGGTACATTGGGAGGAATTGACCGGATCTTCTGCACAGAAGGCAAGAGCTCTACCACTGAACCACCCCTTCCCTCCCGTTGCGGTGGATACACTGAAAGGCTCTTCTTTAAGACCAATCCCTCTGCTTAAACCCAGCATCGTTATGCCCTTTTGCAATGCCAAGGTCATTCATTGATCAGTCAACAGTCCATCTCCCGCATCACTCCTCTCTTCTTGATCATTCCCATTAAATACAAAAGAAAAGACCATTCCTGACCCTCACTCTCTTCCAGATCCCACATCAAGTCTCTGCGCCCTTTGCAGAATTTCTCCGTATTCTCCCCTTCCCTCTTTATTTTTATTGTTGTAAATATATCTATAACACAGCATATATCAATTCAACATTTGGGGTACAATTCAGTGACACCAATTACATACCCTTCCCTCTTGTACCCAATCCTTTCAACCTTCTTTGCTCATCACGCCACCAAAACAGCTCTGATCCAGGACACCAATGACTTCTTTGTTGCCATATCCAATGGTCAGTTCTCAGTCTTCATCTTACTCAGCCTCGCAGCTTTTGACAGAGCTCGTCCCTCCTTTCTTCCTGAAACCTTTACATAACTTGCCTCTAGAATGCTCTTCTCTTTTGATTCTTCGTATATCACTGACTACTCCTTCTTGGTTTCCTCCCCTGGCTCCTGCTCATCCCCTAGATTTCTAAACTGAGGATTCCTGAGGACCTCAGGGCTCAGCCCTCAGCCTTCTTTTCTTTATCCTCTTTCCTTTCTAGGGACCTCATTCAGTCTCAAGGTGTTAAATCCCATCTATACTGATGGCTCCCAAATTTCCATCTCTAGCCAGACCTGTCCCTTGGATTCTACACACCTACTGGGTTTGGTTTGTTTTTTTTTTTTTAATACCAAACTTAAAGGAGCCCTGGCGGTACAGTGGTTAAAGCATTCAGTTGCTAACCGAAAGGCCGGTGGTTCAAACCTACCAGCTGCCCCACAGGGGGAAGATGTGGCAGTCTGCTTCCATAAAGATTACCCAGAAATCACAGCCTTGGAAACTCTATGGGGCAGTTCTATTCTGTCCTTTAGGGTTGTCGTGAGTCGGGATGGACTCAATGACAATGGGTTTTGGTTTTGATATACCCAACTTAAGAAGCCCTGGTGGTGCAGTGGTTAAAGCACTCAGCTGCTAACTAAAAGATTGGCAGTTCAAACCCAATAGCCACTCTGCAGGAGAAAGATGTAGCAGTCTGCTCCCATAAAGATTACAGCCTTGGCTCTTCTACTCTTTCTTTTAGGGTCACTACGAGACTTGATGGCAATGGGTTTGATTTGGGTTATACCCAGTTTGGAGTCCCTGAGTAGAGCAAATGGTTAACACATTTGGCTGTTAACCAAAAGGTTGAAGGTTCGAGTCCACCCAGAAGAACCTCAGAAGAAAGGCCTGGCTTCCAAAAAATCACCATCGAAAACCCTGTGGAGTACAATTCTACTTTGACACACATGGGGTTGCCATGAGTTGGAGTCAACTCCATGGAAACTGGTTACTGGTTTGATTAGACTCAAATTTACATCTTAGTTTGATTTCTAATAGGAATCTTAAACTTTACTTGAAGAAACCTAATTCCTGATTCACCCCCAACACACACACAAACACACACCCTGCTCCTCCCATAATCTTCAGTAACTGGCACCTCAGTTCTTCCATTCACAACCTTGGAGTCAGTCTTGCCTCCTCTCTTTCCCTCATACGCAACACCCAAGCAACAAATCCTAAACTCTACTTTCAAAATACGTAGAGCACCTTCTTCTTACCACCCTGATTTGAGCCCCTCTTACGTGGATTGTACAGCAGCATCATAACCCCCTGCTTCCACCCATGCCCCATGAGTCTGTTCCCCACATGGCATCTAGAGGATTCCTTGAAACGTGTCTTAGGCTGGGTTCTCTAGAGAAGCAAAACCAGTAATGCGTATAAATGTATAGAGAGAGATTTATATTAAGGAAACAGCTCACACGATGGCAGGGGTTGGAACGTCCCAAGTCCTTGGATCAAGATAGAGTCCTTTCCCAATTCACTGAGCCACAGAAGCTGGTGAACCCAAGATGAGCAGGTTATAGAGCTGGGATCCTGCTCACGGGTTGTGACGGTCGAGGAGTCCCATGAAGGCTAAGTACAGAGTAAATTGAGAGTGCATAACTAGCACCTTCAAAGTCCCAAGGTGGAAAGAAACCTGGCTTCCTGCCCCCAAGTTATGTTAACTCCTTGAGGATGAGATTTGTGTCTTATTCACCTCTGTAGAAAGAGTATAACACAGACACGTCCAAATTAATTTCCATATTCTCAGGCATCCGCACGCTCAAATAGCTCTGCCTCTGAGGTAGAGCAGCTAAGGAGGTCTTCTCTTTTTGCCTTTGATGCTGCCTGGGGCTGAGCCAACATCCCAGTGGGCAACCAAACCTTGGCCAGTCTTTCCCCAGGACTGAACCCGAGCCATGCAGACATGGAGCCATGGAAGAGCGGGCAGAGGAGATTCTGCTCTACTTCTTGGTCATGCTCATTCCCAACAGGAGCACAGGAAGGAAGCAGCGCCAGCCAGCACCAGGCCCAGCACCTGACCTCAAGGCTCTGGGTTTGTCTGGGGGCTGGAATGCAAATGATCTGCTGGGAGTGCACACATTTATCTTGTTCTCCGTGCTCTGATGTGCACTGTTTACTTTCTCACTGGAGGTGCAATTATTTAACAAGGCGCTGAAGCCTGGGGAAGATTGCACATTTTAATCAAAGCACCAAATGAGCGAGTCTAGATGACTTTACAAAATGAATTTGAGGTGAATTTTGCACAGCAATGTCTGGGTATCAGGTAATTAAGTGAAAAGGGAAATAAGTTCCCAAGGGGTGTAAACAAACACTCTGAGTCAGTCTCACTTCAGTGTTATGCTGAGTGGGGAAAATGGATTTCTGAGTGGACTGCAACCCAGGGCTCCTTCCTCCAATGACAAGACAGGCTTCCTGGGGCCAGAAGCCTGCAGCTGAGCTGCAGGACCACGGTGCCTCCTGCAGGTTGAGAGAAGAAAACCAGCCCTTGTAGAAAGCCTTGACAAACACCCTCATTTAATATGGGAGAGCGAAGCCTGAGGCTTTGAAAGGCAAAGCACTTTCTCAAGGTCGAGTAGCGTGTTAGGAGCAGCGCTAATACACGAACTCCAGCTTCCTGATGCCCAGTCCTCTGTCACTTCCAGTTCACCAGTGCATGCTGGACTGCCAGACGTCAGCTATTAATAACAAGAAAAACAATAATAATAGCAATAACAACTAAAACAATCATAAATAACACGTCCGAGTGTGTGCTACGTGCCAGGGGCTCTGCTACACGCTCTGCATACATTGCCGTTACTTGCCATCGAGTCGGCAACCTTCTGCATAACAGAACAAGACATTGCCATTTACTCTGTTGTGATCCACAAGCCTTTCATTGGCTAATTTTCAGAAGTAGGTCACCAGGCCTTTCTCCCTAGTCTGTCTTAGTCTGGAAGCTCTGCTGAAACTTGTCCACCATGGGTAACCCTGTTGGTATTTGAAATACTGTTGGCAGACCTTCCAGCATCACAGCAACACATAAGCCATCAATCACAAACTATGACAAACTGACAGTTGGGTGGTGCTTGTACCTATTAACTCATTAAATTCTTCCAAGGACCCCATGAGAGTGACACTACTACTATCCCCACTTTAGAGGTGAGAAAACAGAGGCAGAGAGAACGTAAGACACCAGCCTGAGTTATACAAGTAGTAAGTGGTAGAGCAGGGTGTCCGGCACAGACCACCTGACATGCGTCTAGATGAGGTCCGCCCAGCCCCCAGTTCCACGGCCTCTGGAAGTCCAAAGCCTTCAACCAAGATGGCCTCGGCACCTCTCCAGGCTCCTGCTTCCAAGTTTGCTAGGTCTGTTGAGGCCACATTGATCTAGATGAGTAAATCAGCCTCTTTCTCAATTCCCACCAAAGCACGAGGACAGGAAACAAAGCCAGAACAAACAAAACGCTTGATGCATTTGTGAGCGCGGTAAACAGGGGTCGCAAGGAGGGTCCCACAGAACTTCCCTCTGCAATCAACTGAAAACCACCTGAGAAATTTTCTTCAAAGGCACAGGGACATCTTTCTGGCTTTCTTACAGGGACTTTTTGCTCTAATCTCCCACCCGGGTCTCAGCTCTGTTTACCTCCCCAGGTCTACCTCCTCCGTTAAACCCTCTTCTTCTGTCCCCTTCCCCTTCCCTTCCTTATGAGGAGAAAACAAAATAAACAGCTCCTTCCATTGACCACCCATGCCTTCGGGGTCTCACCTTCTGCCCTGAGCAGCTTATCGAGATATTTTCCCGGACAGAAGCAATTTCCTTCTGTGAGAGGGATTCTGGAACTAGCTGCTAAGAAAATTCATTATTCACTTTGTGACACCAATAAATAAGAGGTCTCCACTTGCATGTCTGAAACCGGTATATACGTTTACTTTTTGCAGCATATGGTTTCTACATGATAACCCACACTGGGAACCACGGAATTCGAGCTTATTCATTCATTGTGTCTCCTCTAAAGCGTGTCCTTTCTTGACTTTCACCCCAAGATCTTATATTGATGCAAAGTTTATTCTGGCTGAGGCTGAAGGCTGCTCACCACCTCCCAAGCCTCAATTACAGAACAGCCACTTGCTGAGCAAACTCGTCCAATAGAAGCTCCTTGAGGGTAGAGGCTTCGTGGAGGTCAGTTCTGCAGCCCCAGCACCTAACATGCAGACTGTACAGAAGGCATTTATTCATTCACTCATTCAACAAACATCTATTGAGCACCTGCTATGCGGCAGGCCCTGTACTAGGCTTTGAAATCCAGGAATAAAGATGATGCAGTTCCTGAACTCAAGGATGAGTCTATATCAGAAGTTTTTGAACTTTTGGAGTTATGGATCTCAGTGAGAAACTAGCGAAAGCCTTAGATCATCTTTCCAGAAAATACACAGTATTTTGGCATACGATCTGTGGCAGATACCTGATGATTCACTCTTCGGTATCATGTAGTTTGTAGGGCCTTCCCACCATGCATGGGGTGAACGAGCCCACCGCTCGAATTTAAACTCATGCACGTAACTTGCTTTGGCCAACAGGTGTTAGTGGAAATGACACAACAGAAGCTTGAAATGGGTTTGCACTTTGGGGTTGGATTTTTGCACTTCTGGCACCGCCAAGAAGACAAGCCTGGGCTAGCCCGCTATTCCAGAGGAAACATAGGAAACACTTGGAAGAGAGCCAGTTGCCCCAGCAAAGGCCAGCCTAGATCAGCTAAGAGCCAGGTAAGCCCAGATACGTAAACAAGCCCAGCCAAGATTAACAGAACTCCAGACACCTGAGTAATAGTTGCTTATAATGGGAGGCCACTGAGATTTTGTGGTTATTTTTTATCCAGTATATGTGTGGCAACAAATAATGCAAAAAATTAAGGGCTTCATGGATAGCTTAAAGGTCTGTAGTTCTCAACCCCAAGTTTAGAACATTTGGTCTTTTAGGAGACGCAGTGAAGGAAACAGGAATCAAAGGGTAGAGTATAAAGCACTACAGTGGGGTAAACAGGTGCCTGAGGGACATCTCACAAGGTCTTGGAAACCCTGGTGGCATAGTGGTTAAGAGCTACCTGCTAACCAAAAGATCAGCAGTTTGAATCCACCAGGCACTCCTTGGTAACTCTGTGGGGCACTTCTGCTCTGTCCTATAGGGTCACTATGAGTCGGAATAGACTCGATGGCAACCGGTTTGGTTTTTAACAAGGTCTTGGTTTCCATAGGAAGTGACATCCGATGTAAGACCTGAAGTATGAGCAGGAGTTAGTCAACTGAAGAAGGAAGGGAAAGAAAGGATTCCCGGAGTGGGGATTAGCAAGCACAAAAAAACATGAAAGAAAACATGGCAGTTGTGATCTGGGTGAGGCTGCGAGTATTTCACTTCGACCAGAGCCAGACATTTCTTCACCAGTCTGGAGTGGAGCCCTGGACACTTCCAATTTTTGAGGATGCCGATATATTAAAAAATGATGAAATGTTAAAAGAGGGTAAAAATAGTAGTGAGATTTAAGTACTGTTCGTTGAACAAATGAACAGTTCTAACACCAGGAGAAATACAAGAACCCTGTGTGTAGCTTTATTTGGTTATAACATTAAATGTATAATCACATTCGGCATGAATGTGAGAATCTGGCTTAATGGTTTTCCTGTCCCCCAAGCTCCGCCCCAACCCCAATAGGCCTTAGTCTAAAATAAAGCGGGGTGGAGGGTGTCGGTAAGAGTGGAGATCTGATAATTCCTTGTTAAACTGAATTAAAATTAAGTGAATAATTTTCAGATGCCAACACGGAGAAAATGCACTCTTGCTTAGTGAAGATCCTCTCAAAGGCCTCCTTGTAGGCATAAACTGGAAAATCCTACAATCCAAATACCGGGCTTGGAGCATGGACCCCCACCAGCCTTGGAGCCCCACCCTGCCCAGCCTCTCAGGATTTGTCCAAGGAGCTCAGTATCCCACCATGAGGTTACAGAGGCGACGGTGGCGTAGCAGCGCCACCTGGCGGCCATCTTGAGAAACCATATTTCCCCACCTCTTGGATTGTAAATCCACCCAGGTGGGTCTTCTTGAGAAAAGGGTTCCTCTCTGTGTAATAGCGGATATAAAGCGTTTGGTTCAGAACATGGCCCAGACGCTCAGCGCATAGCAGCTGCAATCCTTAATAACATCATTATTATTGCTGTGATACTGTGCAAATACCCGAGTCTCTTTGAAATTAATTGGGCTGTGGAAAAACGAGATTTTTCAAGATTATTAAGAAATCCATTTCCCCTTTAATTTCATTCAGTAAACATGTACAAAATGTCTAATATACACAAGCACTGTGCTGTGTAACTGGAGGGTGGCAGAAGATATAAAAATGGCTAAAGGCGGCCCCGCTGAAACAAATTTACAGTCCTGAAGGAAAGGTAGGCGTGTAAATAGTCGGCTCCTACGTGCTAAATAAAGACACAGCACAGAAGCATAGCGATTCATTTAGACGCTTTGTGGTGTACCTTGCCTCTCAGAATCAAATCCTGGTCCCTTTCATGGTCCTGGAGTCCCTGGTTAGTGTAAACTGCTAAAGCACTCAGCTGCTAACCGGAAGCTTGGAGGTTCAAGTCTGCCTAGAGACACCTAGGAAGAAAGGCCTGGCGTTCTACTTCTGAAAAAATCAGCCTTTGAAAACCCTGTTGGAGCACAGTTCTACTCTGACACACGTGGAGTTGCCATGAGTGAGAGTCAACTGGACAGCAACCGGCTTATCTTCATCTTGGAAGTATGATGGGAGGAGATCCTGAATGCTGGTCACCTCTAATGAGAGGAGGATCTTGGGATAGGTGGTTTACCTGGCTTCTGTGGAGAGCTGTTCAGCTTCACCCTGTCCTCTCTCACCCCGACTCCTTCCTAAAGGATGCCTCTGAAGGCAAGCCTTATGGCCGCCAGTTCATGGTCACCTCCTTTTCCAGGTTGCCATCCTGTTACCTGGCCTGAGAGACCAGGACAGCTGTGAGATAGGCAGTCTTGGGTGCCACGTAGCATCAGTTCTTGCTACAGTGCCTGGCACACAGTGGGTCTTCAATAAATGTTCACAGTGCTTGTAATATTTTTTTCTTCTCGTGTAAAAACAGATGGGATGTCTATGGCCACTGTCTGATGTCCTTAGAAAAAGTAACAAAAAGGATCTCCACACCTTCCAAAAGATGCCTGGCCCACTCTTCTGGGGGAGGCACACCCATACCACCTATAGCCACCTGCTTTGTCCCTGGCTTTTCTAGTCTGCACTCTTAACAAATATGTCTCTGTAAATACATTGGAGAGAAATTAATCTCTTTGTATCCCCAAAGAAGAAAAGGGAAGCGGAACAAGATATTAAAGTGAGACTGTCCCCATCTTAGAGTTTCAGCTGAGACTCCAACACTGGAACCTTGTAAGTGCACCCAGGTGGGTCTTCTCCTCGGAAAAGGGAGATTGGGGGTGACTGGCAGGCCCTAGAAGTCCTCTCTCTGTGTGATAGTCAATATGAAGCATTTGGTCCAGAGCCTGGCCCAGACGTGGATCCACACTGAGGTGCTGGACCATCTATACAGGCCTGGTGAAGGGGGTTGCCAAAACCCGTGCTGCCCGTGTTAGGCCACCTTCCATCTCTGGGCTGTGTAGAGAAAGCCAAGATCCATAAGAGGTTGAACCTTCTGCCTGGAAGTTCTGATTAATGGCACCAAGGGGCCACAATTCCTCCTCTAAAGAGAATGACAAAGAGACAGGACACACCATACACCTACAAGTTCAGACCCCTTACACACATATACCCACAAACATGCTTTGCAGGAATAAAAACCAAACCCATTGCCGTCGAGTCAATTCCAACTCATAGAGTAGAACTGCCCTATAGGGTTTCTAAGGAGTGGCTCATGGATTCGAACTTGCCAACCTTTTGGTTAGCAGCCATAGCTCTTAACCATTGTGCCATTGCCTAGAATAATCATCTCTTTATATCTTCAGGGGCTTAACTTGAGGCCCTGGGTAAAAGCCACTCCCATAATTAAGCACACTATGAGAACCCACGGCTGTTCAGACTATGGGAAAAGATTCTACCTTGAGCAGAAGGATGGCAGCAAGGCAGGTCATCAGGCTGTTGCTTGGCGATGAAGTCAGGACAGAAGGGAAAGTGAAATCCTTTGATTGGTTTCTCTCTGTGTTGTTAGCTGCCCTCAGGTCTGTCCCCTGACTCATGGCAACACCATTCACAACAGAATGAAACACTACCTGGTCCTTCACCATTCCCGTGATTGGTTGCATTTTGGACTATTGTGCTTCATAGGGTTTTTACTGGCTGATTTTCAGAAGTAGATCCCCAGGCCTTTCTTCCTAGCCTGTCTTAGTCTGGAAGCTTCCCTGAAACCTGTTTAGTGCCACAGCAACATGCAAACCTCCACTGACAGTGGAGTGTAGAGGCTGTGCATGAGGGGCGGCCAGGAACCGAGCCTGGGTCTCCCACGTGGAGGACGAGAATCTACCAGTGAACCATCACTGCCCACTCTGTCTGTAGGTGTCCTAAAACACTCTCCCATTATGAACAAAATATCGAAGGCCTACTTGCCCAGACAGGGGGGTCAACCCTAATTTTGGCAGCCCCCAAAATAGTGAAACCAGACTGAAGTGTTGAAACTCTGTTCGTTTGTGAGGAGAATAAGAATTCATTAAGGTCCCTGAGCTCTTAGACACAGAAGTCCATGAGGCTTTCTGAAGGAGAAACTCCCACTGGAATTAGATTTCCCAGAGGATAACACATCTTTGAAAATATTAAGCGGGAGCTGTACATAATAGGTTCTCAGAAAATATTAGATAGAAGTCCCTGGGTAGCACAAATGGTTAACATGCTTTACTGCTAACTGAAATGTGGAGGTTTGAGTCACCCCAGAAACACCTTGGAAGAAAGAGCTGATGATCTACTTCTCAACAGTCAGCCACTGAAAACCCTGTGAAGCACAGTTCTACTCTGACACACATGGGGTCACCATGAGTTGGAGTCGGCTATATGGCAACTGGTTTACAAATATATAGATTAGAGGGGAAAATCAATGCTTTATAGTCATTCTACAAATGATCAATCTTTTCCAGGGCACATAATAATAACTACATTTATCAAGCCTAGTCACTTTCATCCTTCCAAGAACCCTAGGGGCATCCGCATCTGCAGATAGAGAACTCGCGCACAGAAATTTCAGATGGTGTACCCAAGATAATGTTGATAGGAAGTGGCGATAGTTAGAAATCAAACCCAGGTCTGTTTGCTTCCAAATCCCAGGTTTTTCCCACCGTGTGACACTGCCACCACGGGATGTTACTGAGATGAAGAGTATAGTCAGGATCGAAACCCGAAGCGCTGTTTCTTTTGAAACGTGAGATGGTTGTCACCATGAGGAAAGGCCAGTAGATGCCTCGTAGGCTGGTGTTACTTACCGTGGGAAACTTTGCGTGATCCTAGGTGTGGTTCTTGGCTACCACAAAATCTTGAATCCAGTTTCTCAGTAGAGATACTTTAACTAAGCACGGATTACCAGAATGCCTATTCCTTTATTCATGGGAAGAAACTTCTGTTGCTAGCAGCTGCCGAGTTGGCCTCTGACTCATGGCAACTCCACGCACAACAGAACGAAACACTGCCCAGTTCTGGATCATCCCCCGATTAGCTGCAGGTCAGACTGCTGTGATACATAAAATCTGTTGGCTGGTTTTTGGAAGTAGATGGCCAGGCCTTCCTTCCTAGCCCATCTTAGTCTGGAGGCTCCATTGAAACCTGCTCAGCATCATAGCAACGTGCCTCCACCTACAGACAAGTGTGACTGTGCTTGAGGTGCACTGATTGGGAAATGAACCCAGGTCTCCTGCATGAAAGGTATGAATTCTACCAATGAGTCACCACTGCCCCTTATAGGGAAACCTAAAAACTCAAAGTGCATAGAATCAACCCATTCTCTCCTCCATGAGAAGCCAAATCGCTTTCTCCAAGTTTCTGGTGAGCCTGGAATCAGAACAAGAAGAATCTGATAATCCTGGGCTTAAGGCATCCCACTGAGCTAGGCTGATGCTTCTGTTGTACAGGGAAAAGGTCTTGCCAAGGGGACCGGAGACATTTAAAGTGTGTGGACACTATTCCTCGTGCGTAAGGAACCAGAGCCCTTCTGTTCGTTAACTAGGATTCCCTCTTCCCTGGAACATACTGGAATGGAACCTGCCAATATTTGCCTCTGGTACTACTGTTTCTTTGTGCTTTTAGAGTTGACGGGTTCTTCCTTAGATGGACACATTCTTTCTTTATGCTAATGGGTCCAATCTGGTGACTGGGAGCTATGCTTTCTCCCTCGGCTGACTTTGTATACCTTCACTGTGATCCATTGTGTTATCCTACAGCTTAACTCCCAAAGGGTAGTCTTACTTCCTTCATTTCCAAACCTGGAAAGGCAAATATCTACTGCTTGCAAGGAAGAATGACTGAGGGAAAAGTAGGAGCAGCCTTAGCCTGCGAAGAACCTTCTGTACTTGAACATTAGATTCAAAAAGAGGGGAGAGCAGTTTTAGTTAATGCTCGTGCAACTATTGTATGCAGAGAACCTGAAGAGGAAGGAATGGGCATTACCTCCCGAGGCTTAAGGGCCTGGTACTCCACTGTTAGGAGTCCCTGGAGGGCACAAATGGTTAAGAGCTTGGTTACAAACCAAAAAGTTCGTGGTTTGGACCCACCCAGACGTACCTCAGAAGAAAGGCTTGGTGATCTACTTCTGGAGAACCAGCCATTTGAAAACGCTGTGGAGCACAGTTCTACTCTGAAACACATGGAGTTGTTATGAATCAGAGTCAACTCAATGGCAACTGGTTTGATTTTGGCTTGGTTTACCATGCTGTTGGCAAAGAATGTTGAATATACCACGGAGTACCAGAAGAAAGAGCAAATCAGTCTTACAAGAAGTACAGCCATAATTGTCCTAAGAAGCGAGGATGGGGAGACCTGGACTCACTTACTTTGGACATGTCATCAGGAATGACCAATCACTAGAAAAGGATGTCATGCTTGGTAAAGTAGGGGACCAATGAAAACAAAGGAAACCCTTGATGAGATAGATTGACACCACAGTCGCAACAACGAACCCAAACCAGCAATCAGGAAGATGGCGCAGGACCAGGCAACATTTCATTCTGTTATACCCAAGGTTGCCATAAGTTGGAGCCAACTCAGTGGCAACTAACAATAGCAACAATAACAACAGTGCTGGGGCTTTTAATTGGCACAACAGTCCTGTGAAATAGCTACTATTATGCCCATTTTACAGTTCAGAGAAGTGAAACTCAGGAAGCTTAGGAAAGTGTTAGTTTTGAGAGACTTGAAATTTCAACACTGGCCGTTCTGACTCTGAGACTCTCTACTGGGAACCCAAGAGCCAAGATAAGTGCTGATGCGTGTGAAGATGCTTCACAAGCTGTCAACAAGGTATCATGCTGTACCTGAAACAAAAATGGAAGCTGGGGGACCATACTTTCCAATTGGCAGACTGCTTTTTCAGCTCAACTAAGAGTAACCTTCTAGAATGCTTTGCAAAAAGGCTCTGGTATCTGTACTGGTTGATTTCCATTGTGACATCATTTAAATCCAACCAGACTGAGTCTTCCTACTACAAGCAATCTCCAGGGGAGATTATCCTGGATTATCCACGTAAGCCCAATGTAACCACAGAGGCCTTAAAGGTATAAGAGGGAGGCAAAAGAGAGAGTCAGATCTGGGGTCTTAAAACCCTGCAAGTGACCATCTAAGATACATCTATTGATCCCACCCCACCTGGAGCAAAGAAGAATGAAGAAAACCAAAGACACAAGGAGAATACTAGCCCAGAGGACTAGAGGACCACATGAACTTAGACTCCACCAGCCTGAGACCAGAAGATCTAGATGGTGCCCAGCTACTACCAATGACTGCCCTGTCAGGGATCACAACACAGAGTCCCAGACAGAGCAGGAGAAAAATGTAAAACAGAACTCAAATTCACATAAAAAGACCAGACTTATTGGTCTGACAGAGACTGGAGGATCCCCCGAAACTGTGGCCCCCGGATGCTCTGCTAAACCAGAACTAAAACCATTCCCAAAGCCTGCTTTTAAGACAAAGATTGGACAGCTCTAGAAAACAAAAAAATAACACATGTGAGGAACGTGCTTCTTAGTTCAACTAAATATACGAGACCAAATGGGCAGCTCCTGTCTAAAAGCAGGACAAGAACGCAGGAAGGGACAAGAACTGGATGAATGGACACAGGCAACCCGGGTGGAAAGGGGAGTATGCTGTCACATCGTGGGGATTGCAACCAATTGCCACAAAACAATAGGCGTATAAATTTTTGAATGGGGAACTAACTTGAGCTGTGAACTTTCACTGAAAGCACAATTAAAAAAAAACAGAGAGGTGGTCAGAGAAAGAGCTGTGATTACGGAAGCAGGGTCAGAGAGATGCTACGTTGCTGGAAGATGGAGTAAGGGGGCCATGACCCAAGGGACGTAGGCAGCTTCTAGAAGCTGGAAAGGACAAGGAAAAAGATTGTCCTCTAGATCCTTCAGAAAGGAACACAGCCCAGCCAACACCTTGATTTTAGCCCAGTGAGACCCCTGTCGGACTGCTAACCCACACAATTGAAAGACAACAAATTTGTGTTGTTTTACACCACTAGGTGTTTTTGCTTTTTGTTTGTTTTCCCTTTTGTTAGTTTCTTTTTTTTTTATTATTGCAAATACGTACGTAACAAGACATTTGCCACGTCAGCCTTCTTCGCATGTATAATTCAGTGGCATTATTTGTTTCATCAGGTTGTGCGACCATCACCATTATCCATTTCCAAATGTTTCCATTACTTTGAACAGAAGCCCAGTGCCCCCTAAGCAATGAGTCCCCCTTTACCTTTCCCTCCCATGCATCCCTGGTAACCACCAGTAAACTTAGGACTGTGTACATTTTCCTATCTAGATATTTCATATAAATGGAATCATGCAATATTTGTCCTTTTATGACTGACTTATTTCACTCAACATAATGTTTTCAAGGTAGACTGCTAGGTTTTTGGTAACTTTTTACAACAGCAATAGCATATGTCAAACCAAATCATTATCCAACAAGGTAGTGTTCATGGTGATATAGAGTAGTGGCTGGACATAAATCTTAGCCCGGCAGACCTGGGCTCACATCCCAGGCTGACAGTGCCTGGCTGAGATAGCCTGATCTATACATCTCACTCACAGGAGGATATACTTGCCAAGGAAAACTGAAATAGAGCCTGCCAGCTAAAGCCCATCTTAGTTAGGAATGGTTTGGCTGCATGGGACAGACTTGTACTCACTGAAGCTCAAGTGAAAAGGGAGGCTATTCAGAAGCAGAGTGAGACTTAACAGAAAGAGAAAATTAGTAGATGGTGCTCTTTCTTTCATCTCTTGTCTCTGTTTTTCTATGCATCTTATTTATTCTTCTCTCCTTGCAAATACATCTTTGCTACTCTGTTCGCATAAGACTTCAGCATGGCCATCCCAAAATGGTGGCCTCTTGACCTTCCAGCCTTCCAGCTTGGTTCTTCACAGCCAACTGATCCGGTCTCCCCAGCCCTAAACCAATGGCCAGAAAACAGAGACGGTGATAAGCCCAGCTCTAATCTGATGTCTACTTCTGGCTCCATCAGCCGTGGTCAGGAGGGAGGTGGCCAGGAGCAGGGCCATTGTCTACAAATGCCTACCTCATTGGGGACTGTGGGTTGGGTAGGATCTTTAAGAAGGCATCAGCAAGCAGGATGGAGATGATTGGCATCTAAACTATGCCTACCCACCCTAGGGATGGCCTTATCTTTGGGAACAGAAATGCCTCTCTTCTGTTAGCTGAGCTGCCCTCTCCCCTGCACAGACTGAGCTGAGCCCCAGTTACCTCTGTGACTACTCTCTCTGTTCCTCCATCCTCTGATTGACAGATACTCTTTTTAAAATATGTTAATATATTCAGGTGAGTTGCATTCAAATTATGTTGGTTTGGGAACCATTCTGTATATTTCTGGTGACTTGCATGTTTCACAGTTTAACTCTCAAAGGGAAAGAAGAATCGCCTAGTTCTTGAGGGGAGAGGCTGCTCATTATGAGCCTTGGGTTTTGAAAATTAAAAATAATAACAACAACAACTTTATTTGGGGGTTATAGTTCAGAATCTTCCTCCAACCCTGAAGCTGTGTTCTTCATATCTTCTGAATTCTCCAATTATTTGTTCAGCAGGCAGATTCAATAAGTAAGGTGAAAGGATACAACCCTGCCCCATGCCTTTTCCAGTTTTGAACCACTTCCTCTTGATCTTGATCTTGATCTTGGTCTTGATCTTGATCTTGGTCTTGATCTTGATCTTGATCCTTAGCAGCACAATCAAGTGTTCTGAAATCCCCATTCTTCACAATATTATCCACAATTTGTTAGGACATAATAGCCTTAACAATGTATTCAAACATACCAACAATCACGAAGATGGTGCGGGGCCAGGCAATGTGTCAATCTGTTATACATAAGATCACCATGAGTCAGAATTGACTTGATGGCAACTAACAATAGCAACATAGTTCAGGAAATGCAATCCTTCTAACAAGTTAATGTGGAGAGGGTAAGCAATGAACCAGATAATGAAAAATGAGGCTGAGAGTTGGAATCGTTTGTGCAATGGCCCACAGCACTGTGCAATGCTTTGATCTATAAAAAACAATGGTTTAGTTTATTGAGAAGTAATGCCAGGTACTCTATATCTGCTATTTCTAATCCTTACACTAGCCCTTTCAGGTTAGACTTTGCCCAATGTTCCACAGTTAGTAGGAGAGTCTGCCCTTAAAGTCTAGGCTCTTTCCCAGGCACCGCACCCATGCCCCTGAATTCTTGGGAGTGCCATAGATGAGATCTTTCTGTCCATCCTTCAAGGCTCAGCTCTGATACCACCTCCTCCATGAAGCCTTCCTTGACTTTTCTTGCAGACTGGGTTGCTCCTTTTCCAGGACTCCCCTGGCAATCAGTTCATCCACACACATTCACTGAGTCCTTCTCTGTGCCAGGCATCACACTAACACTGAGGAAACAGCTGGAAATGAACGAGACATGGCTTCCAGCCCTAGGCAGCTACCTTGTGGAGTGGGGTAAGTGTTCCTGTCCAGTTGCCATCGAGTCTGACTCCCGGTGACCCCATGTGCGTCACAGTAGAGCTGTGCTCCACAGGGTTGTCAGTGGTTGCAATCTTTCAGAAGCAGATCACCAGGACTTTGTACTGGGGGAATTCTGGGTGGATTTGAACCTCCAACCTTTCAGGTAACAGCCGAAAGCTTAACTGTTTGCACTGCCCAGAGGCTCCAAGATAAGTGTGCTATTCTTGTTAGTTGGTTGCTCCAGAGTCAATTCTGAGACATGGCAACCCCATGTGTGCAGAGTAGAACTGCTCCATAGGGTTTTCAAGACTGACCTTTTAGAAGAGATTCATCAGGGCTGTCCTTCGAGGTGCCACTAATCTTTGGGCTAGTAGTTGAGTACCTAAACATTTGTGCCACTCAGGGACTCTGAGATTAGTGTAGGAGTGTTTAAAAAAAAAAAAAAAGAGTGCTGAGGGAATGTGAAGGCTTCAGAGAAGGAAGGCAAGGACAGCCAGCTCCCTGAGAAAGGAGCATTTATATCGAGCCCTGAAGGAAAGGCACAGCGTAAGAAGGTGAGAGAAGATCAGAGAATCTAGACAGGGTTGCACATATGAAGGCCCAGGGGCAGAAGTGGGTGGCTTGTCCAAGGAACTGGAAGTTTTCCTGGGCGACAGGAGAAGAGAGAGCAAAGGGATGAGAGGCCAAAAGAAGGCTAAAAAGTTAGTCAGTCACCAGGGGTCACACCACACAGTCTTTGGGCTGGGTTAGGAATTTGAGCTTTATCCTAAGGTTAAGGCAAGCCAGGAAACCTTGGTGGCATAGTGGTTAAGTGCTACCACTGCTAACCAGAAAGTCAGCAGTTCAAATCCACCAGGTGCTCCTTGGAAACTCTGTGAGGGGGGCAGTTCTGCTCTGTCCTATAGGGTCACTATGAGTTGGAATCGACTCCATGGCAGTGGGTTTGGTTTTTAAGGCGAGCCGTGGGAGGTGTTTGTTTGTTTAACATGATGCCATTGTATGAGTTGAAATCACTTGGTTGCAAGGAATAGAAATTTGGCTTAAACGAGCTTAAGGAAATTGAGTCCCTGGTGATGCAAACAGTTGAGCACTCGACTACTAGTCGAAAGGTTGTCAGTTCAAACCCACCCACCCGGAGGTGCCTCAAAGCACAGGCCTGGCACAATCTGCTCCTGAACGGCCACAGCCGCTGAAAGCCATATGGAGCTGTTCTACTCTGCACACACGGATTCACCAGGGGTAGGAACCAACTCCGCAGCAACTAACAACAACGGCTTAAAGAAAACTGAAGTATTTATTATCAAGACTCACAGAAGTTTCATAAAACCTAAGGTCAGGAGCTGTTCTCAGGAAGGGCCTGGAACCAGGGTCTGGAAAACCTTCAGAAAACCTGGCGTTAGTCTCTGTCCATCTGTTGCTTTGTGTGTCTGCTTCAGCATTCTCTTTCTCTCTTTGCAGCTTCATTTTCTCTGTTTCTCCAACACATGGTAGAAAATGGCCACCCCACAGTCCCCAGGTTACAAATTACGTCTCTAGCCACAGAAGAGCCATTAACACCAACACAAAATTCCTGGAGAAAGAATTCAATTGACCCAGTTTGGGTTAGAGTACCCAAAAACCCAGTGCCGTTGAGTCGATTCCGACTCATAGCGACCCTATAGGACAGAGTAGAAATGCCCCCCGTAGAGTTTCCAAGGAGCGCCTGGAGGATTCGAACTGCCTACCCTTTGGTTAGCACTTAACCACTACACCACCAGGGTTTCCTTGGGTTAGAGTGTTTACCCCGAATTCAACGGGCTACGGCTGAAGTGCAGGAAACTCAAGATCACATAATACAAACATGGCTTCCAGGAGACAAACGTTGTGCATGAAGGGGCAGCTCTCAGAGTAGGAGGAATGCTGGCGCATAGGCTCAGCAGAACCTCAATTGGCAACTACTATAGACGTAATCAGATCCGCGACTTAAACAGGTCACTGGAGGTGCTGTGTGGAGAAAGGCCTGCAGGGGAGCAACAGCAGAGGTAGAGAGACCAGAAAGTTGGGTATTAGATCATCCAGGCACGATAAGGTGAGGACTCAGACCAGGTGGTGGTCATGAGGCTGGGGAAAAGTTCAAGAGATATTTAGGAGGTAGAACCAACACAACTCGTTGATATGTTGGATAGGAGTTAGCTCCGACTCATGACAACCTCACATATGTTGTTAGGTGCTGTTAAGTCAGTTCCCACTCATAGTGACCTTATCTACAACAGAATGAAACACTGTCTGGTCCTGGGCCATCCTCACCATCGTCAGTATGCTTGAGCCCATTGTTGCAGCCACCATGTCAGTCCATTTCGTTGAGGGTCTTTCTTTTTTTCACTGACCTTCTACTTTACCATGCTTGATGTCCTTCTCCAGGTACTGATCCTTCCTGATAACATGTCCAAAATATGTGAGATGAAGTCTCTTCTTCCTTGCTTCTAAGGAGCATTCTGGCTGTACTTCTTCCAAGGCAGATTTATTCATTCTTTTGGCAGTCCATGGTGTAATCAATATTCTTCACCAATGCCATAATTCAAAGGCATGAATTCTTCAGTCATCCTTATTCAATTTCCAGCTTTCACATGCATATGAGGCGATTGAAAACACCATGGCTTGGGTCAGGCAACCTTAGTCCTTAAAGTGACATCTTTGCTTTTTAACTCTTTAGAGAGGTCTTCTGCAGCAGATTTGCCAGGTGCAATGGGTCATTTGATTTCTTGACTGCTGCTTCCATGGGTGTTGATGACCTCTCATAGAATAAAATATTGCCCAGCCCTGTGCCAACTTCACGTTATTCGTATGTTTGACCTCACTGTTGTGGCTACAGTGTCAATCCATCTCATTGAGGGTTTCCCTTGTTTTCCCTGACCCTCTCCTTTGCCAAACTCCATGTCCCTTTCTAGCAATTGGTCTTACCTGATGATGCGTCCAAAATAGGTAAGATGAGGTCTCACCGTCCTCACTTCTAAGGAGTGTTCGGCTGTATTTGTTTTAAGTCTAATTTGTTTGTTCTTCTAGCAATCCAATATTTTTCACCAACACCGCAATTCGAATGCATCAGTTCTGTCTGTCTTTTTCGTTGTCCAGCTTTCACATTCATATGAGGCTATTAAACAAACCATGGCTTGGGTCAGGCATAGCCATGAAAGTGACCTCTTTGCATTTTAAAATTTTTAAGTGGTTTTTCACAAGAGAGAGGGATCCCAAGTGGTTGCTATGTTTCTGGTTTCCTGACCAGTTGGGTAGTAATGTCATTAATATAACATTGAGGATATTGGTATAGAAACAGGCTGTGGTGGGCTGCTGTTCAGATAACAATGACTTCTACTTGAGACATGTTGAGTTGGAGATAGCCTGTGAGATATTCCACTGGAGACATCAGTGTGCTGTTGGATATATAGGTTTAAAAGAGAGAGTTGCCTTTAAGAGACACTGACATAGAGATGATAATTGTTTGAAAGTGAAAGAAATAGCTTAAGTAGAGCATGGTGCACAAGAAGAGAAAGAAATTGAGGAAAGATTCTAAGGAACGCCAGCTTTTAATTGATGGGTAGAGGGTAAGAAGCCTACAAAAGACACTGAGAAAGAACAGCCCAAGAGGTCAGAAGGAAACCAGAAGAACAAAGGTAAGGGTGTGTTTCAGAAAGAATAGAAATGTTGTCTTTGGCAAACACTAGTAAGAGGCCAGGGTAAATGACTGACATGTGTCAATTAAAACAATTTGTTGACTATATATTTTGTTAGGAAGGTCCTTTAGTAAAGATATTTCATGGGCAAACAATTAGCCCAGATGCATGGGACAAAGTAAATCTCAATAATTGCTTGTTAAATGAATGATTGAATGTCCTGGACATTCAAGGATATTCAAAATCACTCCTGGGTGAGACAGAAAGTGCATAGTGCGTCTTCAGTAGCTTAGAACAAATGAACAGGGAAGTCAATAGGATCTTTGCAAAGAAATTCAGTCTCACCGCTTCCCTGTATGTGAATAACTAAATGATGACCTGCCAAGAGCTGCCTAGCTATAATCACAACCACTTCAGTGGCCACCGTCTGAAGAGCTATTTGGGTACTTGGAAACAATTTTATTTATGTGTTTGTCATATTCAAATTGTATTTGTATAATTAAATTTCATTATCTCCAAAGTCAAGGTCATCTTCAATCTAATCCTTGTCTGAATTATCCGAAGACTGACATTAATGGGGTTTTTTCTGTTTGTGAAGTGCAAGCACAGCTTCATCTATCAATAGACACTGAAAGCCGGAAATCAATGCTTGACCCTAGTTAACTAAAAACCAAGAGACAGATGGAAAGGCTCGAAAAATCATCTTTCTTTCGTCTGTTGGAAGAGGAAACACCCACTAATTCATAATTTGGATACTTCCCTTCCCTGGGTGTATAGCTTATCAGGGGTCATACTTAAAATGCTTAGCAACTAGAATGCAGAGGTACTGAAGACTCAGAAAGGCCCCTGACCATGATGCAGTGCCAGGAGGGCCCCCGCTGGACCAGATGCGAAACCTCAGGTGAGGGATGATGGGGAGGCCCAGGAAAGGGAACTGCAGCCAGAACAGTAGAGAGGAGTTCGGGGAGCGGTGTGGCTGTGTCTATTTGTATTTGCTGGTTACCAGCTCTGAGCAGTAGCCCAAGGCATACTAGTTAAGCTGTCACCAAAAAAAACCCAAGATGGTTGCTGCCAGTCAATTCCAATTCACAGCAACTCCATTTGTGTAAGAGTAGAACCGTGCTCCCTAGGGTTTTCAATGGCTGTGAACTTTTGGCAGTAGATTGCCAGGGCTTTCTTCCTGGGTAGATTCAAACTACCAAGCTTTTGGTTAATAGCTGAGCTCTGAAAGATTTGCACCATCCAGGGGCTCCTCGGCTATCACAGTGTTATACAAATGAGCCAAAGATGGCATCTGTGTATTAATCCCACATTGTTTATTTCTTCATCACAACCTGAGTCCCATTAGCTCAAAAAACCCTACTGGTGCAAAACTCAAATTCGTACACATCCAATTATTTTAAAATAGCCCAAATAAGCAAAATTTTCACCACTTAGAGCCCACCTGCTTTGCATACCTTGCAAAACTGCACCCAACGTCTGCTAGCCACAGATGAAATAAAACCCTGTAGCTCTAAGTACCCCAGTTGCCACTGTCCTCAAAGCTCTCCAACCCAGAGACTCCCAGCCTTGCTGCAAAAGGACATCACATAGGCATACAAAAGCCTCTTCCTCTTCCCCAGCTTTTTCCTACCCTCTTCAAGAAGAGGAAGGGGCTTCCTGAATGGCTGGCCTCTGGAAGACCTCTTGCTGTGGACTCATGACAGTTGGCTGTCGATGCCTTGGCTCCAATAAATAGCTTGCTGTGTAACCCTGCTATCTCGTTGTTGTATCATTTTCCTTGGTCAACCCTGAACTCCCTCAGACTCACCACATCCAGTCCTACCTACGTCACAGATTAAAATAAAAAAAAAACAAAACTGAAGTTTAATGAGATACAGCTTGAATAATGGCCTATCGGTCAATAGCAGGAGAACTGACATTAGAACTCCAGTCTCTTTATTCCCTAATCTAGAGTTCGGTTTTCTACCATCACCCTCAAATCTTCCCCGAACTGTTCTGTGAGACAATTACCTGTCACTAATGAAGGTCTAAACCCAGATTTGTTCAGCAACTGCAGCTGTAACAGTAGTCACGTGATAAGAAAGGGGAATTTTCCTCCTTGAAAATGTTTCCATGAAGGAATTATGCATTCTAACAGAGGCTGGCTCAGGAGGAAGCAGACAAATTCTAAAATATTCTCCTAGAGTGAACCCCTCCTTGGTGATGATCTGTTTAATTCAGTTTCTTGACAGGTAGAACTGATCTCGGTGACTTTTTCACCTAACTAATAGTCCAGGTATGAGATACAATAATTAATTGCATGTTCTTATAAATTGGGTAACAATTTAAGCTGAGGTTGCCAAGCAGTTCTGAGAACAATCACCTTATAAGATGTAGTTTTCATATTTTGTGACAATGGTCTGAAAAAGAGACACATAATGACTCCTTGTGGGTGAGGCCCCTGCTAGTTATGTTTTAATTATTAGCCCAATTATACAGCCGAAGCAATAGGTGGTAATTTAGCTCCTTCTCTGCCACTTAATTTCCTGCTCCCTCAGCCACCCAGCTGGGGGAATTTACAGATTTCTTCTAGAATCCATCCGTGACAACAGGGCCCTACCTCTTCCCATCCCTAACTTCATTTCCCTGAAACTTTGAGGCAGGAAGGGGTCCAGAGGTAGGCAGACAGAGAGGCTATGTGTCCTTGTAGGCTGTCACGATTTGGATATACCAGGGTAAGACAGCACTGGGGAGAACTGGCCCAGGTGGAGACTGGCCCTGAAGGTAAGCCTGGGTGTGTCAAGCACAGCATTCAAACTATGCAGTCACCCCACTCTCAATTCCAGAAATATTGGGGGAGGATGAAAAGGGTGAACAATGTACTTGGGTTTGGGAGATTTTTCTGGAATTCCCACTTAAGTGTCAGGGATGTGGATTCAAGGCTTCTGTCCTTAATATTTCTTCCCCCATTGCCTTTCTCGAGTCTTTCAGAGCCATTCCATTCCTGTTAGAATGGTGCTGCTGTTGTTGTTGCCATCTAGTTGGCTTTGACTCATGACAACCCCATACACAACAGAAATAAACATTGACCAGTCCTGCACCATCTTCGCGACCATTGGTCCATCGTTGCGGCCACTGAATATTCTGAATGATTTCCAATCTATGGAGCTCGTCTTTGAGACTATGTCGGACAATTTCCTCTTGTGATTCACAGACTTTTCATCAACTAATTTTCAGGAGGAGCTCACCAGGGCTCTCTTCCTCGTGTGTCTTAGTCTGGAAGCTCTGCTGAAACCTATCTATCAGGATAATCCTGCTGGTATTTGAAATACCAATGATATAGCTTCCAGCATCATAGCCACACAGTGCAAGCCACCACAGTGCGACAAACTGACAGGTGAGTAGTGGTTAGAATGCTCGTGGAATCTATTTAAATGTGATACTTCTCCAACCTATTAGTGCTAGACCTAAAGGGGGATGGGGTGGGAGAACCTACCATGATGAAGGAAAGAAATAAGGGAACTCAAGGGAAGAGTTGTGACTTAGGGAAGCCAGACCCATAGGGCTTTTCCTTGAAACCACGTTGTTTGGAATGTGGTCAGCCCCATGACTGGGGAGCTACGTGGGAGCCCGGCCATCACGGCCAGCCTACTGAACCAAGATTAGAAGGTGAGGCTTAATTCTGCATCCAACCAAGTGGAGAGATTAGAGCTACCAATCATATGATTAGTACCTTATCAAGGTTGGTTAAAAAAATGGGGTGGAATGGAAATCTGCCTTTGTGACTTTCATAAATATAAGTGTACCCATATGTGTATGTATTTAAGAAATGTGACTCATTAAACTTACTGTTTTGTAACCTGTGTTTTTTATTTTCACTAAACAATATATCATGAACACCTGTCTACATCAATAAATGTACATGTTCATTTTGCCATTTTTGTGAGGCATTGTTTTCAAATGTATTTCACTAATTTCCCATTGTGGGGCATTTATTTCTAATTTTTCCCGATAGGACACAGTGCTGGGCTGAACGTTCACCTTTTCCCACACACCTGCTTGGCTGCTGCTATCACACTGAATTCTGAACTCTCTGTTCTGTTCCATTTACCCCTCAAGCCATTTATACATCAGTACCATGTTGTTTAATTATTATAACTTTGTTATGTATCCCCCTGTTTTAGAATAAGTTGTGCCTCCCCCTGCCAAATACGTGTTGATGGCACAGTGGTTAAGAGCTCGGCTGCTAACCAAAATGTCACCAGTTCGAATCCACCAGCCACTCCTTGGAAACTCTATGGGGCAGTTCTACTCTGTCCTGCAGGGTTGCTATGAGTCAGAATTGGCTTGACAGCAATGAGGGGAGAGGGGTATTTATAAATATGACTGTGTTTGGAAATAGGGTTTTATTATGCTAATGAGGGCATACCAGAGTAGGGTGATCCTGAACCTAATCACTTCTGAGTTGTAAAGGATTGCTGGCAGCTACTGGAAGGTGAAATAGACAAGGAAGGGCCTCCTCTTGGAGTCATGGCCTGAATTCAGATTTCCAGCCTCCTGAACTGTGAGAAAATAAAATTATGTTCTTTAAAGTCACCCACTTGTGGTATTTCTTTTATGGCAATACTAGGTAATTATGCCAATCTTGATCCCTGATTTAAAAAATAATAATATACCCAGCAGTTCCCTTTCCCATGGGATCTGAACACTGGTCTGGGTGGTGGTAAAAGGAGGGACAGTAACACTGAGACTCATCTCAGTGCTTGCAGCACATGGGCTAGTTTCAAACGGGTTCAGATGAGATTGAATTCACTGAATTCGCTTCCTCCTCCCTGGGGATAATCATGGGCTTAAAGGGATGAGTAAATGAGTGAAGCTCTGAACAGCTGGCATGGCAGCAGCTGGGTTATTAACTGTATTTGGATCTAGTGGATAGCTTTCTTTTCTCTTGATTAAAAGTATTCTTTAAAATAACAATAATATTAGTCCTAGGCTGTCTTGTTCTATTTCCTATTCCAGATACATTTTCTTCTTCTGTATGAAAAATTCCTTGAAAACTCCTGAGGTTTCCTATTGGAATATCTTTGTATTACTAGATTAATTTGGGTAGAACTGACTGATTTACAGTATTGGAACTTTCCACCAGAACTCAGTATGTCTGTATATTGAGATCTTCCTTTATGTCCTTCGAGGCTGTTTTAAATTTTCTTCGTATAGAGAGCCTGACGTTCTCTAACTGGTTACTCAGTATGTAAGAAGAGAAGTCCCTGGGTGATGCAAATGGTTAAGAACTCGACTTGACTCCGAGCCTAAAGGTTGGCAGTTCAAACCTATCCAGAAGCACCTCAGAAGACAGGTGTGGCGACCTGTTTCCAAAAAGTTTCCTTTGACATAGTTCTACTCTGCACACATGGGGTTGCCATGAGCCAGAATCAACTCATTGACAACTAACTACAACCGTGTATAAGAACACATTTGAATTTTTGAATGTTGCTTCTTACTTATCCTCTCCCTTTTTTTTTTTTATTGGAGTGTTTGTCCTTTTCTCATTAATTCGTGTATTAATTAGGCTCTCTGACGTTCCAAAGAAGCAGGTTACTTGCGGTGATGGGGTAAGAAGGAACAGCCAAAGAGCTGGGGCTTATCGAAGAAAAGAGATTAAAAGATTATTCAAAGTTCGAGGTAACTCAAATGACTCAATTAAATGTCCTCCCCTCAGCAAGTGGCCATCTAAGATGCATCAGTTGGTCTCAACCTTCCTGGAGCAAAGGAGAATGAAGAACACCAAAGACATATGGTAAAGATGAGCCCAAGAGACAGAAAGGGTGACATAAACCAAAGACTCCAACAGCCTGAGACCAGAAGAACTAGATGGTGCCTGGCTACCACCGATCACTGCTCTGACAGAGAACACAACAGAGAATCCCTGATGGAGCAGGAGAACAGTGGGATGCACATCTCAAACTCTTGTAAAAAGACCAGGCTTAATGTTCTGACTGAGACTGGAGGGACCCTGATAGTCAAGGTCCCTGGACCCTTTGTTAGCCCAAGGTTGGAACCATTCCTGAAGCCAACTCTACAGACAGGACTATAAGATAGACGACGATACTGGTGATGAGTGAGCTTCTTGGCTCAAGTGGACACTTGAGTCTATGTGGGCAACTCCTGTCTGGTGGCGAGATGAGAAGGCAGAGGGGGACAGGAGCAGGTTGAAGGGACACAGGGAATAAAGGGTGGAGAGGAGGAATGTGCTGTCTCATTAGGGGGAGAGCAGCTACGAGTACATAGCAAGGTGTATATGACTTTTTCTATGGAAGACTGACTTGATTTGTAAACTTTCACCTAAAGCACAATAAATACATACACACACACGCACACATATATATATAAAGTCATCCCCTCAGCTGTAGGTTCTAGTAATCCCAGTCTCACACAGCACTGTCACTGTGACTCAGGTTCTCACTGTCTGATACCACCAGTTTGCTCTCCTCATGGCTTCTGCTACATATAGCTCGAGCTGTCTCATGCCTTCTACTTCTTTCGCCTCACTGTCAACTACTAGCTTTCTCTAGGTGCTTTGCATCCAAACTTTCCAAGAAAGAGGGAGGGCTAATTGTTTTCTTTAATCATTAGTATCCCTGTTGGAGACACTAGATCCAATTGTCACTCAGCGTAGATTGTCTGCCCCAAAGCAATCAGTTATGACCAGGGTCCAAGGCTCATGCTATAGACCCAAACCCAAACCCGTTGCCATCAAGTTGATTCCAATTCGCAATTACCGAATAAGACATAGTAGAACTGCCCCATAGTATTTCCAAGGCTATAAATCTTTATGGAAGCAGACTGCCACATCTTTCTCCCACAAAGCAGCTGGTGAGTTTGAACTGCCGACCTTTGGGTTAGCAGCCAAGCACTTTAGCCACTGCACCAGCAGGGCTCACTGTGCTACAGACCAGCGCTACTCAAACTTTAAAGAACACACAAATCATCCAAATATCTTGTTAAAGTGCAGATTCTGATTCCGTAGGTCTGGGGTGAGGCCTGAGATCCTATAATTTTAACACATTATCAAGTGATGTCTGGAATACTAGTCCATGGACCACACTTTGAGTAGCAAGGGCTTAGAGCAGGGTTTCTCAGCCTCAGCATTACTGACGTTTTCTCCCAGATAATATTTCGTTGTTGGGGCTATCCTATCTATGCATTGTAGGATGCTTAATAGCATTCCTGGCCTCTACCCACTAGATATTAGTAGCGCCTGTCCCCAAGCTGTGGCAACCAAAAATGTCTCCAGGCATTGCCAAATGGTCCCTGGGGAGCAAAACTGCCCCTGGTTGAGAGCCAGTGGCTTAGAAAGTAGTGATCTAGAAGTAAGATACGCCTTACAAAGGGGCTGTGTGGATGGTATTCTCAGATAAGGGCAAAGTCTCCAGGGTGCAACTTGCTTGACCTGTCCACAGTAATTTACAGAAACTTTTCACACATGAAATTGTTTCACTCCTTGTTATCATATGCATTTCTAATATTTCTCTATTTTGATAATCTGCCTTCCATTTAAATAGCTCATAAGTCAAAAGGTTGATATTTCTTTTCAAAGGCAGGAACACTATATTTATTTAATAATGTTGCTTTTTTTTACCCCCATAAAAATACAGACAGTTTGGGAATATAGGTTCATGTCCCCAGTAGGAAAAAACTCTTTGTCGGTGTCTTAATTCAGGTTGCTGAGAAATCCCAGCCACTGAGGGAGCCCAGCTGCAGAACCACTTTGAGGAAAAGCGAGGAGGGCTCTCTGCAGTTTGTATTTCAAACCACACCGTGGGCTGACCATCTGCTTCCCCTGCCCGTGTGAGGGCTTGCAGAGCGTCACCACACGGTCATCTTGAACAAACTCATCACCTTGCTGGTGCAGTTTCATCATCAATAAAATGGTCTCTTTTTTCCATTCCTCTCTCAGAGGGGATATGAAGATCAAAGAAGCAAGTACCTCCTTAACCGACACTGTCTAGCGTGATAACCACTAGCCTTACATGGCCATTTAAATCTAAATTCAGTAAAATTAAGCAAAATTAAAAATGCACTCCTCAGTCATGCCAGCCACCTTTCAAGTGTTCAGCAACCACATGCTGCTAGTGGCTATGTATTAGACATGTTCCCATCATCACAGGAAGTTCTGTTGGACAGCCTTGTTCTCATCTATAAAACCAGTTGCCATCAAGTTGATTCCAACTCATGGCGACCCCATAAGTGTCAGAGTAGAACTGTGCTCCAAAGGTTTGTAGTGGGTAATTTTGGGGAAGTAGATTGCCAGGTCTTTCTTTCAAGACACCTCTGTGTGGACTCCAATGGCCAACTTTTCAGTTAGTAGCCAAGCATTTAGCCATTTGCACCACCCAGGGGTTCCTTCTCAACTATAAAGTCTGATACAGATATAAGTGTATTATTATCACTATGCCTGGAAGTTAGAATTCTGCTACATACACAGGAAAGGCACTCAGGTATTCACACCTGCCCCACCACCCACGCCATTATACACATTGTGTATAATGGTGTTAGGTTATATGTTCACTAACATGCATCAATGTGGAGAGCTGACTGAGTGCTCATTCTCACCATTGCATCCAGAATCGTCATGAAAACATAAATTAAAGGCTTGCAAAATAGAAGCAAGGGTCAAATAATTATAGGCATACTGTTTCCCATAAATGTCATTGTCTGAACCACAAATAGATAGCTTCATGAACTTTCTAATTAAAGCGGCAAAAAGAATATTATTTTGCTATAAAACTGCTAATTCAAATCAGCCATCTATAAAAAGACACACTACCTCCTGAATTTTAATATCCTTTATTCAGTTCTGCAAGACTAGGACTCAGGGTTGTGAGCAGGAAGGGGTGGGAAGGAGCCATAGAAGACCCAGCATTGCTAGATCACGGCTCAGAGGTGCCTGACTGACTCCGGCTAGGTATAAGAAGGACAGAGTCACAAATAAGACCTGGCTCCCAAAGACTTAAAAAAGCAGTCACCGATAATAAAAACAATAAAAGCAATAATACTGAGCATGTATTATGTGCCAAGTCTTATGCTAAGCACTTTACATACTTTGATACATTTACTCTTGCCAAAACACCAAGGAGTTGGGTAATTTGGATTTATTCCAATTTTACAGATGTAGACACTAAGGTTCAGAGAGAAGCCAAGTAACTTGCCTGAGGTCACACAGTATCTTAGTTACCTAGTGCTGCCTTAATACAAATACCACAAGTCAGTGGCTTTAAAGAACAGAAATTTATCTTCAACAGTTGAGGATGCTAAAAGTCCCAGTTCAAGGTGTGGCTCTAGGGGGAGGTCCTTCCTTGTTGGTAGCCCCATGAGGTCCTTAGTGTTCCTTGGTGTCTATCTTTTCACTGTGTATGTCTCTGTGTCTATTCAGCCCTTTTTATAATTTAGAAGTGATTAGGTATAGGACCCACCCTACTTCAGTATAGCCTCATTAACTTAACAAAAGAAAACACGTATTTTCAAACAGGGTCATATTTACAGGTATAGGGGCTAGGATTTCAACACATATTTTGGGGGAACACAGTTCAATCCATAAACCCCAGTGAATGAGTATCAACTTCAAGGACTGAGTTTAAGTATGACTGGCTCCAGGAGTCTCTGGGTGGTATGAATGGTTAACACACTCAGTTGCTAAACAAAAGGTTGGAGTCCACACAGAGGTGGAGGCACCTCAGAAGAAAGATCTGGAGACCTACTTCTAAAAAAGCAACTCTTGAAAACCCTATGGAGGGGCAGAGCCAACATGGCACCCTAGGCAGCCATCCCTCTGGAGCAAAGACCAGAAAAACTAAGCAAAGCAGATACAAACTTCAATCCTGGTACTCTAAGCATCAAATGGAGGGATAAAGAACTAGATCAAACACTGAATGGAAGAAGAACTGAAGGAAAACAGAGAACAAGGAGAGATATGGAGTGGAGACTCCATATAAACTAACACAATACAGCATTGCCGTCTTGGAGCATAGCCAGCAAGGATCTCCAACAGGGGGGTATGGGAAGGAAACTTCACACAGTTCCCAACAGGAGACAGAGCATCCAATAACCAGAGAAACATGTTTTCCCACCCCTTGCCCTTCTGCTCCATATAATACCCCCACTCCTTTCCAACTGGCCACACCACACTGCTCAGCTAGAGAGCTACTGGCCCACCACCAGGCCAAGTCTGCCCCACTTCCACCCACTGGCACCTGCTGGGCTATTTTTTTTCTTTTTCCCCTTTCTTCTTTTTCTTCCTCCCTCCCACCTAGCCCCATATGCCACTCTTGCCCCTTCCCCATGGGCCAAGTTGTGCTGCTCAGCTAGAGAGCTACTGGCCTGCTATCACCCTGGATTTGCTCTGCCCCTACCCGCTGGCTCCTGCCAAGCCTTTTTTTTCCCCCTCTTTCTTCCTTGTCTCTGTCCCTCCCACTAGCCCTGTACACCACTCTCACCCCTTCCCCACAGGCCACACTGAGTTGCTCGGCTAGAGAGGTACCGGCCCACCATCACCCCGGACCCACTCTACCCCCCACCTGCCAGCGCCTGCCATGTTATTTTTTTTTCCTGTTCTTTTTCCCTCCCACCTAGCCCCATATCCCACCTCTACTCCTTCCCACCAGGCCACAAAACACTGCCACAGGTAGAGGACCATTGTTTCACTGCTATCCAAGTCCCACCCCACTCCTACCCACCAGCTGTTACCATGTTATTTTGTTCTCTTCCCTTTTTTCTCCCTTCCACCAATCCCATACACTATCTCTCCTGCTTCCTGCCAGGCCACACTGCACAGCCACAGATAGAGAGCCACTGGTCTGCCACTTTCTACCTCCTACTTGGTCCTGTACAACACCTTCCCCCACTTCCAGTTGGCCCCCAGGTCCACCACTCCCCTACACTTCAACCACCCTTATTTTGTTTTTCTTTCTCTCTTTTCTTTACTCCTTCCACCAGGCCCATACACCACTCCCCCTTCCTGCCAACCCTCACTGTGCTGCCGAAGCTAGAGCACCCCTGGTGCTCAGGCCAGCTGCCACACCAGGCCTGCACTGCCCTTTCCCTACTGCGACTTGGCCAGCTGCTGACTGGTGGGAAACAAGCCCATACCACTCCCTATCTGACACCCTCACCTATCTGTCGAGGGGCTGTGTACACTCTCGCACTGCTTCACCAACATCAGCAGGCAGCACTTTCCCAGTCCACCCTCAGGCACCTCACCAAACCAGCAAACAGGGAGGCAGTCTTGCCCTACCCACTGCTGCTCTGCCCACCCAGACAAGGTGGTGAGAGCTATCATGCTCACAGACGAGCAAGCGGCAAAGCACGCCTGGTCCTTCCACCCTGACATAACAAAATAAGACAAAGAAGCAGGATGAAACAAACATATAATCAATACATAAAGAAAATAATATCTTAATGTCTCAGAGACAGCAGACAATATAAAAACATACAAAAAAAAAAAAAAAATCCAGATAAGAAGTCTTCAGCAAACAACAAAAATAAAGAATCAGATGACCTTCCAGTAGAAGAAAAGGCAGGAGAATTACCTGATATGGAATTCACAAGACTACTATTTAGGACTCTCAAGAGATCAAGAAAAGCACAGACACATCAAACTAAAAAAAAAGACAAAATCATGGAAAACACAGACAAAACAAATGAAAACGTAAACAAAAACAAGGAAAGCTCAAAGCAAGAAATGAATTCAGAAAAATAATACAAGAAAAAACCTTGTAAATAAATAAACAAGTAGAAATCATACAAAAACAGCAACTAGAAATATACAAACAACAAAATTTTTGATGAGAATTCGAACAACATCAGACAACAGCCTGAATCTAGGATGCAAAGCCACATCAGCCAGATACCAGCCTAGGTAATGAGCTCTCAAGAATAAATTAAAACTCATAGGTTTACAGCAGAGAACCAGAGAGGTCAATCTGTACATGACAACTATGTCAAAACAATAAAAGAGGGAATAAAAAATGTAAGTATAGAACTTTCAGATAGAGAGGAAGTCAAGGCGATACCAAGAAATAAAAGATTGGTTTAAACTTAGGAAGATAGGGGTAAATTTCAAGGTAGCCACAAAGAAAGTTAAGAAACATACTCCTCAAAATAAAGAACAAAGACATAAAGTCTCAGTAAGCACAAAATCTAAAAAAATGAAAGAAATGAAAAAAAAAATCCACAAACAAAAGGAATTCAGCACAGGAGAGTAAGAGGAACAAAGGAAATGTTAGCACCACGCACAAAAAAAAAAGCACTACAAAATAACAGCAACAAACTCACACTTACCAATAATCACACTCAACGTAAATAGCTTAAATGCACCCATAAAAAGAGAGTGACGGGATAAAATAAAAAAACAGGACTCATCAATATGCTGCTGTCATGGATTGTATTGTGTCCCCCAAAATTATATGTCAACTTGGTTAGGCCATGATTCCCAGTGCTGTGTGGTTGTCCTCCATTTTGTGACTGTAATTTTATGTTAAAGAGGACTAGGGTGAGATTGTAACACTCTTACTAAGGTCATATCTCTGATCCAGGGTAAAGGGAGTTTCCCTGGAGTGTAGCCTGCACCACTTTTTATCTCACAAGAGATGAAAGGAAACAGAAGCCAGCAGAGAGGGGAGACCTCATACCACCAAGAAAGTAGTGCTGGGAGAAGAGCGTGTCCTTAGGATCCAGGGTTCCTGCGTGGAGAAGCTCCTGGTCCACGGGAAGATTGATGAGAAAGACTTTCCTCCAGAGCTGACAGAGAAAGAAAGCCTTCCCCTGGAGCTGATGCCCTGAACTTGGACTTCTAGCCTACTAGACTGTGAGAGAAAAAATTTCTCTTTGGTTAAAGCCATCAACCTGTGGTATTTCTGTTATAGCAGCACTAGATGACTAACACAGCTGCCTATAAGAGACACACCCTAGAAACAAAGATATAAATACGTTAAAAATCAAAGGCGGGGGAAAAAAATCAAGCAAACAGCAATCAAAAAAGAGCAGGAGTAGCAACACTAATCTCAGATACAACAGACTTTAAAAAAAATCCACTATAAAAGACAAGGGACATTATATAATGACTAAAGGGACAAGCTGCCATGAAGACATAACCATAATATATATCTATGCACTACAGGGCTCAAAAATACACAAAACAAACTCTAATAGCACTGAAAAGAGAAACTGACATTTCTCCAATAATAGCAGGAGACTTCAATACACCACTCTCAGTAAAGGACGGAACATCTGGAAAGAAATTCAACAAAGATACAGGAGATCTAAAGGCCACAATTAGCCAAGCTGGCCTCCTAGACATATAGAATACTCCAGCCAGTAACAGTGATGTATACATTCTTTTCTAACCCACACGGAACATTCTGCAGAGTAGACTACATTCTAGGCCACAAAGCAACCCTCCATAAAACCCAAAATACTGAAGCAATACAAAACGTTTTCTCTGATCAAAATGTCATAAAAGTGGAAATAATAAAAGGAAAAGCAAGGGAAAAAAATCAAATACATGGAAACTGAATAAAACTTTGCTTAAGAACAACTGGGTAATAGAAGAAATCAAAGAGGGAATAAAAAAAAATCCTAGAATTAAATGGGAATGAGAACACATCACACCAAAACCTTTGGGACAAAACAAAGACAGTGCTCTGAGTTGAATTTACAGCAATAAATGTATACATCAGTAAAGAAGAATGGACCGAAATAACAACATTAGCCCTAAAACTCAAAAAAAATAGAAACAGAAGCCCACAGCCACCAGAAGAAAGGAAATAATAAAGATTGGAGCAGAAATAAATGGAACAGAGGACAGAAAAACAGTAGAAAGACTCAGCAAAACCAAAAGGTGGTCCTTCGAAAAGATCAACAAAATCAACAAATCATTGGCCAAAGGGACAAAAGCAACACAGAAGAGGAAGCAAATAACACAGAGATGAAGAATACAATAACAAACTCAACTGAAATAAAAAGTATCACAACGTACTATGAAAAATTCTACTCAATAAATGTGACAACCTAGAGCAAACAAGCAAATTTCTAGAAACACTACCTACCTAAATTAATACAAACTGAGATACAAAATCTGAACAGATCTGTAACAAGAGAAGAGATTAAAGAGGTACTTTAAAAAACTCCCCACAAAAAAAAAAAAAAAAAAAAAAAACAGCCACACTGCTAACCACTGTGCCACCAAAGGTTTACACACAGAAAAAAACTGTCTTTGATGGTCAAGAGAGAGGGGAAGGCTGGGGAGGGGTAATCACTACATACATAGTTGGCAAATGTTAACTTTGGTGAAAGGAAAGGCAACACACAACGCAGGGCAAGTCAGCACAACTGGACCAAGGCAAAGCCATAAAAGCGTCCTAGACACATCCCAACACCTTGAGGGACCGAGTTACTGGGTCTGAGTGCTGGGGACCATGGTCTCAGAGAACATCTACATCAAATGGCATAACACAGTTCATAAATAAAGTGTTCTACAACCTACTTTGGTGAGTAGTGTCTGGGGTCTTAAAAGCTTGCGAGCAACCATCTAAAATACGTCTATTGGTCCCATCATGTTCAGAGCAAAGGAGAATGCAGAAAACCAAAGGCCCAAGGAAAACATCAGTCTAAAGGACTAACAGACCACATGAACCACAGCCCCCACCAGCCTGAGCCCAGAACAACTAGATGGTGCCCAGCTACCACCACCAACCACTCTAACAGGGATCGCAACAGAGGGCCCTGGCCAGAGCAGGAGAAAAATGTAGAACAAAATTCAAATTCACAAAAAGAAAAGACCAGACTTACTGGTCTGACAGGAACTGGAGGAACCCCCGAGACTATGGCCCCCAGATACCCTGCTAACTCAGAACTGAAGCCACTCCCCAAGTCCACTTTTCAGCCAAAGGTTAGACAGGCCCATAAAACACACAATAACACATGTGAGGAAGGAGCTTCTTCAACCAAGTATGTGAGACCAGATGAGCAATACCTGCCCAAAAGCAAAGACGAGGAGGCAGGAAGGGCCAGGGACCCTGGATGAATGGACACAGGGACCCCAGGTGGAAAGGGAAAGGGGAGGGGGAGTGCTGACACATGCAGGTATTGCAACCAATATCACAAAACAATTTGTGTATACATTTTTGAATGAGAAATTAATTTGTGCTGCAGACTTTCACATAAAGCACAGTAAAATAAAAATTTTAAAAACCCTGTGGAGCACAGTTCTACTGTGACACATACAGGGTGGCCATGAGTCAGAGCCAATTTGAGGGCAACTGGGTTTTTTTGTTTTGTTTTTTAATATAACCATTGAGCTGTATTTTAGTAGACTGAATGACTTATTGTTGCCTTGGCAGAGATTTAATTAGTATCTTCTTTCTGCGTTTTGGAGCCCTGGTGGCCCAGTGGTTAAGAGCTATGGTGAGCTACAGCTGCTAACCAAAAGGTCTGCAGTTCGAATCTACCAGCTGCTCCTTGGAAACCCTGTGGGGCCGTTCTACCCTGTTCTATAGGGTCACTATGAGACAGAATTGACTTAATGGCAACAGGTATTTTCTGTGTTTTTGGAGTCAGAAGACATTTTTTAAAACCTCAATTATTTTTGCAGGCCCCAGTGAAGCTTGCAGGGCCCTGGCCCAGGTGAAGGCCTTGGACACACACCTGTAATGGGAATCCACCTATCTAGACTGGGAGGAAAGGGACAGAGTGTGTACAAGTCGCTGGCCTAAAAAATGCAGGGAAATGTGGTCAGGCTGTGTCCTCTGTGACTGCAGGGAAAAAAGCAAGACGTGGGAGCTGTCTGATCCCATTGTTATTCTTTGGACAGGGGCTCAGGAGTCTACACATACGGGCTGAAATTGCCTAATCCATTTCCAGAATCTCGCCAGGGAGGACAGTTTGAGTCAAAACAGGCCCGCAGAGAAATTAATGCAAAAGGACAATCAAATGTCAATTATAACTAGCGAGTGGCTTTGCAGGGCGGGATGGGGGCTTGATAGGCTAAACAGAAGATGTCCATCCTTTGGGACTGTGACCCACTGCAACGGTCCTCCTCAAAGTCCTCCTCGAGAGCCTCAGCAAAACAAATGGCCTCATTAATTCAATAGGTTAATACGCTCACCCTGCTTTCCCTAATTGCTATTCTGACTTTCAGGAGAGGCATTTTCAAGCCAAGCTGGGATCAACTCCACAATAATCCCTGTATGCTTTGAAAGTGATTACAAAGATAACCACAGAAGATGTGCTGTCGGCTGGTCTCCATCTCCCGAGGCTCCTTCACCACACAACAACCCTGTTGCTGCCACGTCAGTTCTGACTCATGGTGACCCCATGTGTTACAGACCAGAACTGAGCTCCACAGGGGTTTCTTGGCTGCCATCTTTCTTCGGCAGTGCAGCTGGGTGGGTTTGAACTGCCAACCTTCAGTTAGTTGAGCCCAAACCGTTTTGGCTACCTGTGGATCTTAAACCAGTTGCCCTTGAGTAGATTCCAACTCACGTGTGCCAGAGTAGAACTGTGTTCCATAGGGTTTTCAATGTCTATTTTTTTTGGAAGTAGATTGCCAGGTCTTTCTTCTGAGGCTCCTCTAGGTGAGTTCGAACCAACAACCTTTTGGTTAGTAGCCCAGTGCTTAATTAATCATTTGCACCACCACACCACCCAGGGACCTCCTCCAAGGCTTCCTATGTGAGCCTGCAGAATCGGCTTTATCCTCCAACTCACCTAAAAATCCAAGAGGTCCTGCATCATCATCTTCTCCCTAAAGAAGCTATTTTCTTTTCATTTGAAGACATGTTCTACTTCCACTTTGTTCACTGAATAAATAGTATTTGAATACCTTTGATTCGGTCTCAACCACAAGAGATAAATCAAAATCACTGCTCCGAGGAGCTTACATTTCGTTTGGTGAGTTTCCCCTAGAATCTCTCGCTTGGGGGTTGTTTGTATCGTGTGAGAAAATGCCCCTTCTCTATTTTATGTCACTCAGCATTTACCTGTGTTGCACTTGAGGACAGGGGCCCATTCTTGTTCAGATTTGTTCCCCTGTGGTGTCTAGGACAGGACCTGACACACAGAAGTTGTATCATTAGGAACTACTTTTGGCTGCAAGTAACAGAGACCAAAAAACAAACAAAAACAAAAAAACACAGTGGTTTAAACCAGACAACAATTTATTTTTTACATCAGTCCAGAAGTAGGGAGTCCAGAGCTTTTATGTTGGCTCAACACTGCTCAAAGCTCCTTTTCTTTTTACTGCTTGATTCCATCCTCAAAAGTGTCCCCATTGCCCCAAGATGGCAACTGTGGCACCAATAATCACACCCATAGTCCAGACAGTGAGAAAGAGGGAAGGAGAAAGGGCAAATGAGCTAAATATGCCCACCCTTTCCAGAATCTTTCCTGGAAGCACCACCCAATGCCCGCTCCTTTTATTTCATTATCCTGAACTATGTCTCATAACCACACCTTTCTTTAAGAGTGTGGTAATTTTAAAATATGTCCACAAATTCCTGGATATACCTCCTTTCAAGAGCCAAGCCTCATTCTCATTCCTTGAGTGTGTACTGTACTTAGCAATTTGTTTCTAATAAAAAAAATGTGGCAGAGATGATGGCGTATGACTTCTGAGACTAGGTCATAAAATGCACTGTGGCTTCCTCCTTTCTCTTTCTCCGGGATCACTCATTTTGTGGGAAGACAGCTGCCATGTTGTGAGGAACAACAAGCAACCCTATGCAGAGGTCCACATGTGGAGAGGCTGACGCCTCTTGTCAACAACCGGCCTTAACTTCCTAGACTCCTTGGAAGCCAGGAGTGAGCATCTTGGAAGTAGATCCTCCAGCCCCAGTCAAGCCTTCAGATGACTGCAGCCCTGGTCAGCCTCTTGACTATAACTTCATGAGGGACTCTGAGCCAGGAACATCCAGCTAACCAGCGAAGCCTGAATTTTTTTTTTTTTTTTAATTGTGGTAAAATACGTGTAACATACAGTTTGCCATTTTAACCTTTTTTTTTTTTATTGTGCCTTAGGTGAAAGTTCACAGCTCAACTTAGTTTCTCATACAAAAATTTATACACGTGTTATTATGTGACCCTAGTTGCTACCCCAATAACGTGACAGCACCTGCCCCCTTTCCACCCCGGATTTCCCACGTCCATTCAACCAGCTCCTATCCTTTTCTACCTTCTCATCTTGCCTCCGGACAGGAGCTGCCCATTTAATCTTGTATATCTTCTTGAACTAAGAAGCACACTCTTCACAGGTATCATTTTATGCCTTATAGTCCAGTCTAATCTTTGTCTGAGAAGTGGGCTTCAGGAATGGTTTTAGTTCTGGGTTAACAGAGAGTCTGGGGACCATGTCTTCTGGTGTTCCTCCACTCTCAGTCAAACCATTAAGTCTGGTCTTTTTATGTGAATTTGAGTTCTGCACCTCACTTTTCTCCCACTCCATCAGGGAGCCTTTGTTGTGTTCCCTGTCAGGGTGGTCATAGGTGGTAGCCAGGGAACCATCTAGTTCTTCTGCTCTCAGGCTGATGGAGTCTCTGGTTTATGTGGCCCTTTTGTCTCTTGGGTTCATATTTTTCTCATGTCTTTGGTGTTCTTCATTCTCCTTTGCTCCAGGTGGGTTGGGACAAATTGATGCATCTTAGATGGCCACTTACTAGCTTTTAAGACCCCAGATACCACTCACCAAAGTGGGATGCAGAACATTTTCTTAAGAAACTTCATTATGCCAATTGATCTAGAGGTCCAGTGAAGTCATGGTCTCCAGACCCCTGCCCTTAACCATTTGTATGTAACAGTTCAGTGGCATTAATAACATGAATAAAAATAACATGCAATGCAACCACCACTATTTCCCAAACTCTTTCATCTGTGTACCCATCAAGTAATAACTGCCCATTCCCATTTCCTCCCAGCTCCTAGTAACCACTAATCTACTTTCTATCTTTATGGAGTTCATATAAGTGGTGGTTGTTGTTGGCTGCCATCAAGTCAGCTCTGACTCATGGTGACCTTATGTATAACAGAACGCAACATTGTTCAGCCTTGGGCCACCCTAACAATTGTCAGTATATTTGAGCCCATCGTTGAAGCTATTGTGTCAATATATATTGAGTCATATAAGTAGAGTCATACAACATCAGTCCTTTTGTGACTGTCATTTTTCACTCAGCCTAATGTTTTCAAGGTTCATCCATGTTGTAGCATGTATCAGCACTTCATTTCTCTTAATGGCTGAGTAACATTCCATTGTATATCTATGTACCTCATTTTGTTTATCCATTCATCTGCTGATGGACACTTGAGTTGTTTCTATCTTTTGGCTGTTGTGAGTAATGCTGTGGTAAACGCTGGCACACAAGTTTCTGTTTGAGTCCCTGTTTGAATTGCTGGGCCATATGGGGGTTTTGGTGGCTTTATGGTAATTTCATGTTTAGCTTTTTGAGGAATCACCAAACTGTTTTCCACAACAACTGTACCATTTTACATTCCTACCAGCAATGTGTAAGAATTCCAATTTCTCCACATCTTCATCAACATTTATTTTCTGTCTTTTTTTAATTATGCCTTTTTTTTTTTTTTAATAGGTGCAAAGCGGTATCTCATTGTGGTGCTACTCCTGAATTCCTGACACCCAGAAATGCTGTGAGATAATAAATGTCTATTGTCCTAAACTGCTAAGTTATAGGACCATTAGATAACTGATGTGAAGGGAGACCATGAGTAGATTTTTGTTGGCACCGTGGCAGAGACTGCTGGTTTTCCACCAGAATTTACTCAGGACTTCTTTGCTCACGTGGCCAGACTTCGTCCTCCACCTGTCTTAGTCTCCTAGAGCTGCTGCAGCAAAGCACCGCACACTGTGTGGCTTATGAGAGCCGAAATTTATTTTCTCACAGTTCTGGAGGCTGGAGACTGAGACCAGGGTGTTGGCCTTCTGAGGCTCTGAGGCAGAATCTGGTCCATGCCTTTCTCTTAGCTTCTGGTGATGGCCAACCATCCTTTGGTTTGTAACTGCAGGGTCACATGCAATTTTCCCTCTGCCTGTCCCTCCGTCTGTCTGTCTCTCTATGTCTCTTCTCCCCTTTTATGGGACACCACTGAGATTGGATTAGGACCCACCTACTCCAGTATGACCTCATGTTAACTAATAGCATCTTCAAAGACCTTATTTCTAAACAAGGTCTCATTCACAGGGGTTAGGACTTCAACATAATTCAATTCATAACAGTCCACCCTCTTTTGCCATTAGATGTGGCCATGTGGCTAACTGCTCTCTACTAGAAGGTGAGAGGAAATTACATATGCGACTTTCAGTCTTGGCCCCAAAGTCTACACAGAGCCCTCCAAACATCTCCCCCTCCATTCTGCCTTTTCTCCTTCAACCAGCTCAATGCAGACGACAATGACAGGGTCCTAGGAGGCAAAGGATCCCTGAGCAACCAGGTGAAACAAAAGCTGCTTTGCCAATCTGAACACTTACCATAAATTATTATGAGAGCAAGAAATAAATTTCTCTTATGTTGAGTCACTGAAATTTGGGGATCTTTTTCTTATCTCAGCCTTGCCTATCCTACCAAATACAGAAATATTTTGCCCAAAGAAAATTGCAATGATTAGAAAGGAAGAAGGGTTTAGTGGCTGGCCACTAGAAGTCTTGTCACAGGAATATCTGGTGAACAATTTCTAAATGAATAATTTCTTTTATAAGGATCAGCACAAAGCTGGTTCCTATGAGGCAGAAGTTAAAGATGTCCCAAATGCCCAGCTTTTCCAAGCTGCTGTCCCACTCCATCATCTCTAACATCAACTACTCCCTCTCCCCTCAGCTCTCTCTGTCTCATCTTTGGGTTCTGTAACACTGCAACGTCTGACAGAGCTCATGAACCGTATAAAGGAAATGGCTCACACAGTTGTGAAGGCTGGCAAGTCCCAAACCCATGAGTCAGGCTTAGGTTTCTCCCAACCCACATGCCTGCAGGAGTTGATGAGCCCGAACCGGCAGTTCAGACCACAGGCTGCTGGCTCACAAGGCTGCAGAAGCTGGCGAATTAGGTCAGATGATAGGCCCCCAGCCCACAGGGCAGTGGAAGCTGGCAAATCCCAGGCAGCAGGCCTCTGGCTCAAGTCCCAAGAACCAGAGGTCAGTTGATCCAGATGCAATGAGTAAGAGCTCTGCCAGGTCATCCAGACATATATCTTATATGCAGTCCACACCCCAGGGAAGGGTATAACTTTAATAAGGGTGGGACTTTAGTCACACTTTCCTGCAACACGGTGACCCAAGATCCACCCTACATCAATCCTACCTCATCGACATGTGGAGGTCCGGATTCACGACACATGACATGAACGACAGCGACACAACACTGGGGATCACGGCCTGGCCAAGTTGACACATATCCCCAACCATCACAGCTTCTATATACCTTATTTGCATAGTCCCACCCAATCATTGTTTGTGAGTCACAAAGACCATGGCTAGAAGGGCCATATTAAATAATTCATTATATGGCAATTTCCCAGAGGATGAACGTAGGGCTGTAGGGCTGTCTCTGTGGCCGTCCAAGGTGCTCCAAAGCAGGCAGGGACAGTGGGACCCCTGGAGCTCAGAGTCCCTAAGCCCTCACCACCATATGGAAACATCTCAGGGAAGAGGGTAGCCTGCATCCTTTGTCAGGTCGTCTTGTACCAGACATGTCAACAAATTGTGGGTCCCTCTTGACCTCACCAGAGTTGAGTGCTCACTCATCATCTTTCTTTGTGGATTTCCACTGGGCTTCAACCCTGAAGTTGATATTTCGAGCAAGTGAGGAGGTGGATTAGAGCTTAACGGGGAGGAGTAGACAGATTGTAGGCCTGCACCTGCCTTAATATCACTCCCAGAGCTACCAACACGAAGTTGGACTCAGGCTGTCTCCACCCCAGGATGGTCCCTGACTCTTCAAGCATACCCTTCCTTCCTTCCCAGGCTTGCCTAGAAGTATCTTCTCCTTTCCTTCCAATACAATGTGGCCAAAACGGTATCATTATCCTGGGGTAGATGGCTACCTAAGAATGACATCTTTTTGATATTTCATTCATTCATACACGGAAGCGAACATTTATTAAGACCATACTATAGATCATCACGGAGTCCTGAGTGGTGCAAATGGTTAGCACACTCAGCTGCTAATGGAAAGGTTGAAAGTCCGCCCAGAGGCACCTTGGAAGAAAAGCCTGGAAAACTACATCCAAAAAAAAAAAAAAAACAGCCACTAAAAATCCTATGGAGCAAATTTCTAATGTGACACACCTGAGGCTGCAGTGAGTCAACTCAACGGCAAATGGTGGTTAAGGATCCTCACGGCCTACAAGGCTTAGCAAGGTCTGGCCCCCGTTTACTAACCCAGCTTCATCCTAAACCACTCTTCCCTGTTCTCTGCCCACCCGCTAAATGACTCAGGCTTGGGATCTTGACATATGCCACCCCATTCACCTGCAGGTCTCTGTCGAAATGTCCCATCCTAGGGAAAGCCTCCCTGATCCCCCAAACTACGTCAGGGGCCCCCATTACATAGTCTCGTAGCTCCTGCACTTCTCCTTTCTAGTTTTTATCACAACTAAACAGTTAGAGTGGGATCACCTGTTTAACGCCTACCTTCCCCACTAGTCTGGATGCTCAGGAAGAGCAGGGACTATGTGTCTCTTATTTTCCATGCAACAGAAGCATCCTGGAGCCCGGTATGAGGCAAGGAGTGAGGAAGTATTTCTTGAAGTAATTAATGTGCTATGGGCAGAGCAAGGGGGAGTGAATCTCTCACCTCCCCTGCCGTTTAGGAGCTGGACTGACTAGGGAAGGAGGACGTGGAGATATCATATTTGATAAATGATATAGGGTCGCTATGAGTCAGAATCGACTCGACGGCAGTGGGTATATCCTTAAAGGGAGTCTTCTTGCACATGAATCCAGCTTAAGGCAAACTGTGTTACAACAAAGATCACTCAAAAGCCACGTCTTCAGGAAGGCACATATTCAGGGAGCCATGTTTTCAGGCAGCCTTTCTGGACTGATCAGAGAACAGACAGCCTTTCTTATACGTCACTCAGACTGGAAGGAAATGCCCTTGTTAGTTATAGTTACGCACTCACGTTTCCCCATCCCAGTACTTATACTAAGAGATAGGCTATTGCTGGTAGTTGCCATCTAGTCATGTCCTACACATGGAGACCCATGTATAACAGGATGAAATGTTGCCCGGTCCTGTGCCATCTTCATGATCATCGGTATGTTTGAGTCCATTGTTGCGGCCATTGATGGCTCCTATGCACCCTTCAGAAACCCTGGTGGCACAGTGGTTAAGAGCTATGGCTGCTAACCAAAAGGTTGGCGGTTTGAATCCACCAACTGGTCCTTGGAAATCCTATGGGGCAGTTCTACACTGTCCTATAGGGTCACTATGAGTTGGAATCGACTCGACGGCAATGGGTTAGTGGGTTTATGTGCCCTTCAAACTCACCTTTGCCATCATCTCCTTCGGGAAGCCTCTCACTTCTACCCTGTTACCACCCTGAGCCGCTACGCTTTAAGATGCTCCTCCTTTGTGTTCCCTAAGCACAGCACAGGCATATCTGTACTGAAGCGTTCCTTCTTCTGGATTGGAATTATTGCTTTGGTTGCCTCTCTTCCTTCACACAAATGGTTATTAATCAAAGTCATCTCTGTATTTCCAGCACCCATCTTAAAACAGGGCATGGCACATAATAGACCCAAAATAAATATTTGATGAAGAAATGAATATCTCAATCTTTTAAATTATTCAAAAGCTAGAAAGTCTTAATTACTACTTGAAACTTTGAAATTGTGGCGACTATTTTTGTGAGATTGTATTTATCAGAAAACATTGTGAAATTGGGTTTTCCAGTGTTTAGCATGAACAAGCCCAGTATTTACTACCAGGCCAGAGACAATGCTAGGCAAGCAGTGATCAAGAGTTTTCACTGGCCTATTTTTGGAAGCAAATTGCTGGGCCTTTCTTCCTAGTCTGCCTTAGTCTGGAAGCTCTGCTGAAATCTGCTCAGCAGCCATAGAATCTCTTTGCCTTGGCCATGGCATTGCCCATTGAGAAGGAAGGGGAAGCAAAGCTAAACATTGGAGTTGGGCGGGGGGGCAGGAATAGGTGGAAGGTTTTGGCTCCTCCTTGGAGCTGCCTGATTTGAAGGATATTTTCAGTAGACTTCAGAACCCTGGTGCCACAATGGCTAAGACTAGGCTGCTAGCCAAAAGGTCTGCAGTTCAAATGTACCAGCCTCTCCTTGGAAACCCTATAGGGCAGTTCTATCCCATCCTATAGGGTCGCTATGAGTCAGAATTGATGGCAACGAGTTTGGATTTAAGTAGACTTTAGAGAGTCTTGTTGTTGTTCAAAGGCACTGTCGAGTTGGTTCTGATTCATAGGGACCCTACGTAGAACAGAAGGAAACACTGCCCAGCCCTGTGCCATCCTCACAATTGTTATGCGTGAGCCCATTATTGCAGCCACTGTGTCAATCCATCTCATTAAGGGTCTTCCTCTTTTTCACTGACCCTCTACTTTACAAGCATGATGTCCTTTTCCAGGGATTGGTCCCTTCTGATAATATGTCCAAAGTATGTGAGACAAAGTCTGGCCATCCTTGCTTCTAAGGAGCATTCTGGCTGTATTTCTTCCAAGACAGATTTGTTAGTTCTCCTGGTACTTCATGGTATAGTCAATAGTCTTCACCAACACTTAAATTCAAAGGCATCAATTCTCCTCCAGTTTTCCTTATTCATTGTCCACCTTTCCCATACAGCTTCTTGGATTATTTACGTAGCATACAGATTGAGTACGTACGGTGAAAGGCTACAACACTGATGAGCACGTTTCCTGATTTTAAACCACACAGTATCCCCTTGTTCTGTTCAAATGACTGCCTCTTAGTCTATGTACAGGTCCCACATGAGCACAATTAAGTGTTCCAGAATTCCCATTCTTTGCAATGTTATTCACAATTTGTTATAATCCACACAGTCTTTGCATAGTCAATAAAACTCAGGTAAACATCCTTCTGTATTCTCTTCTTTCAGTCAAGATCCATCTGACATCAGCAATGATATTTATTCCTTTTTCCACGTCCTCTTCTGAGTCTGGCTTGAATTTCTGGCCTTTCACTGTCGATGTATTTCTGCAACCACTTTTGAATGATCTTTGGCAAAATTTTACTTATGTGTGATTTTTTTTTTTATTATTGTGCTTTAGGTGAAAGTTTACAGCTCAAGTTAATTTCTCGTACAAAAATTTATACACATATTGTTTTATGACATCAGTTGCAATCCCCACAATGTGACAGCATAGTCCCCCTTTCCACCCCAGGTTCCCCGGGTCCATTCAATCAGTTCCTGTCCCTTCCTGCCTTCTCATCCTGCCTCCTGACAGGAGCTGCCCATTTGGTCTCGTGTATCTGGTTGAACTAAGAAGCACACTCCTCATGTGTACTACTTTTTGTTTTATAGTCTAGTCTAATCTTTGTCTGAAGAGTGGGCTTCAGGAATGGTTTCAGTTCTGTGTTCACACAGCATTCGGGGGCCATAGTTTTGGGGGTTCCTCCAATCTCTGTAAGACCATTAAGTCTGGTCTTTTTATGTGAATTTGAGTTCTGCTCCACACATTTCTCCTGCTCCATCCGGGACTCCCTCTTGGGTTCCTTGTCAGAGCCATCATTGGCAGTACCTGGGCACCATCTAGTTCTTCTGTTCTCAGGCTGATGGTCTCTCTGGTTCATGTGGTCCTTTAGCCTCTTAGGCTAACATTTTCCTTGCATCTTTGGTGTTCTTCATTCTCCTTTGCTCCAAGTGGGATGGAACCAATCAATGGATCTTAGATGCCTGCTCTCAAGCTTTTAAGAATTCAGATGCCACTCAACAAAGTGGGATGCAAAACATTTTCTTAATAAACTTTGTTATGCCAGTTGATAGATATCACCCTAAACTATGGTCCCCAGTCCCCAGCCCCAGCTACTCTGTCCCTCCAAGTGTTTGCATATGTCCTGGAAACTTCTTAGCTTTTTCTTTGGTCCAGTTGTGCTGACTTCCCCTGTATTGTATGCTATCCTTCCCTTCACCGAAGTTGATCTTTGTCTACTATCTAGCTAGTGACTTGTGTGTGATATTAATGATATTGTTTGATAGTTTTCACATCCTGTTAGATCACTTTTCTTTGGAATGGGCACAAATATGGATCTCTTCCAGTTGGTTGTCCAGGTAGCTGTCTTCCAAATTTCTCAGCATAGACGAGTGAGCACTACCAGCACCGCATCCATTGGTTGAAACATCTACACTGGTCATTCCATCAATTGCTGGAGCCTTGTTGTTTTACCAATGCCTCCAGTGCAGCTCGTCCTTCTTTCAGTACTGTTGGTACATGATCATATGCTACCTCCTGAAACGGTTGATTCTTCACCAATTCTTTTTGGTACAGTGATTCTGTGTATTCCTTCCATCTTCTTTTGATGCTTCCTGCATCATTTAATATTTTCTCTGTAGAATCCTCCAATATTGCAACTCACGGTTTGAGTTTTTCCTTCAGTTCTTTCAGCTTTGGAAATGCCTAGCATGTTCTTCCCTTTTGGTTTTCCAACTCCAAGTCTTTGCACATTTCATTTATACTTTACTTTGTTTTCCCGAGTTGACCTTTCAAACCTTCTGTTCAGCTCTCTTACTTCATCGCTTCTTTTCACTTTAGCTATTCTATGTTCAAGAGCAAGCTTCAGAGTCTCTTCTGACACTCATTTTGGTCTTTTCTTTCTTTCCTCTCTTTTTAATGACTTCTTGCTTTCTTCATATATGATGTCCTGATATCATTCCACAACTCACCTGGCCTTCAGTCATTAGTGCTCAATGCATCAAATCTATTCTTGAGTTGGTCTCTAAATCCTGGTAGGATATACTCAAGGTCATACATTGACTCTCGTGGATTTGTTCTAATTTTCTTCAGATTCAACTTGAATATGAGCAACTGATGGTCTGTTCTGCAGTTGGCCCCTGTCCTTGTTTTAACTGACAATATCGAGCTTTTCCATCATCTCTTTCCACAGATGTAGTCAGTTTGATTCCTGTGTACTCCATCTGGCGAGGTTCACGTGTAAAGTCGCTGTTTATGTTGGTGAAAAAGGTATTTTCGATGAAGAAGTTGTTACTCTTGCAAAATTCTATCATGAGATCTCTGGCATTGTCTCTACCACCAAGGCCATGTTTTTCAACCCCTATTCCCTCTTCTTTGTTTCCAACTTTCGCGTTCCAATCACCAGTAATTACCAATGAACCTGTATTGCATGTTTGATCATTTTCAGCCTGCAGAAGTTGGTAAAAATCTTCATCTCTTCATCGTTAACCTTAGTGGCTGGTGCATAAATTTGAATAATAATTGTATTAACTGGTCTTCCTTGTAGGCATATGGATATTATCCCATCACTGACAGTGTTGTACTTCAGGACAGATGTTGAGATATTCTTTTTGACGATGAATGCAATACCATTCCTCTTCACTTTGTCATTCCTGGCCTAGTAGACCAATAGATTGTTTGATTCAAAATGGCCGATACCAGTCCATTTCAGCTCACTAATGCCTAGGATCAATGTTTATCTGTTCCCTTTCACTTTTGACATTTTCCAGTTTCCCCAGATGCATACTTCATACATTCCATGTTTCTATTACTAATTGATGTTTGCAGCTGTTTCTTCTCATTTTGAGTCACACCACATCAGCAAATGAAGGTCCCAAAAGCTTGACTCCATCCATGTCATTAAGGTCGACTCTACTTTGAGGAGGCAGCTCTTCCCCAGCTGTCTTTTGAGTGCCTTCCAACCTCAAGGGCTCGTCCTCCAGCACTATATCAGACAATGTTCTGCCACTATTCATAAGGTTTTCACTGGATGATTTTCCTCAGAAGTAGACCGTCAGGTCCTTCTTCCTAGTCTGTCTTAGTCCGGAAGCTCAGCTGAAACCTGTCCACCATGGGTGACCCTGCTGGTATTTGAAATACTGGTGGCATAGCTTCCAGCATCCCAGCAACGTGCAAGTCACCTCAGTGTGACAAGCTGACAGACCCGTGTTTTTCGGAGAGTAACACTATCAAAATACACCACTAGATGGCAGCCGCACCCCAGGAGCAGGCCACCTCTGGCCTCTGACCACACCCTGTCCCAGACCCTCCCTGTTCGGACTGGAAGACAACTGGCCTCGCCCATCCCCAGCTGAGCCTCCCTGGTGGGACTCAGGCATCTCCTGTGGAGGATGGCAAGTCCTGGCAGGCATTGATCACCCTGGGAATTCCTCAGAGCAAAGCTGCCTTGCTTCCACACTCCCACTCCTACTTCTGAGTTTTACTTGGTCATTCATCCTTCCTGCCCTCTGCTTCCCCAGTCCCTGTTCTCAAATGATAAAATTACCATTGCCTGGTTCCACCACCATCTGTCATTTTGTTGTGCTGTGGTGGCTTGCATGTTGCTATGATGCTGGAAGCTATGCCACCTGTATTCAGATACTGGCAGGGTCTCCTATGGTGGACAAGTTTAGGCAGAGCTTCCAGACTAAGATAGACTAGGAAGAAAGGCCTGGTGATCTACGTCCAAACGTCAGTCAATAAAACTTTATGGATCACGACGGAACATTGCCCAATATAGTGCTGGAAGATGAGCCCCCTGGGTTGGAAATTACTCAAAATACACGGTGACTGCAACAATGGACTCAAGCATACAATGGTCATGAATATGGTGCAGGACTGAGAAACATTTTGTTCTGTTATACATGGGGTCACCATGAGTCAGAGCCAAAGAGATGACCACTAATAACAAAAACAATTGACTTCATAGCACTTCTGGTTCCCCAGGCATTGCTGCGGTAAAGGCCACTGTCTCTCACTCTGGCTGCTCAGTTGCTCCATACTGAGAAAGAGAAGGGGCAGCATCCCCTTGAGTATCTCCCAAGGAAATCTTGACAGCAGTAGCGTGTGAGGCAGAAGAGAAGGAAGACAGACAGGAACAAGGAAAAAGGGTATCAGAAGAGACAGAAGAGCAAAAACGGAGTTGGAGGAAACATAGCTAAGAATACCACTCTAGCATCCTGTGGCTCAGAGAGGGAGATGCCTGATGCAGCCAGAGACCAGTTAGGGAGACACTTTTATTGGTTAGGACCTGGGAGGCTAGGAGCTGGGAACAGATCAGACTTTGTTGTTGTCGTGAGCTTCGAGTCGCACCCCCGCCCCCACTGATGGTGACTCCATGCACAATGGAATGAAATCCTTCCGTCCTGCACCATCTCCATGATGGGTTGTGGACTGGACCGTTGTATTCCATAAGGTTTTCATTGGCTTATTTTTGGAAGTAGATTGCCAGGTCTTTCTTCCTAGTCTGTTTTAGTCTGGAAGCTCCGTTGAAACCTGTTTCGTAGCCATATTGCCCACTGGAAAGGAAAGGGAAGCAAAGACAAACACTGGGTCGGGGGAGAGGGGAGGTGGAGGAATAGGTGGAAGGTGTTGGTCCCTCCTTGGAGCTGCCTGATTTGAGTAACTGGTTTGCATGACTTTCTGACTCTCCTGGGCCAGCCCTGGGTAACTGAAAAAGCTATTCATCCTCCTTACAACAAATCTTTCAGACAAAGGGGGCCTCCTCTCTCCCACAACCACCCTGGGGCTCACAGCCTGCGACAGAAGTTTCACCAGGGTAGAGACCAAAGACTTCCTCTGATCATATTCTCCAAAAATGGCAGTGCTTTTTCTACATGTATGTTTTTAAGGTGATGACATGCCGTGGTGGTTTTCAGACTACAATAACAGGATATTGGCCTAGGTATATATCCAAAAGAATTGAGAGCGGGAACACAGAGACTGGTACATCAGTGTTCATCGCAGCTCTATTTGCAATAGCCAAATGGTGGAAACAGCCTAAATGTCTGTCAAAAGCCGAATGGAAAATTTTTTTTTAAAAAGGTAAATAGATAAACAAAATGCTGTACATATGTACAATGGAATACTGCTCAGCCGCAAAATATGTACAATGGAATACTGCTCAGCCGTAAAGAGAAATGGAGTCCCGATACGTGCTACAACAGGAATGAATCTTGAAAACGTTATGCTGAGTGAAGTCAGTCAGTCATAGGACAAACACTGCATTTTGATCCCACTTACATGAAATATCTAGAATCAGCAAGCGTACAGAGACCCAAGTTTATGAGTGGTTACCAGGGGCGGGCGGGAGGGAGAGGGAAAGGAGGACTCAATGGTTAGGGGACACTGAGCTTCTGTTCAGGGTGGTGGAAAAACCTGGCAAAGGATAAGGGTGGTGTTTGAACAACATGATGAAGACTGTCGAAATAGAAAACATTTTGTTACATACGCATTTACCACAATAAAAATATTGTTTAATTAAAAAATGTATTGGAGCAAATAGTATGAAAGACCAGGATGTCGACTTAGCACTTCTTTACTAGGTGACTCTCCCTCACAGCCACGGTGCAGCCCCCACCTCCTCCCACCCCCATGCTGACACTCAACCCCAGGCTCCCTCCATGGTTAGACTCTAACTTCACCTTTGGATGGGCACCAGCAGGAGACACCCAGGGCCTGGGGGAGTGCTGAGGGGATCCTGAGATCTACAGCTAACGTGAGAGTCCCTATCTGTTAAGCCCTGTGACTCCAGGGAAGAGGTAGACAGGGGTGATGGGAAGGAGACCGCTGCACTGGGGGTCTTCAGGCTCGGTGATTTGTCCCAGCCTCGTTCCTGAGAAGCTCTGGGATGTATGAACTGGAGCTGAAGTGCGCCTGTGAGGACATCGTGACACCCAGGCAGAAGTCCTCTGTAAATGGTAAGGTGTCTGATGAAATTCATCTGGTCATGTATTCAACATTGGCTGGGCCCCTCTCCTGGCACAGGCCACAGGGGAAATGGAGACGCAGCCCTCCCAGAGTGGAGGACCCTGTGAAATGACGCCACGGGGAAGCAGGCAGCCAGGTCCAGAACGCAGGATGTTCCGTGCACCCAACAACCCGGTATCTTCAATAAATAAACGGTATGAGAAAAGGACAGAGTGGCTGATACAGAGGAAAAGACACTTAGGAGACAGGGCAACAAAGAGTAACAGCTGGGGCTTCACTGGATCCTGACTGGAAGAAAATTGACTATAAAGTGATTTTTGAGATAATCAGAAAAATGCGAATGTGGAGTGGGCATTAGGAGATATTAAGAAAGTATGATTAAATTTCATATACGATTATAATGGCATTGTGGTTATTGTTGGAGCCCTCGTGGCGCCGTGGTTAAGAGCTTGGCTGCTAACCAAAAGTTCAGCAGTTCGAATCCACCAGGCGCTCCTTGGAAACCTTATGGGGCAGTTCTACTCTGTCCTATGGGGTCACTATGAGTCAGAATCAACTCGCAAGGGGGTATTTATGGTGGGTATTGTAAAAAAGGAAGAAAGAAGGAAGGGAAGGGGGGAGAAAGGAAGAAAGAGAAGGAGGGGCAGGGGGAAGGAAGGGTTAGAGACACACCCCTCCACGTGCAAGGATTTAAGGGAGAAGCTAACTCTGGAATTGGTTTTAGAACACTCAGAAAAAATGTGGAAGGGAGAGAGACAAAAAAGAATTAGCACTGATGATTGTGAAACTGGCTTGCAGACACATGGGGGTTCATTAGATAATTTTCTCTATTTTTGTGTATGTTTAAAATTTTCCATAATTTTTTTCCTAAAATGTTCCGGGTAGCTTGGGAGCCATGGCGGGGAGGGTGTGTTGACCCAGACAAGCATCAAGCAGTATAACAGAGCGGCCCTGAAAGCACAGGCCAGGGGTTCCCGGTGGGAAGTGTCCGCAGGTTGGCGGAGGTGGTAAGGCCAGGTGGAGCGGGCGAGCTGACGGAGCTGGGCGAGAGGGCCTTCCAGGCAGACCGATGCGTGTGCACAGATACGGGGCTTGGAACGACATTTCACCGCCCAAAAGATTGTACTGGGGTGACCAACGGGCCTTGATTTGTCTGGGACTTCCCCGGTTTTAGCACTGATGTTCCAGCGTCCCAGGACACCCATCCATCCCAGCCAACCTGGGTGGTGGGTCACCTGTATCTAAGCGTGGCTGCAGGGAAGACACTGGCAGGTGGAGGGACAGAGCTGGGCCGGGGGCTGGGAGCTGCGCAGTGGGGAATGCGGGCTCCCTCTACTAGCCGGTGAGGGTGGGGAATACAGGCTCCCTCTACCAGCCGGTGAGGGCTGTCCTCCAGGCAGCGCCAGGCCTGTTCTCTGCCCCTTCCCTACAAGGACTGTAGCAGCGGTGCCTCTTCCTCCCAGGACATTTACACATGACTGCCCAGGGACCAGGCTGGCTTCTCACACCTCCTCCTCTGTCCTGCTAGGAAGAAGCCTGCAGACAGCACAACGTCTACCCTGGACTCTTTCTCCTCTGACCCAAAATCCCCGGTAATACAGAGATACAGGGATAGGTAACGTCCCTGGGTGACACAATACCATTTGTGCTCACCTACTAACCAAAAGGTTGGTGATTCTCACCCAGAAAGGCCTGGTGATCTGCTTCCGAAAGATGGCAGCCACTGAAAACCCTACGGAGCAGGTCTACTCTGCACACATGGGGTCACAATGAGTCTGGTCGACTCAAGGGCAGCTAACAACAACAACTGCACACACCGCTACATTGTGCAGGAGGTGGGGAAAAGCAGAGAGCCTGAACTTGGGAAAAAATCAATTATTTGATTATTTGCATTGCAAAAGAATTCAGCCGGGATTCCTTCACCTGCCAGGCCATTTAATCTAACAAATGATTTGAACGTAAAATCGGAGGCGTCTACAACAGGCAGAGAAAGCTACATCCTGGAAAACCCTCAGAGTCAAGTTCCCACGGACACCCATCGCCTGCCTCCCACTCCCCATTTCCCTGAGCAGAGAAAGCTCACCTGTCATGCTCAGCCTGTGCTGCCACCCCAGCTCAGAGGACAGGCTCGCCCCCCACCCACCCCCCAGCTCTCACTTCTCTGGCTGTTACGACACTGGGACCTCTGCAGAGCCTCCCCACCAGGGACATCTCCTTATCATTTCACAGGTAAGGAAATCAAGGTGCCGAGAATCCCATTCCTTCTTTGGCCTTCTGATTCCTTGCACCACTCCTGGGACAGCTTCCCCTACAGACCACAAAGGAAGCCCCCTCGATGTGCTGTAGCCAATAGCAAAGACCCTCCCTGACCCCACTACCCATACCACTGAGAAACAGTGGCTTCTCCACACTCTCGGAATTCCTGTGAAGAAGGGCAGCGGCCAGGATGGCTTTCAGAATCTTAACAACCAGCGTCTTAGAGAGCTAGCAACTCTGTACGTCCCACCCACCTTCCCCAATCTGACAGAGATTTACAGAGGTGAAAACCCTTTCTCTCCCATTGGAGTGTTTTCATCATTCTTTTCTCATCCCCATAACAGCAGGCAACCCATGAAAAGCAACAGGGGTGTCATCAGGATAGACAAGAGCAGCCAGGGTGAGCATGCTGTGTTTGCTCCCAGCTCAGAGATGTCTCGGCCCCTGGGGGCATCCCATGTGCTGATCTAACCTTCTGTTGCAGGCATCTGGCATTTTGTAACATATGGTGCCCACCCAAGAGACACTGGAAAGTTCCCAAGTGTATCCCTGCCATCTTGGAACCAAGGATGTTAAATAAGTCTACAAGTGCGCTCTCCAAAATCCGAAACAGTGTTCTCAAACCTAATTATAAACCAAGCTGATAATAATAGCATACACCAATTATTTGCCATGTGCCAGGCACAGTTGTTGATAGGTATTTCCATTATTGCCATTTGAAATACGAGAAACTGAGACACAAGAAGGTTAAGTGACTTCCCCAAGGCCACACAGCTAGAAAGTGGCTACACTAGGTATTGTTGATGCTACAATAGTAATTCAGGTAACTACCTGAGGTCCTTACCTGTAGCTAGAAAATAAAGATGTGAAATAGCTATAAACGCTACCTTCAGGGAAATCGGCTTTAACCTCCTCGCCTCTTCTACACCCACATCATTCCCGTCTCCACTTTTCTCCCCACCCGCTACCCACCATTCTAGCTGCCTTCCCCTCTCTCAGAGGTCACTCCAAAAAAACCAAACCCACTGCCGTCAAGTTGATTCCGACTCGTAGCAACCCTATAGGGCAGAGTAGAACTGCCCAGTAGTTTCCAAGGAGCACCTGGCGGATTCAAACTGCTGACCCCTGGGTTAGCAGCCGTAGCACTTAACCACTGTGTCACCAGGGTTTCCCAGAGGTCACTAGGCTTTGGACATCAGCTTTTTCTATCACTAGACTGAGCCCTTGGGCAGGTCACTGCTTTTATCTGAATCTCAGTTTCCTCATTTGTAAGATAAGGATGATAATACTGCCTTTAGGGGGCTATTGTGAGAATTTTTTAAGACCATTAGGAAGCATTTGGCACAAGTCTTGTATTAGTTATCTGTCATGTTATAAATTATCCCAAAACTTAGCTAAAACAGCAATAACTTATAAGCTCACACAGTTTCCCCGGATCAGGAATTTGGGGGTGGCTTAGCTGGGTGGTTCTGACTTGGGATTCTTACGAAGCTGCAGTCAAGATGCTGGCCAGTGCCGCATCATCTGAAAGCTTAACTGGGGCTGGTGGATCTGCTTCCAAGGTGGCTCCCTCACATAGATGACAAATCAGTGCTGGCTGTTGGCAGGAGGCCTTGGTTCCTTACCACATGGACTGCTCCAAATGGCTGCATGAGTGTCCTTACAACACGGTGGCTGGCTTCCCCCAGCATGAGCAGTCCGAGAGAGAGGAAGGCAGAAGGTGCAGTGTCTTTTATGACCTAGCCTCAGAAGTTACACCCATCATTTCTACAGTATCTTATTGGTGATACAGATCTCCTATTCAGCGTGGGAGTATGATTATCACAAGGCAAGAGTCATTGGAGGTCATCTTGGAGGCTGGTACCACAGGTTCTGATATAGGTAGACGTTCAGTAAATGTCAGCTTACCTCCTACTTGACTGTTCCACCCAGTCTACCCACTTTTCTGGACAGCAGTCATGCTTATCAAGGCCTGAGTTGAACGAAGCTAGCATAGCTTCTGAGTGGAGAGGAATAATCCACCCTTTGGCAGCCCCTCACCGTCACCGTCATCACCACACACCTCCACCAACCCAGGAACTCCAGGTCTTCTGATTCCTGAGCCTAAGGCGGGAGAAGCAGCCCTGCCTAGCACCATCCACCAAATCTTGAAGACAGACTGCAGCAAAGCTTCATCAATTTTTCACAAGGTTCATCTAATAGTGGCTGAGCAGAGCTGAGAAAGCCCCATGATGAGCGCCTGTGCCAGCAGCCTACAAAGGGTTAACCCATTAGCCCATATCCTGGTGAGCTCATCCCTGCTAGAGCCTGCTTGGTTGCTGGGATTTGCTGCACACCGACTTCGGGATGGGGCTTGGGAGGCTCTGTGGCCAGGATGAAGGACTTGAACAGAAACTCACTGCAGACTTCCTCCCTGTGTGAACACCAAGGGATTCCAGGTCCCTCCTTCTCTCCTGGGACACCGAGGACAGTAAGTAAGGAGATTGTCCCCCTGCCCTTCCTTCCATTTCCCTGGAGAAACAAGCTGGGTTTAACTTTGCTGTAGAGTGTGCTGAGCCTTTGAGCTGGAGTTGGAAGGGAAACATGAAGAAGAGGCAAAGGAAAAGGGCTGTGCCTTGGGTAGGGGCTCTGCCAGCCACCAGCAGGCTCAGGGGATTGCCCAGTGAGGGTCCTGGCTGACAGTGCTGGCAGAGGCAGGAGGGGGAGCTGCCTGGGCTAGGTGCCTGAGAGAAGGGAAGCTGTGTGCAGAGGGCTACCTCTAACCTTCTAGCATCTAGCCCTCACCCTTGGCAGGATTGAGGGGAAGAGCGGGTAGGGGGTTGTCCCCCAAACCTAGGCAGAGGCAGACAGGAAGTACAAGGCCTCCCTCAGATCCCAGAGTACATGGGTGGGACCTACACCCAGACTGTCCTCCTGGCCATCCCATATCCAACCTCAGTGTCCATGGTTCCCTCCCTCCTGCAGGTGTGGCAGGTGCCCAGGGCAGGTGCCAGGGAAACAAGGTATAACATACCAGTTGGGGCAGAGTTTATCTCAGAAAGGGGAAACAGGGCCGGCACACACCAACATGGACACAAGCACTGCTCTGTAATCTTGGGACCCCACCTGGGTACAGCCACACATTACATTATCACCTGGCTCTTTTCCACCCTGTCCTTGGGCAGGGCCTGGGCACCGGCCACTCAGTGTGCAGAGGGGGGCAAGTGGCACTGTCTAGGCTGAGCGTGAACTTTGGGGGACTTTCCTTCCTAGAGACGCTCAACTCATCTGTGAGCTGGTGACAGATGGGTGGCCCTGGCCATAGTTACCGCCCCACATATTCAGAAACATTCCGGCTTCTGTTTTATCAGCTCTGGGCCATGGGCCCCACTCACCTTATCAGAGTGTAAGCCTACACCAAGTGCAGCTCACGTGGAGGGGTGGCAGTGAGGGGTGATAGAGACTCTGGGAGAGAGCTGAACGGGGCATTGGTGAGGACTCCAGAGGGGAGAAAGATCTGCCCACGCCTCAAAAGCAAACCCATGCTCCTATCTTCCTCGGGAATAACAAATTGTGTTATTTCTGCCCCTTCCACTTTGTGGCCTGCCTTCGGCTTCTCAGACCCTACCTGCTCGCCAGGGCCCATTCTCCCTGCTTCGGGGTAACGTGTGGCCTGTCACCTCCGCCTGGCCAAAGAGCCTGCATTCAGTCCTTGTAATTCCCAGCTTCTGTCAGCGCCCTCAGTGAAGGCGGCTGGGGTGGAGAAGGTTGGGAAGGGGCAGGGTAACTCTAGGCCCAGACACAGCAGGGCCCTCTTAGAACATTAGGGTGGCCAGATATAATACAGGACTCCCAGTTCAATCTGGGTTTCAGATAAACAATGAATATATATTTTTTGCATATAGGCAATGTCTTGTGCGATATTTGAGACACACTAAAAAATTACTTGTTGTTTATCTGAAATTCAGACTTATTTGCTCAGTCTGGCAGCCCTATCATAGTGACCATGTTCAGCACATTCAAGAGGGGGCAGGGAGGGGCTGCGGAGAGGGTTCGGAGGTAAAAGTGCGCAGGTATAAGGGAGGCAGGAGGCTGAGAAGGAAGGCTGTGAAGACAAAGAAAGGAAGAAAAGCATGGCTTTTTTTTTTTTTAATTAATTTACTTTTGCACCCTGGGCATTGCGTTTAATACACTCGGCTGCTAACCAAAGGGTTGTAGGTTTAGATCCACTCAGAAATGCCTCGTAAGAAAGGCCTAGTAATCTACTTCTGAAAAATCAGCTGCTGGAAGCCCTATGGAGCACAGTCCTACTCTGACGCATGCGGGGTTGCCATGTGTTAAATCAACCGGACGGCAACTGTATATTTACGCCACCCTATTTATGGTGCAGTATTTAAAAGACCAGGCTTTGGGGTCAGGCAGCTCCGAGCCTCCATTTGCTGTCTGTAAGATGGGAATGATGATAACAGTCATGACTTCACCGAGCAGACGGGTGGGGAGGACACTTGTGGATTAAAAGAGATGCTTCAGATGAAGAAAGCGATCGGTACCCGGCATCCTATGCTCAGTTCGTGGGACGACAACCGTGGTGGTTTTAGTGGCTGTTCTGCCACGGCTCCTTGCTTCTCAGCTGGCTCCCACTCAGGGTCCCCAGCCTCAGGCCCACGTCCTCAGCAGCTCCACCCAGCAGTCCAGGCATCACTTCTCTCCCATCTTGTAAAATGACAAGATGGCCAGTTAAATCTGAATTTCAGATGAACGACCACCCTTGCAGTTCTAGTCATTTCCTGTGCCCCGTCACAAGCCTCCTTTCACTTGTCTGTTCCCAAAGAAAACCAGAAGCAGCTCCTAGGCACAAAGGCACAACTTGGGACAGGATAGACTCAAACTGGGCTCCAAAGCTCACGTCCCAACCCTGGCTGGCTACTCACCCACTGGGTGACCCTGGGTAAGGCACTTAACTTCTCTGAGCCTCAGTTTCCTTACCTGAATACAGAGCTAATAATTGTACTTTCTTTATCAACCTGTCAGAAGGATTAAATGCAGATAAAGCCCTTATTTTATGCTAAGCATAGTCCCTAGCAAATGATGAGCTGGGTAGATGGTAATTACCTTATGAAAAGAACTCACCTGCCTAAGTGCATTGCTTAGTTCTGCTTTGGAGAAGCAGCTCGGGGTACCTTGGAGACCGTAAGAGCTTTGGCCAGCAGACAGCCATCAGTCCTGGTCAGGTAGGCAGTGAGTTTGAGAGGCTGAGGAAGGGGGAGGGGAGCTGGTCAGTGTATCCCCTTTGCCCCTTTACAGCTGTCTCTTCTGCCCTGTTGTCAGGGGTTCCCCTCCTACCCCCCTTGCTCTAAGACCAGAAGGTACTGGTTACAACAATTTGGGAATAAAGACTTGGCATTGAAATCCCGGCCAGGTTCTAACTCTTAGCGTCAACCAGAAGCTCAAGAAAGTAAATTTGCAGGGTAAGCTCTACTTTGCAAACAACCTTCAAAGTCCTCTCCTTCCTCCCCTGCGATAGCTCTTATTTATTTAGTCATTTAATAAATGCCTGCTGCGTCCCCAGCCTCAGCAAAGCACTGAGCTACCTGCTGGAGGGAATAGGAAGTTGAGTAAGACCCAGCCCCAGCCCTAAGAACTCTGTAGGGGGAAAAGGGCTCCCAGCCAGCGAGTACTGAGACACATATCCCTTCAGCTCCAAGGAATAACTCACTTATTTACTTACAACTGCCGTTCCCGTTAAGTGGCACATTTCAGACACTCAGGAATCTACTGAAGGAAAAGTAGTGGGCCCTTGTTATCTTGGACACTAATTGCTGTCCACAGCTTGCATAATTTGCACCATCAAAGCCCAATTTGAAACCACCAGTTGCCATGGAGTGAGTTCCAACTCACGGCGGCCCCTTACGGGTGACAGAACAGAGCTGCTCCGTAGGGTTTTCACTGGCTGATTTTTGTGAAGGAGATCACCAGGCCTTTCTTCCAAGGTGCTTCTGAGTGGGCTTGAATTGGACTTGAACCTCTAACCTTCGATTAGCACCTGAGCACATTAACGATTTACACCACCCTGGGACTCCGAACCAAATTTAGAGAGATTAATGTATTAAATGTGTGAGAAAAAGCCAAAAGCACTGTTTTCTGGCCAGTTTTCTCCCTGCCAAGTGAGACGTCTCTTCACCTCATTGGCCAGAGACGCCACACACCAAGTGAACGCGGACATGTGAGCTCTTCAGCGGAATCATGGTATTAGTCGTGCTTTTTTTTTTTTAATTCATTATAAAAAAAACTTTTAATTGTATGCAAAATAGTATAATGAATCCTCATGTACCATCATTTGGCTTCAACAACCACCAGCATTCATTCGTTCTTGGTTTATCTGTTCCTCCACCACTCCTCACCCTGCCCCACTTGGTTATTATTAAGATTTTTACAGTTATCTTTTGTGGGGTGTAATTTACCCACTTTGAAATACACAAATCTTAGTGCACCATACTGACAAATGTTGTCGTTAGGTGCCATCGAGTCAGTTTCGACTCATGGTGACCCTGTGTACAACAGAATGAAACACTGCCCCAACCTGTGCCATCCTCACAATGGTTATTATGCTTAAGCCCATTGTTGCAGCCACTGGATCAACCCATCTCATTGAGGGTCTTCCTCTTTTTCATTGACCCTCTACCAAGAATGATGTCCTTCTCCAGGGATTGATCCCTCCTGATAAGATGTCCAAAGTATGTGAGACGAAGTCTCACCATTCTTGCTTCTAAGGAGGATTCTGGCTGTACTTCTTCCAAGACAGATTTGTTCATTCTTCTGGCAGTCCATGGTATACTCAATCTTTTTTGCCAGCATTCCAATTCAAAGGCATCAATTCTTCTTCGGTCTTCCTTATTCATTGTCCAGCTTTCCCACGCACATGAGGCGACTAAGAACACCATAGCTTTGATCAGGTATACCTTAGTCCTTAAAGTGACACCTCTGGTTTGTCAAATGTAAACCACACCAATATTCCAGGAAAGAACATTTCTATCCACACCAGAAAATCCGCTCTTGAATCTTCCATTAGACAAGAAGGGCTGGGCTCAGCACTCGAGGGGAGAAACTAGTCTTTGGTAGGAAAAAGATTTCTTCTGTAGTGCCAGCAAGGAAAAAGGAAAGGATGGGGGTAGGTTCAGTTCAGTTTGTACATAGGGTGGGCAGAAATTTGGAGGAGTTTCAGATTAATGACTGTTATCCCCTCTGTGAAATAGGAGGAGAGGTTATCTTTGAGTGGGAGAGGGTTAGCAGTGGGATAGAAGTTTGAGGAGAATGCAAGTGGAATTAAGAGCTGACTTGGTAACACACAATAACAGTAAGGAGGGCTCGGGTAAAATTGTAAAACGTTAATTTGTGGAGCTGTGATATGTTTTCCAGCAGTGCTTAGTGGGAGCAAGGGAGGGGGGCTGTCACATTGTATTGGGGTCGGTATGTTCCTGGGGACCTTGGACCAGGGATTTGAGGATATCAACAAAAGACATGAGTTGAAGTGATGGGCCCTTGAGGCAAGGTTTAACAGGAAGAGAGTAAATTTGGGAAGCAAAGCAGAGGGTAAAATGTGTGGAGGACTTGACAAAGCAGAAGAAAATGATTTCGTCAAGTTAGGTAGTAAAGGAGCTGGAAAGGTGAGAGGTTACTGTCAGAAAGCCAAATAGGAATTTAAGCTTTTCATAGGAGAGTGATGCTGGGTAGCCCAACATATGGCCAAGAGAGAGGGTGGCCGTAGTGAAGTAGATGTGAAGGCCACTGGTTTTGAGGAAGTCAAGGAACCAGGAGTCTGGGGTGTTACACTGAACGCCTGTATCAGGCGTCAGCAAACTATAGCTGACAGACCAGATCTAGCCCTCTTGCTGTTTTCATACATAAAGTTTTATTGGAACACAACCACACTCATTTGTTTTACGTTTGTCTAAGGCTGCTTCCTCATCACAATGGCAAAGCTGAGGAGTTATGAGAGAGGCCATATGGCACAAACCAAAAACCAAACCCGTTGCTGTCAATTCCAACACATGGCGACCCCGTGTGTTACAGAATAGAACCAAGCTCCATAGGGTTTTCTTGGCTGTAACCTCAATGGAAACCAATTGCCAGGCCTTTCTTCTGTGGTGCTGCTGGGTGGGTTCAAACCAACAACCTTTCGGTTAGTAGCTGAGCTCATACCATTTGCACCACATTACAATGGCAAAGTTGAGTAGTTGTGACAGAAGCCACAAGGCACACAGCCTAAAATACAATATTTACTATTTGGCCCTGTCAGAAAAAGGTAACACTGACGCTTCCGTTGAGGAGACACAGGGAAATTGCCCCTTCTTCCCTCTTCGCACTGAGGGTGTCTGCAGCTGATATGTCCACGAGGGTGAGGGCTCTCTAGGTAAAACCATGCTGCTTGGAAGATGGAAAAACATAGATCTCCAGAGACAGGTCTGTTTGTGGGAAAGGGGGAGGCCTGGTGGCACAGTGGTTAAGTACTCAGCTGCTAACCAAAAGGTCGACAGTTCAAATCTACCAGCTGCTCCTTGGAAACCCTATGGGACAGTTCTGCTTGGTCCTATAGAGTCGCTGTGAGTCGGAATCGACCCAATGTCACTTTTTTTTTAATTATCCCAAAATGTCTTTGTACATTGAATTCTAATAAGAATCCAAAGAAAGGAGCATATTGCATTTAGTGATATCTTTTAATTATCTTTGTTTAAACATTCTGTTGACATATTCTTTGTGCACAGAAAAGTCGTCATATCGTAAGTGTACAGCTCAAATAGTACACACCCACCTAACCAGCTGCTGGGTCAAAAATCAGAACATGGAAGAGTGTGCTTCTTAGCTCAATCAGATAAGGCCTCGTGCAGCTGCTGTTCGCAGACAGGATGAGCAGGCAAAAAGGGACAGGAACTGGTTGAAGGGACACAGAGAACCCAGGTGGAAAAGGGAGGGTGTCCTGTCACATTGTGGGGATTGCAACTAGTGTCACATAACAATGTGTGTAAATTTTTTATGAGAAATTAACTTAAGCTGTAAACTTTCACCTAAAGCACAATTAAAAAAAACAAAACTCTATTTGGCACTAAAAGAAAAAAGAGTCTGTACACGGCCAGCACCCCGAAAGTCCTCATCATGGCCCCCTTCTGGTCACAACCCCCACCACCCTGACCTCCGATAGTATAGACCCTTTTACCTGTCTTTGCATTTTATGTAAATGGAGTCATGCAGCAAGTATCCTTTCTGTGTCTGACTCCCAGGGGTTAGCAAGCACCTATGGGATCCACCAACGGTCATGCCTGTAGTTGTCCTTCCACACTGCGTGCTGTATAACCCCGGACCAGCGCCCTTTCTCACCCAGCCTGCAGCCTGCCCACCCTTAGCCCTGAGCTGCCAGTAAGCCTCCACCCATGAAATCCACCTCCTGACACTCCACACTTGGCCTCCAGGGAAGAAGAACCCAGCTGCCCTTTACAAATTGCTACCCTGAAGAGTGAGCCAACATTCAAATCTGTGGATAGCATGGGAGGTCAGTATCTCCAGGGCCTTCTATTGGCTGCTCCAGCCTCAGTCCTTGTCCACCCCTTGGTGCCAGGACCTTAAAGGAAGGTGAGTGAGGAATCTCCTGAGATACACGAGCCAGCCCGGTAACTTCATTCAAAGCTGAAAGGGTGGTCCTGGCACTGGACCAGCTCCCTGAATGCGCCTGGCCCCGCACAGAACTGCAGCCTTGGGGACCTGTCCTAACTGGCCAGCAGTGTGCAGGTGCTGTGCGGGTGGAGATGAGCGAGCCCAGCCTTGACCCCAGGGCACTCTGTAAACTAGGAGGGAAGGAAAGGCAGGATGAAACAGTGGTGCTCAGCCGGAAGGCAGTTGCCCTTCAGAGGACGTTTGACAGTTTCTGGAGATATTTTGAATGTCACGTCTTGTGGCGGAGTGCTGTGGCGTCTAGTGGGTGGAAGTCAAGGATGCCGCTACACATTCTACGACGCACAGAGCAGTTTCCCACACAGTTATTTAATCCAAAATGTCAGCTGTGCCACTGTTCAGAAACCATGGTATCAGAAGAAAAAAAAAAAAATTCTTAGTAGGAATTTAATAAAATGTCACAAAGCTCATACGCTGCTACCAGCTGCCATCTAGTTGATCCTGACTCCTGGCGACCCCATGTGTGTCCGAGTGGACCTGTGCTGCACAGGATCTTCAAGGGCTGATTTTTCAAAAGTAGATCACTTTCTTCCAAGGTGCCTCTGGGTGGACTCGGACCCTCAACCTCTCGGTTAGCAGCTGAGCACGTTAACCATTTGCACCACCGAGGGACTCCTATGAAACTCATACAGCCCTGAGATGGTGCTTTTCTGGAAACCGATTCTCAGAATTCATGTTTGATTCACCACCTATGTTGTTAGCCGCCGTTGACGGATCCACAACCAATCGCTACCTATGACGCGCTGCCATCGTGTTGATTCTGATTCACGATGCCCTTGTGTGTTAAGAGTAGAACTGTGCTCCTCCATAGATCACCAGGACTTTCTTCCACGGTGCTACCATGTAGGTTCGAACCGCCAACCTTTAGGTTAGTAACCTATTACAAACTGCTTACGCCACCCAGGGATCTTTCACTACCTCTAAAAATCCCAAACCCCTTGCCAGCGTTGTCAATTCCGACCTATCCAAAATAACTTTGGATGCCATTTAGTCCAGCTTCTTCATTCTACAGGTGAGAAAACAAGGACTCAAGATAGTGACAATCACAACTGGGGCCATCTCCTGAGCACCTGTAATGTGTTAGACAATGTAACAGTGCTTTATGAAATTTGGTAGTCACAACAACCCTGGAGAGAGATACCCTATTATTTTTATTTTACATAGGGGATTAGTAAACCTGCCCAAGGCCCCACAGCTTATAAGGGGCAAAGCTGGCTTCAAACAGTGGTCTCACTGGTGCCGGAGACCTCATCTTTCTATCACCCTCGGCCACTACAAGTAAGCTCAGTGACGTGCAAGAACTTTGAACCAGTGAGCCTGACTCTTCCTTGCACGGTGTCCCTCTCACAGCCTCCTCCTGCTCACATTGAGAAAGAGAGAGAAGATGGCACAGTCCTCAACCTGCCCAGGGCAGGAGAATGCTTCTCCTTCAGCCACTGCCTGGGAAATGCAGCCCTGCCACCCATTCGCTCTCCAAGAACCATCTCCCTCCAAGCAAATCAACTAAATTAACGGTTTTCATGGGCCATTACAATTTCATATATATATATATATATATATATATATATATATATATATATATATATATATATATATATATATATATACACATACACTGAAGCATATACCCAATTTTTTATCTTGGCAAATACAGATACTAACAGAACCAACAATCAACCTCCATCATGGCCATTTCATAAAATAAAAAATATTTCAACACCAAAAAAAGAAGGACAAAATCTCAGAATAACAGTCCTTTCAACTGACTAGATGTAACATTATGGAAAACTTAGACCATCATTCCTATTGCTCACATTGGGAGCTGTGGATCAGTGTTGTTGGTTGTCGTCGAGTCAGCTCTGACTCATGGCGACACCATATACAACAGGACAAGACGTTGCCTGGTCTTATGTTATCCTTACAATCGCTGACATGCTCGAGTCCACAGTTGCAGCCACTGTGTGTTTTGAGTGCCTTACAATCTAGGCGGCTCCCCTTCCAGCACTATATCGGACAATATTCTGTGATCCATAGGGTTTTTACTGGCTAATTTTTGGGAAGAAATTGCCAGGCCTTTCTTCCTAGGCCTTAGTCCAGAAGCTCTACTAAAACCTGTCCACCATGGGTGACACTGCTGGTATTTGAAATACTGTTGGCATAAATCCCAGCATCATGGCAACATATAAGGAACCATACTGTGACAAACTGATAGATGCTGGTGGCAATCAGAGTTAGGGATAATTGTATATTCACATCACTGTATATTCAGTGAGAAGCTACTTTACTTCAGGGGGGACCCCAAAGTAAAAAATTCAGAAATTCTCATAGTTGAAGGGACCTCAGAACTCATGCAAACCAGCCATGGTGTAGTGCAAGGAGCTTTGAGTCCAAAGACATCGGCTTGAATCCCAGTACAGCCGACATGAACTTTGGGGCTTTGGCAAAGCTCCACAGTCTCACTGGGCCTCAGTCCCTGTAAAATGGGAATAAACTAATGACCTCCTCACAGGGCTAAAGGATAGAGGGCCTATTAGTTCCAGCCTCCCCTCTCTCAGAATCCCAGAACTGGTTATCCCTGGAAAGTGGTCCCCTCCGCCTCCAGTTGAACACTTCCTGTTCACACCCCAGAGGGCAGCTCTCATCAGAGCTGGTCCTTCCCTGCCTAGCCCAGCTCTGTTCTCTGGTACTACTGAGAATTGCTATATTTCAACTTCTCTGTAACAACCTTTCCAACATCTAAAACCAATAATCATGGTTATCCTGAGTCGTCACTGCAAAGTGGTAAAAATGGCTAAGCCAGTTGCCATCTAGCTGATTCCAACTCGCGGTGACCCCATGTGTGTCAGAGTAGAACTGTGCTCCATAGAGTTTTCAATGGCTAATTTTTTTCAAAAGTAGATTGCCAGGCCTTTCTTCCAAGGTGCCTCTGGGTAGACTCAACACTCCAACCTTCTCATTAGCGGATGAGTCTGTTAACCATTTGCACCACCCAGGGCTACCTACCCAGAAATGACAAAACAGCTTGCAATAACCAATGCATTTCCTGCTAGAATTTCATAAAAATCTCTCTTTTCCAGTTGCTGCCTCCCCTCCTTTGCCTCCCTACAGCACACAGTGGGAAAGGTCACTTTAAAAATGACTACTTTGCTTATGCAAATATACTACAGGATAGAAATGGGGGCAAATACCTGGGTGTCTTTGCTATAAAAACACACCTTAGCATCTTTCAAAGTCTTGTGTGTCAGGGAGTGGCAACACCTGTCCAGAGCTTCAGGTCTGTGCTGCCTTTGTGGGGAAAGGGAGGAAGGAGCAATGACATTCGAAATTAACATCACAGGAGGTGTCGGAGGAGAAACCACTCACTGAGGACTCTTCTCCTGGAAGTAAAGAGGAAGGGGCACGTTCCAGAGCTTAGGGACTCAGTGGCCACCAGCTGGAGACACCATCTCTTTCATTTCAAGCTGTCTTTTACCTAGCGACCAGAAACAGTTTCCAAAAGCGAACCCTCCTCAAAACTGGGTCTGACTCTAGCCCTCCAGCCAGCATTGTACTTGGCCTAGGGAGGAGGGATTCCCTGTGACTGGGGGTAGATAACACACCCTCCCCAACAGAAACCTCTTCCATCACACTCACAAACAGGTTTATTTGTAAGTGGTAATTTGAGCGGGATCTGAAGTAGCCTGACAGGAAATAAAAGAGAAGAGGGAGAACCCTAGGATTCCTGGAGGCAAGAGCGTGGAAGACAGGGAACCAGAAAGGAGAGGGTGGAGAGAGCACCACTTGCGGAAAGCTAGCCCAGGCTAGGTCCCCGTGGACAGAAGTGAGACAGTATGTGACCCAGGGTACAGGAGGAAGGGGTGGTCAGCGAGAACTGAGAGCAGAGCTGAGAGCTTACCACAGAGGAGACACCACTCCCTGTAGGAAAAGCCTGGGCTGTACAAGGGGCTGGGCCCTGTAGCACTGGAAAGACAGCTAGGTTTGTCTTAGTGGTCAGTGAAGGGAGAGAAGAGGGGAGGGAGAAAGATAGAAGGAGGGAGAGAATGAGGGAAAAAAGAAGGAGGGAGGGAGGGAGGGAGGGGCGGAGAACGTGTGAAAGAGGGAGGGAGAAGGAAAGAGGAAGGAAGGAGGGAGATTATGAGGGAGGAAGGGAAAGGAGGGAAGGAGAGAAAGTGGGAGGGCAGAACAAAGAAAGAGAAGGAGATATGAAGGAGAGAAGGAAGAAGGGAGAGAGAAAGAGGAAGACAGGGAGGGGTTCATTTGTTCGTTCACTTACTCATTCTATCAAAATATATAAAAATCTTTGGGGTACAAATCACTGTACTAAACACTTTGGAGACAATTCAAAATTAATTGGGGCAGTGACTTGGTAAAAAGGCAGGGTGCCTGAGCTCTCTGGGCCTCTCCATCCTCTCAAACAAAACCTGCCTTCAGGAAAGTAGTGAATATTGGTCATTTATATCTTAGTGTCTGATTGTAAATACGTAGGCATTTGCACTCGAACCCATATTTCTGATTATGGAATGAAAGGCTTTAATCCCACATTAAAGGAGTCTGAGGTAGCACGGCGCTGGTGCTTGTATTTGGCAGGTAAGTGATGCCTGTCCGCAGCTCTGAAATTGCTCCTCACAGGCGACCTTCCACTTCCCCCTGTGTGGACCCAGAGATGAGAGAGCCCCAGTCACTGAGAGCTATGCTCATGGGCTCCAGGTGAGAAACTGAAACGAGCAGTTGAGTTGGATTCCATACCTTTATGGGCCTGAAGGAGTCCCTGGGCGGTGCAAACGGTGAATGTGCTTGTCTGCTAACTGAAAGGTTGCTGGTTCGGGTTCACCCAGAGGAGCCTCGGGGGGAAGACCTGGTAATCTACTTCCGAAAAGTCAGCCACTGAAAACCCCATGGAGTGCAGCTCCACTCTGACACATGTGGGGTCACCGCGAGTTGGAGTCACCTCGACGGCAACTAGAAAGTGCAGGCCTAAAAACAGGAAGTTGGAAATGTGTCTGGGTGCGATTAATGCGGAGGGTCGGAGAGAGGAATATCCGAGTATTAGAAGGCTGTGCTCTGAACCTGAGGCATCGCTGTCCTGTGCTGACAAAGCACATAAAATCCCAGGCTGTACTGAAAGCCTGGCATTTTAGGAGCAAGAACAGACTGGGTTCAAATCTTAGCTCTGGCAGCTTCTTACTCTGTGATCTTCAACAAGTTGCTTCATCTCTCTGGGCCTTAGTTTTCTCATCTGTAAAATGGGGCTAATGCTTACTTCACTGGTCCCTGTAGCATTTGATTTGATGAAGGAAAAAGTGATTTGCACTAAACACTGCACTGTACCTGGCACGTTGTGGGCACCACACACACACACACACACACACACGCACAGTGTCACTATCCTCATAGGCAATGAATGATATTTATGGAGTGCCGCAATATGCTAGGCACTGTTCCAACACATTCCATGCATTGACTCATTTAACCCTTCTAAAAACCCTATGAGTTAAGTAATAGCATTATCCCCATTTTATAGATAAGTAAACTGTGATACAGAGAGGTTAAGTAACTCACCCAGGATCACACAGCTAAAAAGTGGTCAAATCCAAAACTAAGATGCCATCCAATACACAGTAAGTCTACGTTATTGTGTTTTTAAATGGTGCCTCTGCTTCCTATTTTAAATACTAAAAGTGGTTGATTAGAATATATTTGTCTCACACAAGGAAAAACCATACCAGCTTGGGTGGTTTCTTCTTTATGTGACTCTTTTCTGGTTTTCCTTTTGGCCTTGGCACAAAATCCATATATGTTCTCCCTGAGAGCCAGCCTGGAGATGGGTGCTGAGCACGGGAAGGGGTGTGTGGTTTCCTTTGACTTCACCTTTGTGTCTACCTGTTGCCAGTCCTAGGTGCCTGGTCCTGAGGAAGCATGACGATGGAGGCTCTCCCCAAGGCCCTGGAGGTCGATGAAAGGTCTCCAGAATCCAAGGATCTGCTGCCCAGCCAGACGGCCAGCTCTCTGTGCATCAGCTCCAGGAGTGAGTCTGTCTGGACCACCACCCCCCGGAGTAACTGGGAAATCTACCGCAAGCCCATTGTCATCGTGTCTGTGGGAGGCGCCATCCTGCTCTTTGGTGTGGTCATCACCTGCTTGGCCTACACCCTGGACCTGGGGGAGAAGAGCAAGACCATCCTCAAGATGATAGGGCCTGCCTTCCTGTCCCTGGGACTCATGATGCTGGTGTGCGGGCTGGTGTGGGTGCCCATCATCAAAAAGAAGCAGAAGCAGAGACAGAAGTCTGTTTTCTTCCAGAACCTCAAGTCCTTTTTCCTGAAACGCTGATGGGGCCTCATTCTTTCTTCTCACCGTCACCCTGCCACCTTGACCAGGAAGAGAAGTTTTGATGACCAACATCTAGCATCCTCATCTCCCCAGTGGGCTTTGCCATAAAAATGGTCCAAACAGACCCTCTTCCTGGCCCTGAGGGAAAGAGAGAGCTCAAGCACCCCTCTATGTGGACCAGGAACTTTGCTGGGCATGTCACTCTTAGCCTCTCTGTTCTCACTGATGCTTCCTGTAGATCTTGGTGGTGGCCATCCGTTCTCATTGCTCTCATCTCTGCTCATGCTTCCAGCATCATTCATCTCTCTGCCAAGTGCTATGCATGCTGGGAAGTTCCTTAGGGGTGGGCTGTGCCCCAGGGAGAACCTCATGTTTACATGTCTGAGTGCCTGAGTGGGACGGCTGGATTCCACATCATGTCCTTCTAGAACTGACCAGAGGAGGGTCTTCAGATAAGACAGGAGGAGAGCTGAGTTCTCACCCACTGGGTTTGACAGCCCAGCTCCTGAAGGACGTTAGATGCCAACATGCATTTCAAGAGACTGGACAAGTCACAAGTATCAAACATTCCACAGACTGAACAGTGAATGAGGGCCTGGGATCAAACACCTGGCACATCCTCCTGGACATGGCTCTGGGAGTCAGCCAGTCAAGGAGGTTCGATTCCCACTTATATAGTATTTACCCTATGGCAGTAGGGTACGCTAGGGGATGTCACAATTTCCCCTTGACCTCCTGACCCCTTCCCATTTGCTCCTCTGCCCTCTGAATTTGGCAATTAGCTAAGGACAATGCACGTTGCCCTAACTGCTTCTCTCCCCCACCCCTGTCTCTGCCCACCAGTTCTAGAATAGCAAGATACAGAGCTGCAGAGGGACCATGTAAGATTCTTCTCCTTCTCGTCTTCATTAAGAATCAAAACTGAGGAGGTCAAATTCCAAATCTGAATAGTCTGTAGGTTTCCAGAGATGGAATTCACTTTAGAAAATCCCAGCCTCTGCTTTCCGGGCTACCACCCTCCAAACAAGAGTCCGTATTTACTGAGTTCCCTCTTCTGGGCCAGGCCCGGAGCTAAGATCAAGACAGAGGTGGTCCCTGCTTTCATCTTGCTTTCCAAAGGAAGAGAGACAGCCGATTAAATATAACAGAGTATCCAGTGCTGCCTTCTTGGTGGGGAAGCGTGGGTGGTTGTGGGAACACAGGAGGCATCTAATCCAGACGTGGGAGAGGGCAGAGAGGTTCCTGGGGGCCACTGAGAACAAAAAGCAAGGTTAAGAGCTAGCAAAGAGGGGAAGGGAAAAGCATCGCAAACAGCAGGAATGGCATATGAAAAAGCTCAGAGGAAAGAGAGACCGCGTTAAAATTAGGAACTACACAGACGCTTCCCCAACCTCCCAACTGTTTTGTGTCACCCCCTCCCTTGGTTTGCTTCCCATCTGCTTCTCCAAGTGCCTTACATGCGGCTTCTCCTGGGGGTGCACTGGGGCCTCATGGAGTCTGTGGTAGAGACTGGAAGTGGGTTTCCAGAGTGCCCCGGTACTATTCCCGTCCTACCAAGCAGAGAACACCAGTGAGGTAAGCACTCCTGACACTTAGGACTTCCTGTAGCAACTAAGAGGCCCTTAAGTGAAAGATCAGAAAGTGCTACCTGGGGGAGAACAAGCCGTGCTGCTCTGAACCGGGCCAGAGGCCCCAGCAGAGAGAGTTTGATAATGAGGTCGGAAGAGTGATCCTCTTAGCTTAGGCTGACGCCTTTTGACTCCTCAGCCTTCTGGTCTACCCCACAGGTCTTCACAGCAACCCTCCTCTTTCACAGGCCTCCAAGTAGCTCTACCCTTCATAGGGTGGTTCCTTTTGCAAAGTCAGAACCCAACCTTGTTTCCTCTGCATTGTGTGAAATCCCAGGAGGTAGACCTTGAAGAAGGCACCTGTGTCACCAGAGATACCTCCCACCCACCCACCCAAGATGGCAGAGAGCTCCTCAGAGTTTGGGGAGCCTGTAGCCTTTGAGGCTCACTCAGAATGGTCCTGAATGGTCTTCCATTTAGACACATGGCAGTGTGACCCTGTCTTCCTGTCCATCAGTTAAGTTGCCTGCACAGGTGGGTCAGGCCCAGCCACGGAGATGCTGCAAGTGCTTTGTCGCTAGCTACAGTCTCAGTGCCCCAAGTGACAAGGCTTGCAGATCATTTCCTTTCTTCCTACCTTCATGTAGATCCAAGACTGGCCCTATAATATTGCTCTCCCATTCCTCCATGCTTCCTTAAATGGGAGCAAACAGGGTAGGATCATAGCTAGCTCCCTGGGAATGCCGCACTCCCCGTGTCTCATTTAATCTGCCCAAGGAGAGCTTGCAGGCTGGGCACATCTGTGGGAGGAGGGCCCATGTGGCTGCCGCTGCCATGTATTTCCTGAAGTTTGGGGACCACCACTGCTCTAGAAGCTGTCCAAGTTCTGGATTCATCTTGCAGCCTCCAGCAGTATCTGCCACACGCCCTGCTTCTCAAGCTAGTTCCTCGGCACCGAGAAGGTTATGAGAAAAGATGCTGAACATCGTGCATCCTCACCGGGAACGCCCACACAGGTGTGGGTCTGGGAACACGCCAGGGTCGCACTGAGGCAGGACATCATGGACCCTTTTGCCGAAGCCCATGGGCCGTGGCAGCCTGAGGTATGGGTGTGCCCAGTCTGTGAATGCAACTCAGGTTCGATGCCACATTTCTGAAAAAGGCAGTCACCCACCATGAATGCCTGTGGACTGAAGGATAGGGCCAGCATCCATGTTCTCTGCTAACTGGATCGTGTTATCTTACCCAGAGCTATTCTGGTTGGGAGGGTTTGGTTTAACCTGAGGCCGAGAGGAATCTGTGTAATGTTAAATTGGATTATATTTAACAGTGTCTGCTATGCTTTCATTCTGTTGCATCAGAAATTCCAAGGCTGCATATACTAATTCATTCTTCTAAAATGCTCTCCCTCCCCTCCCCTCCCCTCCCCTCCCCACATGGCCCTCTCCCCAGAGTGCTACCTGGGAGAAAGAGGACGATGTGGTTTTCCTGCATGGTTCCTTGGCCCCTCATAGGAGCTGGTGGCCCTTCCTCTGACAGGCTCACAGGGACAGAGTACAGGTGCAGGAAGGAGAGATCCCTGCAGGCCCTGACTTCCCATCCCACAACCCAAGTATCAAAATAAGAGATATGGGAAAAGAGCCTTCCAGAGCCAATTAGTGGTCCAGGATGGAGCAGGAAGTCTCTCCAGGGTCAGCCTACCAATAACTGCCCCATGAAGGTTGGTAGTTCACTCCCCAGGACCTCTTGGCTTCCTTCTTACTTCTAAGCCCCTTCTTCCTTCCTCCTGGTCCAGCCTCTTCAGCTTCTCCAGGACTTCAATCCTGACTATTTTCTACTTGGCTCCCCAGAAGACTCACATGTTCTTGACTTTCTGCTGCGGGCTCTAGCTTGCTCTGTCTCTAAAGTCAGAGAAGATGGTATTGGGTCTGGAGGAGAGAGAAAAACCAGTTGCCGTTGAGTTGCCCCCAGCTCATGGCAACTGCACATATGTCAGAGTAGGACTGTGCCCTATAAGGTTTTCCATGACTGATTTTTCGTAAGCAGATTGCTAAGCCTTTCTTCTGAGGTACCTCTGGGGAGACATGAATCCCCAACCTTTAGGTTAGCAGTCAAACGCGTTAACTTCTTACACTACCCAGGGACTACCTGTACAGAGCACAAAACAAACAAAAAAACAAAACTGTTGCCGTTGAGTCGATTCCAAGGAATAGCAACCCTATAGGACAGAATAGAACGGTCCCATGGGGTTTCCAAGGAAAGGCTGGTGGATTCAAACTGCAGACCTTTTGGTTAGCAGCCAAGCCCTTAACCACTGTGCCACCAGGGCTCCTGTGTAGAGCAAGGAATATGCCATTCCTTTTTCAAACCCTGCAGTATTGCCTAAGTCATGACGCCCGTCCCTTCATGCCTCCCATACCAGCCCTTCCTCACTACCTCCGGCCCTGGAAGATCGGAGAGCCCTGAAAACTAAGGCCCAGAGCCCAAGTATGTCTGATATTGAACGTGTGCAGGAGAACTACAGGAACATGTAACTGGTGAGGCCGCTGGGCACCACCATCTGGGTGCCCTAGGGGCCTTGGGGTAGAAAGGGAAGAAGAGGGAGGGGGGGTGGTGGTGAGAAGGGAGGGGGAGGAGAGAGAAGGTAAGAGGCAGTCAGCAAGGAACCCTTCTGGGTGGCATCTGAAGCACAGAGGAGGCCAGGGCTAGAAATAATTCATACGTATTGAGTGCTTCCTACCTGACAGGAGCTGGTCTAAGCACTTTAAGATTAGTTCATTTAACCCTTTCCAATAACCTTACTGTTACCATCATCCCCATTTTGCAGGTGAGATAAGTGAGGCACAGGAACACCAAGCTAGGAGGTGATGGAGCTGGGATTGAAATGTAGGTAATCTGGCTCCAGAGCCCATACCCATCACCCCCACCCCACGCAGTTCTGAGGGGCACCAGATGTCACCATGGTGGGCTAAGTTCTAGAAGGTGGAGAAAGAGGGAGTAAAGCTGGGGTCACTAGACAAGCAGAGAAAGAAAAACAAGCAGGACAGTGGCACCTTCCCTGGCCAGGATCCAGGAGGAGAGGACAAAAAGAGCCACCAGCCCAGCAGCAAATCTTCCTTCTGAGCACCTCCCATGTGCTGGGCACCAGGCTGGGGCCCTTCACCTCGTGGTCTTTCCCCATCTGATCATTTGTAGCACATTTTACAGAGCAGTAAAAGGGCCCAGAAAAGTCAGTTACTTGCCCAGATCCCACAACCTATAAGCAAAACTCAGAGGTTTAAGCCCAAAGCTTCCTCCAGGCCCACTGTTCTCATCCCCCGAGCTCCCGTCCCACGGACAGCAGGCTGTACCCCAAATGGGTGCTCCGGAGGCAGAAAGGGGCCCTCCACCACCAGCCTGTGGTGATGCTGCATACAGGGGGCCTCGGTACGTCAAGCCTTGGTTGCACAGGACAGGCTCCACCTCTGACCAGCAGGAGGATTTGGAGCCTGGTCAAGCTGGTCCCTTTTCTGGTTGATGCCCCTCCTGCCTTCCTGTCTGACTGCCAGTTGTCACTCTGGGTAGCACATCGTCATATCATGTCACATCATAGCCAAGTTCCCAAGCCTCTCGAAAAGGCACGACCACCACGCACAGGGAGTGCTCAGAACCAAAGGCTCAGTTAAGATCAAAGAGCGTTTCTTCAGAGTAGGGCTAGAGAAGTCCAAGTGTTCTAGAAGGGGCCGATGCTGACTGGCCATTTGTCCTGTCACCCCATTCTCAAAAGGCCCTCTCTCCCTTCCTCCGTCATTCAAGACCAGAGAAGGGACCCTGGACACTTGCATGTGCAGATTTTTATGTGGATATAAGTTTTCAACTCATTTGTGTACACACCCAGGAGCATAAATGCTAGATCATACGCTAAGACTGTGTTAGAGTCTTTCCTGACCCTCCTAAACAGATGCTGGAGAGAAGCCTCAACACAAACCAGGGCAGAAAAGCGCCCATCCAGGCCCTTCCTCCAGTGCCCACCCCAGAGCCCAGGGCCTGTGCCTTCACATGTGCTGGGAGTGGCCGGGTCCTGTCTGAGGCTTCTTCCTCTGCCAACTTGGGCACAGTCCCCAGGGCTACGCCCAGCCCAAGCCAGAACACGACCCTGTGCAGTCAGCTCCCCCGGGCCTTCAGTGCAGGGACCTCTGTGTCAGAGGGACCACACTTGCTTCTACTATGGACACAGATGCAAGGAATGATCCCAGGCCACCACTGGTCCATGTCTCCAACTCCAAGGAAAAAGAAGGTTCAGGGAAGATCATCCCCAGAATGAAGACCATCTCACACTGTCCACGCAGCCCTCTGGGAAAGCCACCAAGTGACTCCAAAGAGGGGGAGTAGCAGCTCCCAACAGTCACAGCAGCTGCCCAACCTCTGCTAATTAAACAGATCAAGTTAGGTCATCCTCTATAAATAAAGAAATGTAACCAAAAGGTTCTAGTCTACCCAGAGGCACCTCAGAAGAAAGGCCTAATGATCTACTTCTGAAAAATCAGCCATTAAAAACTTTATGGAGCACAGCTCTACTCAACTCTGACACACATGTGGTTGCCATGAGTTGGATGGAGTCAATTCCACACTGGTTGAGGTTTTTTTTTTTCCTAAACATCAATAACAATCTTTCTCTAGCAGGGTTTAATAGGAAGGGGACTTGAAGAGGTAGCTGGCTCTACTATGGTTCTGTTATGGTAGTGGTTGCCTCATTCATTTCGCCAGCTCACCCTACCCCCTCCCCAGGGCTTCACTTTCCTGGCCCTTTTCTCAGACCCAGTCTCTGGACCCATCAGTTGGAAGAGCCATTTGCTCAACACATCAACCCCTGAGCACCAACCATTTGCCAGATATGATGCTCAGAACTGGGATGAGGACAGGTGCTCTGACTTCAGGAAGCAATCAGTAAAGCGCCAAGAAGAGAGAGAGAAGGCAACCACCACTTATGCAGAGTGATAAGGAATAGGGGGAAGTAGTGGAGCTTCGAGAGCAAAGACGATGGGCACCCAAGTTGATCCAACCCCAACCTTCCTTTCCAGCCTCCTGCTATGGAGCTGTGGCCAGGTTATCACATCAGAGGTGGGGGAGGAGTGGCCTGGGGACAAGAAGAAAGGGAAAAGAGAGGGGGGAGTTGCCTATTGGCTAGTAGATGGGTTGGGGGTGAGCATATAGAAAGCCATCAACCTTGTATATATTCGCTACATTATTTCCTGGCCTTGTCTTCACTGCTTCCTCTGAAGTCTTTTCATCATAGCTTAAAATACGCTGTAAAAGTGTCAGTTTTTTAAAGCAAGCTTTATATTTTAGAGCAGTTTTAGGTTTACAGAAAAATGGTGCAGAAAGTACAGGGTTCCCGTCTACTCCCTCTTTCCCTTGTCACAGTTTCCCTATTATTAGTACCTTGCATTGGTGTGGTGCATTCGTTACAATTAATAAACCAATATTGATACGTTATTATTAACTAGAGTCCATCATTTACATTGGGTTCCTCTTGGTGTCGTACAGATCTACGGATTTTGACAAATGCATAATGTCCTATATCCATCATTACAGTATCATAGAGAATTGTTTCACCACTCTAAAAATGCCGTGTTTTACCTATTCCTTCCTCCCCTGAACCCCTACCAACTACTGATATTTTTACCGTCAGTAGTTTTGCCTTTTTCAGAATGTCATAGAGTTGGAATCATATAGTATGTAGCTTTTTCAGACTGACGTGTTTCACTTAACAATATGCATTTAAGGCTCTTCCATGTCCTTTTGTGCCTTGATAGTTCCTTCCTTTTTATTGCATGGATGTACCACAGTTTATACATTCATCTATTAAAGGACGTCTTGGTTGCTTCCAACTTTTGGTAATGATTAATAAAGTTGCTATAAACATTCATGGCAGGTTTTTGTGTGGACATAGCTTTTCAGCTCATTTGGGTAAATATCCAGGAGTGTGACTGCTGGACTGTGCAGTAAGACTTGTTCAGCTTTGTAAGAAACTGTCTTCAAGGTGCCACTTATGGCAAATTCATTTCACAGGACGCAGCTGCTCCTCACACTCCCCCCAACTACACTTCTACACTAAGACCTGCCATCAAAGAAGGTGCACAGCAGTCTTGTCCTTTCCATGAATGTTCGTTTTCTTGATGGTTCCTCCCTAGACTCCATCTCTCTTCCTTCTGAACACTTCTCTGAATGGCTTCTTCTCTGACAAGGACTTCCATGTTTCCTTGTTTGCTGGTGATTCCCTAAATCTATCCCCACAGATCTATCTAAGTGCCTATCAGACACTGCTTTGGCTTTCCTACTGCCACTGTAACAAATGGTACCAACTTTGTGGCTTGAAGCAATACAAATTTACTATCCTACATTTCTGGAGGTTCAGAAGTCCAAAATGGGTCTCAGTGGGCTAAAATCAAAGAGTTGGCAGGGCTGCATTCCTTCTGAAGGACCTAGGGGAAATAAGTTCATTGTTTTTTCCACTTTCTAGAGGCCACTCACTCTCCTTGACTCATGGTCCCCTTCCATCTTCAAAGCTAACAGCTGCATCACTGACCTCTTCTTCTGTCATAACATCTCTTTTTCTGAGCTTCGTGTCCCGTCTGTTACTTAGAAAGACCCTTGTGACTATATTGGGTCCACTTAGATAACCCAGGATAGTCTCCTCATCTCAATATCTTTAATTTAATCACATCTGCAAAGTCAGTTTTGCCGTATAAGTTAACCTATACAGTTTCTAGGGATTATGACATGGATGTCCTTGTGGGGTCATCATTTTATCTACCACAGAAACCTTCATCTTAATACCTCCAACAGCTTAAACTCAACCTATCCAAAATAAAATTCATCCTCCGTCTCCTTCTATGTCACCTGTCTCAGGGAATGACACCACCATTCACCACCATTCAGGCAGCTGCCTGAGTCAGAAATCTGGTGTTCTAGGGAATAGGGCAGAAACAGTATTGCATATCCAATATCCTTTTCCTCAGCTTCTTTGGTAATAAAATCACCTTTATTTTATTAAAGGCAGCAGTGTGCTCAGTTAAAATATTATATTCCTTAGCATATATTCCCCAGTCTCCTTCATTACAAGGGTTGGCCAATGAGAGGTATATAAAAATCACTAGGAGGCTAGACATCCCAGTTTAGGGTGCCAGCTCCAGCTCTCCATCTGTCAGAAGCTCTTTTCCCTCCACCCTTCCTTCTCTGGATATGGACCTGATGGTTGGAGCTGCAGCTGCCAGCTTGGGACCATTAATTGACTTTGAAAAAGTCATTGCCAAGGATAGCAGAGCAGAAAGTTGGAAGAAACCTGTGACGTTGATGATGTCTGGGGAACTGCGGGACTGCCTAACTGCAGGTTTCTTTTACAGGAGGTAAGATAACGCCTTATGGTATTTAATTCATCATTATCTTGGGTCTGTTACTTGCAGCCAAAGGCAATTCCTAATGCAATTTATCTGACAGAGGACAAGTCTAGGGAAAGAGTTATTTTCTTCCTCTGTGCCCTGAATGCTCTTTAATTAGATCTAGAACTGTATAACCAGAAGAAGGACCATCATAAATTCCAAATCAGTGCACTTTTACATTTGTTTGTCCTCCACTTTAAAGCATTCTCTCAGTCCCTAAGGAAAGAGAAAGGGAAGAACAAATTCAAAGCTGCATGACTACAAAGGCAGCAGACCTCTTGCGCCTTTACCTCTGGCCAGGCATCTGGGTGGTAGACACAGGAAAGCAAGGGTGTTCACACAGGGTGCCCTAGTTTCTCTGTGACCTGTCAGGCTGCCCCACATATTCTAAGAGCTGAGGCAGGGCTGGGTAGGGAAGGTAGCAACCAGGAACTGATATATAAAATCAGTGTTGTTAATTGGAGGAGACACCTAGATGCTCGGCCCTCTTTCTTCCAGGTTTTAATCTCCATAATTATCAAAATTAAGGTAACTTAACCTTATCAAAAGGTCTCTGGGTAGTGCAAACAATTGCACTCAACTACTAAAGGTTGGCAGTTCAAACCCAGCTGTGGGAGAAAGGCCTGGTGAACTGCTTCTGTAAAGATTATAGCCAAGAAAAACCTATGGAGCCATTCTACTTTGTAATACACAGGGTTGCCATGAGTCAGAACTGACTCAACAGCAATGGGTAATGTTACCTGATTGTCTTAGTCATCTAGCACTGCGGTAACAGCAATTCCACAAGCAGATGGCTTTAACGAAGAGAAATTTTCTCACAGTCCAGAAGGCTAGAAGTCCGAATTCAGGGTGCCAGCTCCAGGGGAAAGCTTTCTCTTTCTGTCGGCTCTGGGACAAGATCCTTGCCATCAATCTTCCCCAGTAGAGGAGCTTCTTAGTGCCGGGACTCCAGGTCCAAAGGACGTACTATCCTTCTGGTTCTTGTTTCTTAGTGGTATGAGGTCCCCATGTCTCACTGCTTGCTTCTCTCTTTTATATATCAAAAGCGATTGGCTTAATATGCAATCTAATCTTGTAGATTGAGTCCTGCCTCATTAATATAACTGCCACTAATCCCATCTCATTAACATCACAGAGATAGGATTTACAACACATTGGAAAACTACATCAGATGACAAAATGGTGGACCAATCACACAATACTGGTAATCATGGCCTAGCCAAACTGACATACAAATTTTGGGGGGACACAATTCAATCCATGACACTGATCTTACGGTATTATGTATCGGTTAAAAGTGTAGGCTTTGGGGACAGGTCACCTGGGTTCATATTCCATCTGCGCCTTCCAACTACTTGACCCTGGACAACTTATTTACTACTCTGACTCCTTATCTTCGCGACTGCAAAGGAGGTTAATAAAAGCACCTACCTCCTTCAGCTACCACCTGTGGGTCAGCTTGCCATACTGTGGTGGCTTACGTGTTGCTGTGATGCTGGAAGCTATGCCATCAATATTTCAAATGCCAGCAGGGTCACCCATGGTGAACAGGCTTCAGTGGAGCTTTTAGACTAAGAAAAACTAGGGGAAAAAGGCCTGGAGATCCGCTTTCAAAAAATTAGCTAATGAAAACCATATGCTTTGAATGTGTCATCAGGAGGGATCAATTGCTAGAAGCGATCATCGTGTTTGGTGAAGTAGAGGGTAAGTGAGGGCAATGGAGACCCTTGGTGAGGTGGATTTAAACACGGTGGTGACTCTGAGGGTGGCACAAGACTGGCAATATTTCATTCTGTTGTATATCAGGTCACCACGAATCGGAGTGGAATCAACAGCATCTGACAACAACAGGGTGCTCTCACATAATAAGTGCTCAATAAAAGGAAGGTATCATAATTACCTTTGTAATTAAGAAGACAGAATTTCAGGCTACAAACAGAATACAGTGTTATAGATTGAATTGTGTCCCCCCAAAATACATACTGTAAATCCTAACCTCTATGACTGTGGTTACAATCCCATTTGGAAATGGGTTGTCTTTGTTACATTCATGAGGCAGGATTAGTGTAGTGTGTGTCTTGAGTTAATCTCTTTTGAAATATAAAAGAAATGAAACAAGCAAGCAAGCAGATGCCAAACCACATGAAGAACACCAAGATGCCAAAGAATGCTACAGGTGCTGGAGAGAGACAAGGACTTCCCCCAGAGCCAACAGAGAGCCTTCCCCTAGAGCCAGCACCCTGAATTCGGACTCCTGGCCTCCTAAACTGTGAGAGAATAAATTTCTGTTTGGTTAAGCCATCCACTTACGGTAAAGCCAACCTACTGCCGTCGAGTCGATTCCAACTCATAGTGACCCTATAGGACAGAGTGGAACTGCCCCATAGAGTTTCCGATGGTATTTGTGTTGTAGCAGCCCTAGATAACAAAACACACAGCAAGTCCCAAATCTCAGTTAGAGTAGATTTATGCTTGAATATTTAAAGCCACAGCTAAACTCTCCCAGGTAGTATCCAGACATCTGATTTCAAACAAAGAAATGCAACACATTTGCTTCCGAGTGCAGGGTTGTACACCTGTAGCATCATTGCAATTACTACAGAGCTTTTTTTTTCTTCTTCCTAGCTAACTCACATACAGACATTTTCATTTAAAATCTTGCTGAGAACCCAAGTAATAACCTCATAAAGTGAAATAATTCTAGGAGCAATAACCCTACATCGCATGGGACCCATTTACCGGGCAGTGAGAGAGCAGAAAAGGCCCATTTAGAAGCTTGCAGTAGTTACCCATCCCCCTGAGGAGGGGCAGGGCCTCTTCAGGTCTGCACCTGTGCCTAAAGCTAAGGTGTGGCACCTCATGGAACCTGTGGTGAAGGCCAGAGTGGCAGCTTTCAGGCTCAGCCCGACGAAAGGATGAAAGGGCGAGGGCCAACTCCCAGAAGAGCCGGTGCCTGTGAGCACAGACAGGCTGGGCTGGGTGTGTCACTGCGTAGCCTGGCAGGCTGCTGGGGGAATGGAAAAGGGATGGCTAGGACGTGAGGCCTGCATGGGATGGCCTGGGATGACTTACAAAGCCATTTCCCGTGTGATCTGTAAAAGACAACATTCATTCAGTCAGTCAACAAATAGCTATGGACCGACCAAACCAAACCTGCTGCCATGGAGTTGATTCTGACTCATAGCAACCCTATAGGGCAGAGTAGAACTGCCCCATAGAGTTTCCAAGGAGCGCCTGGTGGATTCGAACTGCTGACCTTTTGGTTAGCAGGTGTAGCACTTAACCACTACACCATCAGGGTTTTTAATAGCTATGGAAACCAAAAAACCAAACCCAGTGCCCTCAAGTCGATTCCGACTCATAGCGACCCTATAGGACAGAGTAGTACTGCCCCATAGAGTTTCCAAGGAGCGCCTGGTGGATTCGAACTGCCAACCCTTTGGTTAGCAGCCGTAGCACTTAGCTACTACGCCACCAGGGTTTCCAATAGCTCTGGAGCAACTCCTAGTTCTGCTCTGATTTGGACAATATTAAAGCATAAACAGTGACGAAGGCTGGAACTGTGTGTGGGCAGCCAGGGAGCTAATGCAAAGGGGGACAAGTATGGAAGGATGAAGAGGGCCGATTGGACAAGAGGGAAAGAGGGCCCCCAAATGGTCCTCCCACATGTGTGATGAAGGGGCACCCAGAGGAGCAGGGAGACCTGATTATGAAGCATTACCCACAAAAGCCACTGGTCAGACAATAAGGGGTCTCAGCAAGGACCGCCTCAGGGCCTTGTTGGGGTGGAAGTCATGCTACAGTGCTGAGGAGAGATGGCATCTCAAACACAAGCCGTCTTCCGTCCTCAGGGCCTCTGCCTTTGCCTTCTTCTTCCTTCTACTTGAATGTTCTGCCCCCATCTTTGCTTGGCTGCGTCCTTCTCTTGTTTCAGGTCTCAACGCAAATGTCTCCTCAGAAAGGCCTCGTGTGACTACCCTAATGAAAGGAGTGCTCCCCACCCCTTCTCCCTGTTCCTTGACATCATAGCCCTTCTCACTCTCTGCTGCCATCTTGTTCACTGAGTGATGTCCTTCTTCGCCACCTGTCTGGCCCCCAGGGCAAAAACTCCAGCACGGCCAGCAGTTTGACAAAATCAGCAGCTGCTGCTAAAACCTCGGCTGGGCTCCAGACAGCATATCCCAATTGTTGTTATTAGTTGCCATACATTTGGCTCCGACTCACGGCAACTCCCTGTACTACACAGTGAAACGTTGCCATCTTCACTATCGCTGATATGCTGGAGTCCGTTGTCGTGGCCACTGTGTACTTTGTTTGCCTTTCCACCTAGGGGACATGTCTGCCGGTACTGTATCAGGCAATGTTCTGTTGGGACCCACTTTTCATTGGCTAATTTTTGGAAGGAGGTCACCAGGGCTTTCTTCCTGGTCTGTCTTAGTCTGGAAGCTCTGCTGAAACCCGTTCATCATGGGCGATCCCGCTGGTATTTGAAATACTGGTGACGTAGCTTCCAGCATCATAACAACATGTAAGCCACCAGAGGAAAATAAACGGACAGGCACTGTGTATCACTACTTATTCAAAGTTACATGATTTCTTTAAAGGCCCTGGTCCCCTTTCACTTCCCACTGTCCCTGCCCCTTGCTTTTCAAACTCCTTCCTCCCGGCACCATCACTGGTGCTTCTTCTGGAGTAGATCCCCGGAGCTTCTCAGAGCCCAAGAGCCAAGAGCTTACGCACTCAGTTCTGCACAAAAACCTTAGGGCTGGATGCTGCACCCTTGGCTAATTGGAGGCAGACTCTGGCTTGAAGCAGGGTCTCTTAATCCTGATGCCAAAACACCCCTTTGGGGTCCAGGGCTCTCGGCAGAGCCACTTTCAACCCAGCCAAAGAGGGAAAGTCCAGCCCTTTTGAGAGGTGAGCTGTGCTGTCTGATGTAGTGGCCACAACCATATCTAGGGGGCTGTTCAGTGGTAGACTTCTCACCTTCCATGAGGGAGACCCAGGTTCGATTCCAGCCAATGTGTGTCATGTGCAGTCACCACCTGTCTGTCAGCGGAGGCTTGCATGTTGCTATGATGCTGAGTAGGTTTCAGTGGAGCAGCCAGGCTATAAGACAGGCTAGGAAGAAAGGCCTGCCAATGCCCTTCCGAAAATCAGGCCAATGGAAACCAAACCGCGACCAATCGTGAGGCTGACGCAGGACCAAGCATCTCGTTCCATTGTGCGTGGGGTCACCATGAGTCAGGAGCTTACTCAACAGCAGCTAACAACAAGAAGCCACCTCTAGCTATTCACATTTAAATTAATTAAAATTAAAATTAATCACTCCATTCCTCAGCCACACTAGCTGCATTTCAAATGTTCAGTTAACACATGAGGCCAGTTGCAGGTTGCAATTGTGTGAGACTGGTAGGTTATAGGGCATTTCCACCATTGCTGAAAATTCTACAGGGCTGCGCTGGTGTGTACAGGCACTGCCGAGGACTTGCTCAGCAACGTGACTGTTAAGACCAACGTCAGACTCTGGTACTGTGTTCCTCTAATTGTTTTCCTGAATCTAGAGAAATAAGATCCTTTCGCCTTTTTTTCTATTCCTATTTCATTCACTTCAGCATTTATCTTTAGTTTTTCCCACTTCCTAATTTCTTTTGGTTCACATTGCCATTTTTCCTCTTATTTCTATGATGAATAGTAGGTTTTAAAGAAAGTTTAACGTCTTTAAAGAAAGTTTAATGTTTAATTCTGTTATTTAGTTCTTCCAAGTCCTTAAATATGCTTCGATTAGTATATCTGAAATTCTGAGGGAGATATTTTTAAGGGTCCCATTACCACTGTATTTTTTTTATCAAATCCTCCAAGCAAAGCCATCGCCGACCTGTTGGAGTTTCCCACAGCATCTCAGGGACGTTCCTGCAAGGTCAGCACCTCACATCTCCATGAACTAGACTTTCCTTAGGGTCTTGGAGTTCTGATTCTTGCCCCAGACTTTGTATCATTGGTCCCCCAGCTCTCATTCATCCTACAGGTGAAAAATTCCCATCCAGCTTCCTCGGGCCCGACCTAGAAGAGTTCAAGTACTTGCTCAACCCTCCCCTGGGTCCAACTGGGCTGGCTGCAACACTTGCCCAGGGCATCAGCGATGGAGCCCAGCTGGGGTGGGCACCAGCCTACCCTGTAGAATCAGCTACGGACGGGCCCACGCAAAGGTCCCGGCCCCCGTCAACTCCCCACTGTTCCCTCCAGTGTACAGCAGCCTCTGGACTTGGAGGACCAACCACAGTGCCATTTCAGAAGGGAGAGGATACTTTCCCATAGCCCCCTCTGCTCAAGTCTTGGGAAGACATTGTAGCAAACGTGATCTTTCAGCAACACTCAACACCCTTATCCATTCGTTTCTCCTTGAAACATTTTCTTCCCTTGACTTCAAAATTCAAGCAACTCTTGGTTTCCTCCTACTTCTCTAGATATGCTTCTTCTGTCTCCTTGACTGCATCATCCTGCCACACCCAGCTACTAAATGTGGGCTGTGCTCGGGGTCAGTCTTGGTCCCGTCATCACAGGATGTTACAAGGAGATTTGAGCAATCTTATCTCTGCTCATAAAAAAAATAGTCGCCATCAATTCTTGCTAACTCACAAATTCAAATCTCCAGCGCAGACCACTTCTCTGAGATCGCAACCAGTGCATCCAAGTCTGTCGTGTCCAAAGCTGCACTCGGGTTTCTCTAGCACACCAGGCCCTCTTCCAGCATGTCCTGCCTCAGGCGACAGTTAGTCTTGCAAAAACAGAAACCTAGCGGTCCGCTACACTCCTTCCCTTTTCCTCATACCCATGTTGAAATTTGTCACTGTGTCCTTTAGTAAAGTAGGTCAGTGAAAACGAGAGAAACCTTCAATGAGATGGAACGACACAGTAGCTGCAACAATGGGCTCAAACCAATGATCGTGAAGACGGTGCAGGACTAGGCAATGTTTTCTTCTGTTATATGCAATATGGCCGGGAGTCAGAGCTGACTTGACGGCAACTAACAACAATGACAACCTGTTGATTTCACTCTAGTTATCTCTCAGATTGATCTACTTCCTTCCATCACACTGTCACCTCCTAGCTTAATTTTCTCCACCACTTGCCTGGCTGACTGCAGCCATGCTAACCGCTTGCCATACTTCCATCCCTGGCCCCTCCTATCTGTTCTGTACACAGCAGTCAGGGTCCTCTTAATAAAAGGAAAACACACACACACACACACACACACACAGCTCACAGCACCTTCTGCTTAAAACCCTTTAAAAGTTTCTCATTGCCTTTAGGAGACAGACATTGACGAGGCTCTTCCTCCCACCCCTTCTCTCTGTTCCAGCCACACCAGCTTTGCCACCTGCCACCACAGACTTTGCACAGGCTTCTGCCTCTGCCTGGAATGGCATCTCCTCCTTACCCCTCTTCACCAAGCATGGCCTACTCATCCTTCGGATCTCTGCTCAGACTCAAGCTTCAGCTTCTCAGGAAGCCTTACTCTTTCCTGTTTGATGTTCTCGTACAATTGTGGTCCTTTACTGGAGACCAGTGGCCTTGACCACAGTTATCCAGAACCAGCAGCCGCCATCGAATTAATCCTGACTCATGATGGTCACTTGTGTCGGAGTAGGACTCTGATCCACAGTATTTTCAATGGCTATGAGCTTTTGGAAGGAAATAACCAGGCCTTTCTTCCAAGGCACCTCTGGGTGACCTGGAACACCCAGCATTTTCTTTCTAGCAGTGGAGAGCCTTAACCGTTGGTACCATATATTCATTTACGTTATTGCTTCATTAACATTGCTTTCCCTCTCCCCTTTCTCCTCCTATTTCCCAGACTGTAAACTTCCTGAAGGCAGGCGCTATATGTTTCTCATTCACTTACAGCTGACATTGCACTTAAAGACATCTCGCTGCTCAAGAGAACTGAGAGCTAGTTTCTTCAGGAGCCCAAGGCTAGAGAGGCAGTTAGGGCCAAATCTCTGGCCCTGGAGCCTGTGGCTGAAGGCAGAGCCCTTGGAGTTTGATCCTAGCCCTGGCTGGGAGAGGAAAGAGTCATAAAACAACCAGGTCCTGTGGCAGCTTAACCCTGGAACCCTGCAAACAGGCTTTGCACCTGATTGCTCCTGGTGCTGCTGAGGGAGGGAAAGAAAACTGGAGGAAAAAAAAAAAATTGCTCCAAACCCGGTAGATATTCTGTCTAGTGATGCTTTAGGATTTATATCTCTGACACCTCTTATTGCACCCAGCAATTAAGTCAGAGCTGAATGCCAGCAGACAGACAACAAAACTAAAAGCGTGTGGAAAAGACTAGCAGTACAGTAAACCACAGGAGAGCTAGGTTCCCCAGCCTGAACTCAAGGACGTCAAGATAGTATCATGGAAGCATCTCACTTTGAAAAAGAATAGTGGGGGGACAACTTCTTCAAAAACAGGAGAGAAGGAAGAAAGGAAAGACACAGATTTAGAGTGGAGCCAGCTCCAATGTGTGTTAGGCTGAGTTCTCTAGAGAAACGAAACCAGTGAAGGTTATTTATAGAGAGAGAGAGAAATTTATATCAAGGAAATGGCTCATGTATTTGTAGACACTGGAAAGTCCCAAGTCCATGGGTCAAGCTGGAGGCTTCGCCTGACTCACGTAGGTGCAGGGGCTAGTGAACCCAAGATGGCAGGTCAGACAGCAGGACTCTGGCTCACAGGCTGTAGAGGGCTGATGAATCCCAGGATCAGCAGGTAAGCTTCTAGCTCAAGCCCCAAGAACCAGAGGACAAATGAGCAGAAGCCAGCTACAGGATCCAGAACAAGCAAAAGCCAGCAAGCTTTGCCAGAAAGTCCACCTATATTGGACACAGACCACACCCCCACTCACTTTCAACTGATTGGCTGCTCATAAGAGATCTCATCATGGAGGTGATTACATCCTTACATAGCTGCCGAACTACATCATACTGCCAAACCACTGAGAATCATGGCCCAACAGGTTGACACACAATCTTAACCATCACACAGTGAAAGTCTCAGGTTCCCAATACATTGGGAGTAGTCCAGGAGTTATAAAACAAATCTATCCCATAAACAGCAGTGCTGGGTTTACCAAAGGGAAGGCAGTGCTGTTTCCTAACTGATAGAGCTGCCCACCCTAGCGAGTGAGACACAGGACTGAACCAAGTACTTCAATAACCTGTAATAGGTGCTGTTATAAAAGTAACTGTCACCTTGGATGAGAAGAAAGAAGAAACTAACTTGATTCTTCAAGGCTTTTGGGGACAGTTGGTTTGAAGGTGGGGAACTGAGAAAGAGGACCAGGATGTAAACGCATCCCTGGACAAATTTCTCAACTGCTCCCAACTTTGGAACCCAAACAGGGCTGCTGGGAGGTTCAAAGAGGATGCTGAGTGTGAATGGATGCCCGGGGTCCATTATACCCAACCCATCCCATTATAAAAAAAAAAAAAAAAATCCCATTATAGTGCAATGCAAATGCATGGAAACATGATTCTCTGTTAAGTAGGGGCAAGGTCATCAGTGTGCTGAGAGGAAGATGATGAGCTAGGGGGAGGTGGTAATGGGGAGCTGCTTTGGGGTCTGGATGAGAGTGAGGAAGGTTGAGATCTCCCCAGTGACACAGGGGCAACAGGGCCATCTCAGTGTCCTGGGGCAGAACCACTTTTTCTAGTGGTATGGTGGGCCACCTTTAATGAGGCGATGTCCTTGGATGATGCAAAAGGTTAACACACTCATCTGGTAACTGAAAGTTTGGAGCTTTGAGTCCACCCAGAAACACCTCAGAATAAAGACCTGGTAATCTATTTCTAAAACATCAGCCACAGTTCTACTCCAACATACATGAGGTGGCCATGAATTGGAGTCAACTTGACAGCAACTGATACTAGACTTTGGAATTATGGGACTGGTTCTGAAAGCTTGACTTGAGAGTCTAAATTTTCTATCTGTAGAAATTTTCTATCTATACTGTGTCTCAAAAAAACAAAAGGATCTCAAGAAAACAAAAATCCTCCTAGTTGTCTCCCACAGAGGATCCTAGACTTGACAAACCAACAAGACACAAAGGATCACTATGGGAGGAAGAAGGAAGTGGGGTCCGTATTGCTAAAACTGGGCTCAGCAAACTGCTCTTTGCCTGGTCAAGAAAGTGTTTCTGGATAATGACCTGTCCCTGTTGTAGGCCAACCTATGCCCCAGACATTTCCTGTTTCTCAAACTTGTAGCCACTCTCTCTGACTTACTCTGGTCTCCCGCCTCCTTTTTCCAGACACCCGTCTCCTGGGTTTTCACAAAATGTCCCAGGTGGTCTCTTCCTGTGGTATAAATACCTAGAGCCCATCAAGACACCGGAGCTAGGGAAACACACGGGCCAGGAGATGGAGGGGCTTCTCTCACCCTGGCTGGTCTCCTGGAGTGTCCACGGTGAGCAGTCTGGAAGAAGTGCCATCTCCTGTGAGAAGGGAAAAGGAGATTGCAGAACAGAGCACAACGTCTAAGAAAGAATGAGATGTTGATGGGTCTGAAGGACGAATCCCAGGGAGTTGATACGGATCAGCTCAAGACCGAGGTTGTGAGTGGTTTCAATTTTGTTCTTTAGCCTGTGAATAGTCATGGTTTTACGGCTGGAAATGTGTATCTGTTAAAAACAGTAATGATGAAAATGGTGAGGAGATCCAGAACTTCTGGAGCTAGAGTCTCTGAGATGCCCAGGGTATGGGTTGAGTGAGCCTGACCTGACGTGGAGGCAGAGGAGAGGAGATTCTCCCTAGTACCTACTTCTTCTTGTTGTTGTTGTTTACTTGTGGTGAGTTTACACATATAACAAAAAAAAATTTGGCATTTTAGCATTTTTTTATGTGTACAATTCAGTGATATTAAATTACTTTATCATGTGGTATAACCATCACTATTATTCGTGCCTAAATTTTTTCATCACCCTTAACAGAAGCTCAGTGCCCCACAAGTGCTGACTCCCTCTTACCCCTCCCCCCACCCCCCAAAAAAACCCAGGTAACCACTAATTACCTGCTTCTCTTTGACTTAGGACTTGAGAGGGCAGTAGAGTGACCCACCATCCCAATGGTCCCAGGACTAAGGAATTTCCCAAGAGGCAGAAATTTTAGTACTATGTTAGCAACAGCAGTCACTCTAGATGGGATCCCTCTGCACAGACACACAGACACAGGACCCTGCAAAGGTACCTGGGAACCTGGATATACCTAGGCCAGAACGTATCAGCAGATCCATGTTCGGGGTGCTCAACCCACTCCTGGTTAGAGGTTACTGCTGTCCATCAACTGGGTTTCCAAGAATTTTTCTCCTAGTCAAGGGTATTCCTGTACAGGCCGCCTAACCTTCACAGGAATAACAGAGAAGAATGCAAACATCGGGTGGGCCATTGGCTCGGCTACTTCCCCCCTTGAGATGCCACAGACTGGCTCCCTGGATCCGGTCAAGTCTTTGATGTTTCAGAGCCTAAAAATGATTGGTTATATAATTCCCTCCTCCCCAAGACTTTTTCTGAAAGTTTCTCACTCAACCTGGCTTACTTTGCACCCAAGAAACGAAACCAGGACTACAGATTTATTCTCACCCTCTGGGGAAGGCGAAAGAAAGAATGGAAATGATTTTCCTCACTTCTCTGGGGAAACTGAGACCCAGGGAGGGTTGATGACTTGCTCAGCGTCAGAGATGACCGAAGGCTGCTCTGCATTTTCTCATTTGATGCTTACTCCACTCACCTGTGAGCTGGCCGCAGTGATACCATCACCCTGCTTTATGTGTAACTCCTGGGTATGTGTGCAGTGTCTGGAAAGACATACAGGTGAGCCCATCATGAGAGAGAAAGCAAACAGAAAGTTAGTTTAGAAAACAACAAAACAAAGGACAGCGGAAACATGTCTTGACTTTTGCCTGGAGTTGTGTTTTGGTCTACACCGAGCAGAGGGACCCAGAAGTCTCCGCTCTCCCTTGCCTCATCTCTCTTTTCCAACCTTTCAGGGGTCTGCCTTTCTGCGGAGGCTGTGAAGGAGCCTTACAGCCGGCTGTCCCAGGAAGCTCACAGCCTTCAGTGTGGGGGAAATCTATGAGACAGGCAAGCCTTTCTCTCGCTAATATTGACCAATGCTTACAGCATCATTCAATATCTGTTTATGTCAACCAATTTTCTCCCATCTCTTTTACAGAAATCTCCCTTCCTCACCAGGAAGAGTAGGGCAAAGGGGCAACAGGGAAGAAGACCGCATCCTATCACATACAGGTGAGGAAGTTGGTGGTCCAATGGCAGAAACCTTACCTTCTATGACCTTGGCTCCGGCCAGTGAACCTCAGGCACAGCCACCACCTGTCTGTCAGTGGAAGCTTTGCATGTCGCTATGATGCTGAACAGGTTTCAGCAGAGCATCCAGACCAAGACAGACTAGGAAGAAAGGCCTGGCCATCTACTTCCCAGAATCAGCCAGTGAAAACCTTATGGATCACAAGGGTCTGAGCCCCAACCCATCAGGCAGCATTTCTTTCCTTTGTGCTTGACGGTCACTATGAGTCCAGGGCCGAGTCCGTAGCCACTAACAACAACAATGACCACATACAGACGAAGAAACCGTATCTCACAAAGATGGCAGGTCTTGCCCAGGATACGCAGGCTGTCTGGCTCCCAAGGCAGAGAACAAGGTGCAACACGGTCACTCTTCCGTGGCCACTGGGTGCCTCAGGCCCCAGGGAGTTCAGGTCTTTAGACCCCATCTCGAGGGCACCCTGACTCCTTCTCTGACACCTAACTTGGTTGGCACCAGTGATGACCAGTCCAATCAAAGCAATGTCAGCCTGTTGGGTCAGTCTCATTCCTGAGCCATGAAACAAGAAATATCCTGCCCCACTGGCTGCTGGGCTTATAAAGGTGTAGGTCCACGTCTACTTCCTTGTGGCTCCCGCATTCGCCCACACCCAGCAGGGAGAGAAGGCAGCAGCTGGAGGCAGGAAAGCCAGCCTCCCATGCAAATCTCCCCCGGCTGTGCGGCTGGGCTCCTCCCGGGCCATGCTCCTGGGCCGGCTGTGCGGAAGGTGCAGCTGTGGGCGGTGTGTGATCTTACTCTGCCTCGCCATCCTGGTCGATGCTGTTGGTCTGGTTGTCCTGCTGGTGGGGATCTTCGCCTCCCTGAACTACTGGGACTTCTTGGTCTACACAGGGGCCCTGATTCTGGCCCTCAGCCTCCTTTTCTGGATCAGCTGGTATTGCTTCAACATTGAGGTGCCTTTTGAGCAACTGAACCTGTAGCTCGGCCATGGGCAGAGGAGGGATGTGGGCACCGTGCAGCTGAGTCTGAACCTGGGGCAGACCGGATGGTTCGAGGAGCAGGGACATCCTGCAGCTCCCACCCGGAGGGCCCCCCGGGGACCAGGTGAGTGGGCATGACGCCTGTCTGGCAGGGTGGCCAGGGAGGCTGGAATGAGCAGGAGCAGGCAGAACAGACAAACGGCCAGAAGACTCTAAGAGAGGCGCCCTGACTAGGGGCACCGTGAGCCCCAGCTCCAGGAGATTCTGCAGTGGACCAGCCAGGTGAACGTGGGGTAGACATTTCTTCCGCTGGGGACCCTTTCTTTCATGGAGACTGGAAAGAGTGTCTCCAGGGACCCTTCGACTTTGCTCTTGCATCCTGCAATCAGAAGGAAGTGTCTGGCCGGCCTGAGAGCAGCTCCTGGCCCACCCAGGGAAGAGGGCAGCCGGTGAAACCAGCCTGGTTCCGAGGTCGGTCTCCTTGGAAGAGCTCCCAGAGCCGGAGCTCAGGATTCTGGGGGCTAGGCCACTGACTGGCCCTGCAATGCAGAACCAGACATTATCCCTTCAGCAGGCGACCTGGGCAAAAAGAGCCCATCCTGATTCTCTGTGGGGACAGGCCCTGGGGAAAGCAAAGCCATTAGCCCAAGCAGGAGGTAGAAACTCCCCAACAGCTGCTAAAGTCCCGTGTGGATGGAGGGGGTGAGAGGGACTTGGTGCAGGAAGGAGAGCAGACTGCCCTTCTCCCTTGCTTCCTGTCCTGGGAGTAGGGGACATGCAGGAGAGGGTCAGTGCCCTCTCCCCTACTTCTCACACACTCCCAGGGGCAACCACCCGACATGACCAGGCTGGGAGACAGGAAAGCTGAACGGCCATGGCTCCCCACTTCACTGACAGAGCGACACTTAACTGCCAGGCAACCAGCTAGGGTAATTCGGTTGACTGCATGTTACTAAGGAGGCACGTAATTGCAAGACTGTTCTTGGGGGGACATAGCCCAAAAGATAGCAGCGGCTTGGCCCCCAGAATCCTGAGCTCCGGCTCTGGGAGCTCTTCCAAGGAGACCGACCTTGGAACCAGGCTGGTTTCACCGGCTGCCCTCTTCCCTGGGTGGGCCAGGAGCTGCTCTCAGGCCGGCCAGACACTTCCTTCTGATTGCAGGATGCAAGAGCAAAGGTCACCGCTGGGCTGGAAGAAGGAAATAACAGCTGAGTCTTTTCTGGGGTCACGCCTGATTCTCAGAAATGAGGGAAAGGAGCAGCGAATGAGGAGGCGTCAGTTGTTAGTTGCTGCCGCGTCGGCTCAGACTCCTGGTGTCCTTGCGTACAACAGAACGAAACATTGCCCAGTCCCACTCCATCTTCATGATCATTGCTGTGTTTCAGTCCATTGTTGGGACTATTGTGTAGTGCCTTCCAGCCTAGGCGGCTCGTCTTCAGTAGGGGAGGGTGAACCTGTGCCTAGGAGGGGGTGTAGAAGATGAGAAGGCAGAACACCTGGGCCCCACTCTAGAATTCTCGGCTCGCTCCTTAGCTGGGTGGTGGTAGCTGAGTGGTCTCGGGCAGATTATGCCCCACTCCGAGCCTCAGCATTCTCATCTGTAAAATGAGGGTGCAGTTACCAGATCCTGTTTCTGGAAGTATCAAAAAGAGGTAATGCATGCAAAGACCTTTTGCAAAAAACGTAGTTTTTTACAAATGTCAGATATTGTTACCAAACATATAATATGGGGTGAGTAAACTGACCCAGAATCCAATTCTGGAGCATCTTGGTGTTGTTATTAGTGGCCATTGAGTTGACTCCAACGCAGGGTGACTCCATACACAACAGAAGGAAACGTTGCCTGATCCTGTACCATCTTCATGATCATTGTTATGTTTGAGTCCATTTTGGAAGCTATTGCGTAGAGCCGTCAAACCTAGAGGGCTCATTAAATTGACTAATTTTTAGAAATAGATCACCAGGCCTTTCTTCCTAGTCTGTCTTAAACTGGAAGCTCTGCTGAAATCTGTCCACCATGGGTGACCCCTGCTGCTGTTTGAAATACTGGTGGTATGGCTTCCAGCATCACAGCAACACACAGGCCACTACGGTAGGACAAACTGACAGATGGGTTGTGGGCCTTGGTGGACTTTGCATCACGACACTTCAAAGCAAGAAAGCACCATTGATTGGTTTACTTATTCACCATAACTTATCAGGTACCGTGTGTCCTGCTCTTCGTGGCATCTCCAGGACCTTGCACAGTAACAAAAATACAGTAACAAAGTCAGGTGAGGACTAGGAAGGGAAGAAATATCATTATATGAGAATATTCAACAGAGAAACTAACCCAGAAGGTAGGATCAGGGAAGGCTTCCTGGAGGAGGTGATATTAAGTTGACCTCCAAAGGAAGAGTAAGAGTTGACTAGAAAGCCTTTTTTGGGAGAGGCGAAGGCTGGGCAAAAGTCCTAGGGTACAGCCCTCCCAGGCCCCATTGAAAGGCAGAGGGCAAGTGGAGGAGAGAGTTAGGCCCCAGCAGGGGCAAAGGTCACACCAAGCAGGGCCTTGAAGGCCCTCCTAGGGATTTTGATCATTATTTTAAGAACAATGGGCATCCATCGAAAGGTTGTAAACAGAGGTGGGAACTTCACATCATCGGATCTGGGCTTCCGAACAACCACCCTGGCTGCAGCATGATTATTTTGTTGTTGTTATTAGTTGTCGTCGATTCTAACTCATAGAGAACTTCTATATAATAGGACAAAATGTTGCCAATTCCTATGGCATCTTATCAGACAATACTCTGTTGCAATCAGACAGTATTCTGTTTCCTCGGCCGATTTTTGGAAGTAGATCTCCAGGCCTTCCTTCCTAGTCTCTCTTACCCTGGACGCTCTGCTGAAACCTGTCCACCATGGGGGACCCTGCTAGTATTTGAAATATCAGTGGCTTAGCTTCCAGCAACATGGAAGCCACCACAGTATGACAAACTGCAGACAGGTGGTGGGTTACTGTTATTACCCTGCCCACCACCCCGCCGCAGGCTAAGACACTTGCCCCAACAACGAGAGGTCCCCAGTGTGTGCACCTCACCCTGTTCATCCTTCCCTGTTGAACAGAAAGTTCAATGGCCAGTGGTGGAAAGCGTGGACAAGAGTCAGCCTGCCTGGTTTGAGTCAGATTTTGTTCCTTACTGGCTGCGTGACCTGGGGCAAGTTACTTCACGTCTCCAAGCCCCAGTTTTCAAATCCATAAAAGAGGTGGTGTGTCATAGATGATGCTAATAATAGGCTCTACCTTACAAGGATGTTGCAAAGATTTAAGCGGGTCAATATTGGCACAGCATTCTGCAAGTGATGAGTAAACACAGCAGGGCACTCCATCACACCTGTGTCACACGCGGGTGGCTGGTGCGTTACAGCCTTGTTAGGGCTTCCTCAAAGATAGCATCCCGGAAACACTGCCGTCAATTCTTAACATGGTGTAGGTGTGAGAGAGAGAGCTACCCTAGACCACCAGACTGGTCCAGGACTACGAAGACTTCAAAACTGTGAAATCCATTGCATTCACCACTGAAAACCAGTTGCTAAAGAGTCTATTCCTTGGAAACCCTGTGGGGCAGCTCTACTGTGTTGTAGGGTCTCTATGAGTCGGAATCGACTCCATGGCAGTGGGTTTGGTTTGGTTTGGTTTGGTTTTGGGTGACCCCAAGTGTGTCAGAGTAGAACTTGCTCTATAGGGTTTTCAATGACCGATTTGTTAGAAGTAGATTGCTAGGCCTTTCTTTTTTTTTCTTCAGGGGCTTCTCTGGGTGGGCTCAAACCTTTAACCTTTCAGTTAGCAGCCAAGCACATTAACTACACGCCCAGGGTTAACTACACACACCTCTTCTTTCAATACAATACACTTTCACCTTAACAGTCCCCAAACTCTGTGTTTCCCGGGACCCCCCAAGCCAGCCAGCCCACTCGTCAAGCCCTGCCCCGTGCTATGTCTCCAGCCTGGCCCAGAACAACAGGTGAGTGGGACCTGCTGCTCAGGAGGCTGGTCACTTACAGGGGCTGCCCACCACCCACCGATGACCTTGGGCAAGTCATTTTACTTCCCTTCAAAATAAGAAGTTGCCCCTGAGAGGTTTCAAACTGTACTCTGCAAAGACCCCTCAGGGGGGTGGGGTGAGGAATAGAGAGTGAGCAGGTGGGACTCCAGCACCCCCTCCCCACCACCCACCCCACAGCCACAAGTTCACCCAGAGCAGCTGGGTTTGGGGCAGTTTTACCTACTGAGCTTACATGTAAGGCCTCATTTGAATATAAGCTTCCAGTGCTAAAAAATATTTCAGAAAATGACCGGTTTTGATTTCCTTACTCTCTCTGACCTTTGGCCTGGGTGTAATCTCTGTATTCATGATTTGTGGGCCGATCGTAACTAGCTCTGCCGGGTCCCCAATTCTCAGAGTGGAGTCAAAGGAAAGAAGAGGGGCTACTTGAGTTCAGACCCTGATACACCCTTCCCTTTAGAGTCTCAGTAAGATAAGGTTGATAGGACCCTACCCTCCATGGACACACATGATGATAAGGAGGCCACATTCCTGACATGGAGTCTTGTCCAGGACAGAGAGTCAGGGCAGGGCAGGCCTGGCCGCCCCATAGGGCTTTGCCCGCAGTTCTCAGGAGGGCCCCAAAGATCCCACCAGTAGTTCTGGGCTGTGTGGCTTGTTTTTATAGCCCGACTGTGTACTAACAAGACATCTGCCCTTTGCTTTTATCACTCAGTCTCTGTACTTCCTGAAACACTGTTTGCCCACCTTCTACTTGCCGGGCATTTCCTGTGGATAGAGATAAGCCCCAAGTCAAAGCTGGGTGAGGACTATGGGCCTTTATCCAAGACTACACTGCCACGCAGACACACACCCCTACATGTACACCCCCTCTCCCATTGTAAGCACCCAAAGCCTACACACAACTCATATACTCACACAAACACTCTGCCCCACATCCCCCTCACGTACACACACAAATATTCTCCTCATATACACCTTGTAGACACAAGAGCATCCCCTCACACGCACACACATCCTACATGCACACTCCTCTCTCCTACTGTATCCACACATCTCCACAAACATGCACACACATGCACACTCTATGCATGGATACACACTCCTCACACATCAGTACTTCCCTCTCCCTCACCTTGTATAGACATAAACATACACACACACACACGCACGCACACTCTGTGCACGGATACTCACTCCCCACACACCCGCACACGCCAGTACTTCCCTCTCATTCACCTTATATAGACATAAACACATACACACGTGTTCACACACACACATCACACATAAAAACCCACATCCAAGCTGTGCACACACACACACCCCTGCCAAATCCAGCCCACCACCTGTTTTATAAGTAAAGTTTTATTGAATGCCGTCCACTCCGTTCACCTATGTGCTGTCTGTGACTACTTCTGTATCACAACAGCGGAGTTGAGGAACTGCAACAGAGACCGTGTGGCCCGCAAAGTCTATAATGTTTACTATCTGGCCCTTTTCAGAAAAAGTTTGTCAACCCCTGGTCTGGCCATGGGTAGTTCCCATGGATCCAAGGTCAGACCTTCAGCCATGCCTGCTTTTGGGGAATGAGAGAAGGCAGGCAGATCTGGGGATCCCAAAGCGAAGGTCAGAGTAAAAAAAGGGACACTGTTTGGGTGGCAAAGAAGGCTAAGGAGTAAAAAGTATCAAGAGTGGGGAGAACCGACCACCAAACACTTCAGAGCAGTCCAGAAGGCTGAGGCCTGAGGAAAGGTCATTTGACCTGGAATGAGCCTTTATCAGCAGAATGGTGGGGACAAACGTCAGATTGGTGCTGTTATGGACTGGCTGTTACGACATATGAGGAGCAAATGAAATTTGTCTTTCAAAATATCTGGTGATGTGCAGACCCCAAATTCTCATCAAAAGACCAGACTTAATGGTCAGAATGGGACGGTAGGGACCCTGGAGGCCATGGTCCCCAGACCTTCTGTTAGCCCATGACAGGAACCATTCCCAAAGCCAACTCTTCATACAGTGATTGGACTGGAATAGGGGATGGAAAATGAGACTGGTGAAGAACGAGCTTCTTGGATCAAGTGAGCACATGAGACTATGTTGGCATCTCATGTCTGGAGAGGGGATGAGAGGGCAGAGGGGGCCAGAAGCTATATGAATGGACACAAGGATAGAGAGTGGAGGGAAGTACTGTGCTGTCTCATCAGAGGGAGAGCAATTAGGAGTGTATGGCAAAGTGCATGTAAGTTTTTATATGAGAGGCTGACCTGATTCGTAAACTTTCACTTAAAGCACAATAAAAATTAATTAAAAAAAAAAAATATATATATATATATATAAAATATATATATATATGGTGATGCAGGAATGCAAGATGTTAATATAGGAGAAATATGGGAACCCACTATGCTTTCTGCACAATTTTTTGGTAAGCCTAAAGCTGTTCCTGGGTGGTGGAAACGGTGAACACACTGGACTGCTAACTGAAAAGTTGGAGATTTGAGTCCACCCAGAGGGCCTCAGAAGACAGGCCTGATGATCTACCTCTGAAAACTCAGGCACCGACATCTCTGTGGGGCAGAGTTCCACTCCGACACACATGGGGCCACCCTGATTTGGAATCAGCTCATTGGTACCTGGTTAAAGCTGCTCTAAAAATTAAAATTTATTTTAAAAAAGCTAAAAAAAATAATAATAATGATCAAATGAAGAGGGCAGGGCAGGAGTCTGACGGCATGGCTGATTTGAAGCATGATTTTGGAGGAGGACATAAAGAAAATTCAGCAGGCTGGTAAGCACAGGAGGAGATAGGCTAGTAGAGAGGAAGAGGGACATCGAAGTCACAACTGAAGACTTAGCTCTGGCAATGTCCAAGGTCGATGTGGGGTAGCAGCCAGAGGACAGAGAGAGGGCTTACCTTCGCCTTCAAGGAAGTGTGGCTCTAAGGTGTACTGAGCACCTTGGTATTTACTGGGCCGATCACTTATTTACACTGTCTCATTCAATTCAACTCTGTGAGTTAAGGGTTCAGGTCCTAATTTTGCAGGCGAGGAAACTGAATCTCGGAGTGATTTTACAGCCAGCCCAAGCTAACACCGCCAGTGAGGGGTAGCTCAAGGGTTCACCCCTAAGTCCGGCTGACACCATGTCTGATGTGTGCTTCACCACCCTCAGGCTTGAGCCTAGGTATTCCAGTCCTGGGCTGACCCATTTCTTCTTTGTTTATTCAACACAGGTATCAACTGATTAAAAAGAGCCACATCGAGGAGATGCCCTCTCTTTGTGGCATATTCTTTAACAGCATCCAGAGGAACCAGAAGTTGCAGTGCCGAGGCTTTCAAAGTACCCCCAAGGATGCGCACGAGTGGCTCTGGATACCTGGCTTCCTGCAGGTTCTAGGCTCTATCGAGAGAGCCCAGCATCACCTGCACCCAGCTGCTGACAGGACTGCCGCCCAGCTGCCTACGGAGAGCTTGAGAAGACATTGATGTCTCCCAGAACCACCAGTTACCACCGAGTCAGTTCCAGCTCAGAGCAACCCCGCGTGTGTCGCAGTAGAACTGGGCTCCAGGGTTTGCAATGACTGATTTTCCAGAAGGAGATCACCAGGACTCTCCTCCCAGAAACGTCTGGGTGGACTTGAACGTGCAACCTTTTGGTTAGCAGCGAGTGAGTTAAGCATTTGCACCATCCAGGGACTCCAAATTTTTCCCAGTGGGACTTTTATGCAGCAGAACTGCTTCAGGCTTAGACATCAGAAGAAAAGTCTCATCTGCTGCTGCTCTTCTTGTCAATGTCCTTTTTGAAAAACTAAAATTAGAACCAAGTACAAAATCCACAGGGAATCTGTGAGCATGTTGCTGCATCTCCAGCCCGCTGGGTAGCCGGTGAGCCCCTGGAGGGCTGCAGGCCAGCCACTTCTTGGTGCCATCTAGTTGGCACTGGTAGCCTATTTCCACATGCTGGTTGCAACAGCAAATACAGTGTGCAAGAGGCCACCCTCTGCCTTGGCGCTGGACACTGCACTACGAACATGGCCAGGACACAAGAGTGGCTCACATTGAGCTTTTAATCAGTCAGAACCCTCTGAGCATTTTTCTGACGACTGAGCTAGTCCTCTGCTGTATTGTCTTTGTGTCAGCCGTTTCTTGACCCTAAGTACAAGATTTCACTTTTATCTTAATTCAGCTGCACCTGGTCAAATGCAATCCACCTGGAACAACATGAAGGCCAACCTTTGCAGGCTAATCAGGTGTGCTCCCTGTGTTACCTGTCCTTGACCTGCTCTACTAGCTTGTATTTCCCCTGGCCTAATTTTGTATGCTTATTTATAGCTCACCCTACAAGTGCATGATTCTTATAAGCTGCCTCAGCTCTTTTATGGTTATGAGGTAGCTACCTAAATAAAGAAGTAGATTGGACCTTTTGTTTTAACATGATGTAACATATTCCTGAGTCTGAATTGGTAGATGCCATTGAGTCAGTTCCGGCTCATAGCGACCCTACGCACAACAGAGCAAAACACTGCCCAGTCCTGCGCCATCCTCACAATCATTGCTATGCTTGAGCCCATTGTTGCAGCCACTGTGCCAATCCATCTTGTTGAGGGTCTTCCTCTTCTTCACTGACCCTCTGCTTTACCACACATGATGTCCTTCTCCAGGGACTGATCCCTCCCTATAACATGTCCAAAGTATGTGAGACGCAGTCTCGCCATCCTTTCATCCAAGGAGCATCCTGGTTGTACTGCTTCCAAGACAGATTTATCCCTTTTTTTTTTTTTGGTAGTCTGTGGTATATGCAATATTCTTTGCCAATGCCACAAAGGTGTCAATTCTTCTTCAGTCTTCCTTATTCATTATGCATCTTTCACATGCATATGAGGCTACTGAGAACACCATGGCTTGGGTCAGGCGCACCTTAATCCTCAAGGTGACATCTTTGCTTTTAAACACTTTAAAGAGACCTCTTGCAGCTGATTTGCCCAATGTAATGTATCTTTCGATTTCTTGGCTGCTGCTTCCACACGTATTGATTTTGGATCCAAGTAAAATGAAATCCTTGACAATTTCAATCTTTTCCCTGTTTATTACGATGTTGCTTATTGGTCCAGTTGTGAGGATTTTTGTTTTCTTTATGTTGAGGTGCAAGCCATATTGAAGGCTGTGGTCTTTGATCTTCATCAGTAAGTGCTTCAAGTCCTCTTTACTTTCAGCAAGCAAGGTTGTGTCATCTACATAATGCAGGCTGTTAACGAGTCTTCCTCCAATCCTGATGCCCCGTTCTTCTTCATATAGTCCAGCTTCTCAGATTATTTGCTCAGCATACAGATTGAATAGGTATGGTGAAAAGATACAACCCTGACACACACCTTTCCTGACTTTAAACCACACAGTGTCCCCTTGTTCTATTTGAACTATTGCCTCTTGATCCATGTACAGATTCCTCATGAGCACAATTAAGTGTTCCGGAATTCCCATTCTCCACAATGTTATCCGTAATTTGTTATGATCCACACAGTCGAATGCCTTTGCATAGTCAATAAAACACTGGAAACATCTTTCTGGTATTCTCTGCTTTCAGCCAGGATCCATCTGACATCAGCAACGATATCCCTGGCTGCACATCCTCTTCTGAAACTGGCCTGAATTTCTGGCAGTTCCCTGTCCATATACTGCTGCAGCCGCTTTTGAATGATCTTCAGCAAAGTTTTGCTTGCGCGTGATATTAATGATATTGTTTGATAATTTCTGCATTCGGTTGGATCACCTTCTTGGGAATAGACATAAATATGGTTCTCTTCCAGTCTGTTGGCCAGGTGGCTGTCTTCCAAATTTCTTGTCATAGGCAAGTGAGCACTTCCACAAACTTCCATGTTTGTTGAAACTTGAGTCTGCATGGGCTATAACAATTCTCAAACTCTCCACTTCAGAGCATTCTCTTTCTATTCGTTTAACCTGCCTTTGTGCAAATTCTGGAATTCCACACTCAGTGCAGCGCCTCCCAGAAGGTGCACACAGAGAGAGCGTGGATGGATGAAGACAGCACCTGGGTATCCTGACACCATGACACCGTGGAATCTTCTGGAGTCCTGTTCTTATAGCTACCAGTCCAGCACCATGGAATTAGGCTGGACTCAGAAACCCGAAGTCAAGAAAGAACCTTCTAGGTAAGAGATTAAACCACCGGCTGCTGTCCAGTGGCTTCCGACCCGTGCTGACTCCACGTGTGCCTAGTAGAACTGCGCTCCACAGGGTTTTCAAGGCTAGGACCTTTCAGAAGCAGATTGCCAGGCCTGTCTTCTGAGACGCCTCTGGTTGGGTTCAAGCAGCCAAGCTTTTGGTTAGTAGTTGAGCACGTTAACCATCGGTACCACCCAGGCCAGATAAGAGATTAGGAAGAAAGAGCCCCCTCTTGCTCACCGCCATCCTCAACCGTCTTCCCGTGGAATCCTACTTGTCTTCCCTATTGGAAACGTGTGTGTGCGCGTCTGACCTGACCTTAGACAGTGAGGGGCCGTCACCTCTTATTTGCAGTTCCGATGTTAGCACATACAGAAAAGTCACATATAATCAAAATCGCTGTGAAAAATTTCCTAAGACGACACTGTGTCGGAAGCCACATCACTTCTCTTAATGGGATCGACGCAGCTTTGTTTGGTTATAATTCTAGCAATGAAAGAGGTTTCTGTTTCTTTGGCTGGATACCAAATGCAATAGTTTGCTTTCCTTTAGCAACAACTTTGTTGTTTAAAACATACAAATCTTGAGAAACTAGAATCGGACTCAGCCCAGAGTATATGTCTGAGAGGGGCTGAGGGAACAGACTGTGGCAGATTCTGACATCCCAGGTTGCACCCACTCCAGGGCATGTCCCACATGACTTACATTTGCCTCTGGCTTTAGCTCTCATTTGGCTGTTAGCATGCAAGTTCAACGCATCCACGCTGTTACTCCCTGTAATGCATTTGTTCAGCTCCTGCAGGACGGGATTGACAACTACTTTGGAGAACGGGTGTAAACCCGTGATAATTGAAGTAGAGGGCAAACTGAGTTCAATTCCAGCTGATTACTTACTGGCCCTTGGTTGAGCCCCTAGAAGAAAAGGGAGATCTGGAGGGGAGTTGTTAATTGCAGTTGAGTGGGCTCGACTCGTGGGGACACCATGAGTCACAATACTGTCCAGTCCTGCACCATCTTCACAATGGTTGGTGTGCTCGAGTCCATTGTTGCAGCCACTGTGTATTTTAAGTGCCTTCCAACCTGGAGTCTCATCTTCCAGCACTATATCGGGCAATCTTGTGCTGTGATCCGAGGATTTTCACTGGCTACCTTCGAAAGTAGATCGCCTAGTCTTAGTCTAAAAGCTATGCTGAAACCCGCCCCCCGTAGGTGACCCTGCTGGCATTTGAAACACTGGTGGCAGGGGTGGATTAACTAGTAAGCCCTGGATTACCGTATGCACCAGCTTGCATTGAGCAAGGTACACACAGGCTACACATTTGCAAATCTGTAGTGAACAATTTCACATGGGCTTCACCCCATCTTTGACGCGCTGGGGGACAGGTGAAGTTATGCTCTGCAGATTGGTGGGAAGGCACAATTGAACAGTGCATACTTTGCTTATCAGATAATCCAGCCCTGACCAGTGGCATAGCTTCCAACATCATAACAGCATGCAAGCCACAACAGTATGGCAAACTGACAGACAGAGTGTGGCCATAGAGGAGGGATTCCTGGTATTTATCATCTACCCTCCTGGAACCCTCTTTAAGAGCTAGAACTGAGATGCCACACCCAGGCAGTGCATGTAGGAACTGGGTGACAATCTCTTCAGGGTAAAGCTTGGTCCCCAACTCAGCATCTGCCAGGGCAGTGCTCAGGGCCCTTTATGGCACAGAATGAGAGGACACCAGAGCTGAGCACAGAGATCATCTCAAACTCAGTGTGCGTGCAAATCACCCGGGTCTCGTTAAAATGCAATTCTGATTCAGACCATCTGGGGCCTGAGACTCTGCATTTCTAACAAACTCCCAAGTGATGCCACTGCTGTTGGTCCCCCTACCCCCCACCCCTGCCCCACGTGACACTTTGAGTAGGAGCAAGGGTCTCAAACAACCTCATTTTCAAGAAAGGAACCTGGAGTCTGCAGGTGAAGGGGCCCTTCCTAAGTTCAAATGGCTGGACTCCAGGTCTCCAGGCTGCCAGTCAAGTCCTCTTCCACCCTTAACCTCCTGAGCCTCGGGAAGAGCAAGCAGGGCTGAGGCGGAGGAGTGACACACGCTCGTGCTGCAGACAAGTCACGGCCCATCCAGCCTGGGGCATCAACCCGGCAGTGCAGTGTGCCCAGGAACGCGGCCCACGCAGCTCTGCGTCACTCCAGAAGCCCCAGCGATGAGCACATCACGCAGGCAGGGCTGGGAGAGGGAGGAGGATACAGGAGGGGCCTCCCAACAGGGCCACCTTGAGCCCGGCTAGGTCTGAGCCCAGGGCTAGGTCTGATCTGGGCTCATCTTCCCAGAAAGTTCCGCAAGGGTTTGGGTTTGCAGAAGCTCCTGCCACTCCCCAGGCAGCTGGATTTTTTAGTGACTTAGGCTCAGGAGACTGAGGCTGGAATCTTGGCTCTGGCTCTTACAAGCAGAGCAACCTGGCGGAAGCAGTTTAGCAGAACCTGGGCCTGCACCCATTAGGGGACAATAATAATGACATCACAGTCACGAGGGTTTCATGTGATTTAGCATTAGCACACACCTTAGAATAGGTCATGCCCCCTTCGTAGCAGGGAATCAAACCGGGTCTCCTGCACTGAGGTGAGAATTCTCCCACTAAGGCAGGAATACACCACCCCCACAAGCTGCCAGTGGAGAGATTCCAACTCCTGACGACCCCATGTGTGTCAGAGTAGCACTGTGCTCCACAGGATTTTCGATGGGTGATTTTTCAGAAGCAGATCGCCAGGCCTTTCTTCCGAGGCACCTCTGGTGGACTCAAACCTCCAGCTTTTCAGTTAGCAGCCAAGGCACATTAACCATTGCACCACCCAGGGACTCCAAAAACAAATATAGGACCAGAGATTTTTTAAGCTATTTAATATAATCTACCACAAATTATCAAGTCCACACTCTATACAACCTCATCGACACAGTTTACAGCAGAGATGACCAGCAGGAGCCCACAAAGCTGGTAGAGATGTATACGTAAGACAGAAGAGTCAGTCCACCCCAGCTCTGTGGCCCACCCCCACTTGGTAGCCTTGAAGCCCCTCAGGTTGGGCTCATCTCAGTGATTTTACAATGGTGCAACAGTTAAGCACTGGTGGCATAATGATTAAGCACTGGGCTGCTAACCAAAAGGTTGATGGTTCAAACCTACCCAGAGCCCTGCAGGGGAAAGAGCTGGTGATCTGCTTCCATAAAGACCACAGCAGAGAAAACCCTGTAGAGAAGTTCTGCTCTATCACATGGACTCACTACCAGTCACAATCCCCAGCACCTAACAACAAAAATGATTTTACAGGGTTCTGGGGGAGGGGGAGCTTATCTTGGCTGGATCCCAAGCCAAGTCACCATGGTTGAGGTAGCTCAGACATGTATTTGCATGAGGAACCAAAGAGCCTTCTCGGGAAAACCAACTCTAAGAGAAGAAGGAGCCAGGCAGAGAAGCCTGGCCAGTAACAGATTAAATGTGAGGGTAGAACGATTTTTCAAACAAACCATCTTTGTTCTAAGGGGTTGAAAGCTGTTAGAAGCATTAGATCCTTTTTAAGAGAGACACCATGAGATATTAGGGTCTGTACTGGCTTCCTGGAATCCCTGGTGGTGAGGATCAAAAGGTCACCATGAGTGAGATGATTCAATTGCAGCTGGTTATTAGCTCCCTAGGGTTGCTTCTAGCAGTCTGAATGGTTATTAGCCTCCTCAGGCTGCTGCTACAATTCTGAATTCACTGTGTCCCTAGGACCAAGGCTCTAGGGGAAGGTTCTTTCCTGTCTCTTCCAGCCTTTGGTAGCCCCGGGCGTTCCTTGCCTTATGGCAGCATAACTCCAATTCCCATCTCCATGGCCTTCTTCTCTTCATGTCAGCCTATCTCTGTGTCTCTTCATTTTTATAAAGACACCAGTCACATTGGATTAGTGCCCACTCTCCTCCAGTAAAAAAAAATTTTAACCTCCTGTTAAATTAACTAATTACTTCTGCAATGACCCTGCTTTCAAATAAGGTCATATTCACAGGTCCTGCGGGGTAAGGACTTCAACATATCCTTTTGAGGGACACAATGCAACCCACAACAGAGTCTAAACCTTGTCAGTCAGAGGCCTCCAGCACAGATGTGGGTTCTGTTAGTTCCTGGTAGACACAGTAACATCTGGCAGAGAAATTAAACAGCAGGTGCCAACTAAGAGCTGACTGAAATTGTTTAGGAGCTGAATTGGTTCTTCCAAGACTCCCAGAAGGTTTTTGGCAGGGCAGGGGGATAGAGGCCAGCCAGGAAAACAACAATAATAGTAAATTACTCCTTATCAGGACTTTTGGATGAAAGACTCAGAATAGTGGAAATGGAATCTGAATCTGGGAACACTGAGGTTTGACTGCGAGCAAAAGTGCTTTGTGCAAATCGAAGAACTAAGAAATGGAAGTTCCCTCAGGAGGCAGTCACATGGTCTCATTCTTCCATTCATTCCTTTATTGAACAAATGTTCACTTCTGGCCTCACTCCCCGCCCCCCGATCCTAAGGATGGCCCCTACTGGGAGAGCCTTTAGCATTTAAGGTTGGTAACTTTAAGGACCAGCTGCTGTCAAGTAGCCCACGCCATTGGTGGTTTGCTGGTAGAATTCTCACCTGCCATGTGGTTTCCTGTCCCAGCCAAAGCACCTCACGCACAGCTCATTGTTGGCATGAGAAGAAATAACTAGCATTTAAACTCTACGCAGTTTTTTATCAGTTAAGAACTTAGACGCTGAATTTGGCCTGACTCTTTTTCCCAAAAACAAACACCTACTTTACAAGTATTTCTATTTCCTTCCTTCCTTGCTTCTCTGTCCCCAAGCCAGCTGCTCCTGCATTAGCCCAGCCCCCGGGGAACAGCCATTCTCATCTTCCCCTGCTCCACTCCCAGCCCAAGACACATGCAGTGTGGCCAAACACCAAGGTGGACAGGGGCCCTCAGCTTTTGTTCACTGGGAATGCCCCCACCACACACAGCCTCAGCTCAGATTTCCCCTTGGCCCTGCCCCCATCTTTCTGACTAGCCCTCCTGCCCCAGAGTCAATGTCAACCTCCTGACTGCAGCCGTTAGGAGTTTGGATTCTGTACCCTGGTAGAGCCTCTCATTCTGAAGAATCCAGGGCCACACATCCAGCTCTTGGCCCCTAAAGTTGCTTGGGACCAGTGGTACAGTGGTCTTCAAAGTGCAATCCTAGCAACATCACCCCAGAACTTGTTAGACACAAGTCTCCCACCCTACTTAGGGTGACCAACTCGTCCTGGTTTTCCCGGGGCTTTTCCTGCTTTTAGCCCTGAAAGCCCCAGGCAATCCAGGATGGTTGGTCACCCTGGCCATTTACCAGATCTACTAAATCAGAAACTCTGGGGTGGAGCCCAGCAATCTGTGTTTAGCAAGCACTCCAGTGGGTTTGGATACACGCTCAAGTCTCAAATAATAACTTAAAGGATTCTTATGAGGGCGTGTTAGTCATCTAGTGCTGCTATAACAGAAATACCACAAGTGGATGGCTTTAACAAAGAGAGGTTTATCCTCTCACAATCCAATAGGCTAGAAGTCCGAATTCAGGGTGCCGGCTCCAGGAGAAGGCTTTCTGTTGGCTCTGGGGAAAGGTCCTTGTCATCAGTCTTCCCTTGGTCAGGGACCATCTCAGCACAGGAACCTCAGGTCCAAAGGACGCGCTCTGTTCCCGGTGCTGTTTCCTGGTGGTATGAGTTCCCCACGTCTCTCTGCTTGCTTCTCTCTTTCATGTCTCAAAAGAGATTGGCTTAAGACACATTACCTAATCTTGTAGACCTCATCGCTATAACTGCCACTAATCCATCTTTTACATCATAGTGATAGGATTTACGAAACACAGGGAAATCACATCAGATGATAAAATGGTAGACACTCATACGAGGGAATCATGACCTAGCCAAGCTGACAGACATTTTGGGGGGATGTAAGTCAATCCACGACAGGGGCCACTGGTGGCCCAGTAGTAGAGTTCTTGCCTTCTGTACGGGAGACCCAGGTTCAGTTCCCAGCCAATGTACCTCATGTGCAACCACCACCCAGCTGTCAGTAAAGGCCTTTGGGTGTTGCTATAACGCTGAACAGGTTTCAGCGGAGCTTCCAGGCTCAGACAGACTAGGAAGAAAGGCCTGCAATCTACTTCCGAAAACCAGCCAATGAAAATCCCCGTGGACCACAACAATCGGATCTGCAACTGATCATGGGGATGGCACACTGTTTTGTCCTGTCATGGATGTGGCTGCCGTGAGTTGGGGGTCTGCTCTGTGACAACTGACAACAACATCAAAGGATTCTGGAGCTGCTCAGCCCTGGCCTCCACCCTCTCCCTGGGCACAGGAAGCCATGGCCAGGCTGCACCAGCTCCAGTGAAAGCCTCCTGTCCTGGACAGCCCATGCTGTTCCAAATTGCCTGCCACTAGTGTCCCTGCTGGTTAGGAGGGTGGGGGATGGACTGTTTTTTTCTTCCCATCTCTTGTGCGTTTCATGGTTTCCAAGAAATTCAAGTTTCCTAATGTTTAGGAAGAAGTGCAGATGTGGGAGACTGCTGGGGCTAGCACAGGAAAAATTAGGGAGGAGGGAGAAGAAGAATCCAGGGGGAAGAGGGAGATGGAAGATACCGAGGGAGGGAGATGGTTGAGGGGAAGAGTTAAAGAAGGCTGTGACGGGGAGGGAGATGGAACAGCTGTGGAAGAGAGAAGCTGAGATGAGAAAGAGGAATGCTCTCCAAGTGTGGCCCTGGATCAGCAGCATCAGCGTCATCCGGGAGCTTGTCAGAAATTCACATTCTCGAACCCACCCCAGACCTACTGAATCAGACCCTGGGCTTGAGGCTCATTTGTCTATGTTTTAACAGGTCCACCTGGTGATTCTGAGGCGTGCTACAGTCTGAGAGTCACTGGCCTGAATAACCATATCACTTTAAGCAGGCGTGCTGCCCCTCAATACTGGGTTTTTAAATTTCTGCCTTGGGCAGATGAACTCAGAAGAATGAGATCGGGCTGTGTGACTCTCACACACCACCCCATGCCACTGAGCCAGTGGCTCCCTGAGCTTGCAGAGATGAAAACACATGGCTCTATCAGGCCCCGTTCTCTCCGTTGCTTTCACTGTCTTTGTCACCACCAGCCTCTGGCAACTCTGGACTGTGGATTCTTTTCCCAGAATGGCTTTGGAGCTGGAAAGAAGCAGGAGTCTCTGGCGCTGGGCTACGTCCCAACCTATTCAACATCAAGACCCTCCTTCGTTGTTTTTCTCCCATGGTCTCCTTGTCTTAGAGTATGTTGTCTGCCAAAGAGACTGTAATCATTAAGGAATAATTAATTCATTTCCCCATGATTTATTAATCAGACCCATCTATAACCGAGTATGCAAAAAGCAGGAAACAGTTGTATTATGATTTCCATTAGAGTTTTGGAAACACTTAAAACAATCCATTACAACCCTCATGAACCCCAAGGGATCTGGGGAGGTACAAGTGAAACCCAGGTTTCCAGGCCCAGCTGCCTGTGTGCACAAGGCAGCACTGAAAAGTGTAAACAGAATGCTTATAGGCTCTGGCCAATCTTCCCCACCCTCAGCTCACTCAGGACTTCGTCCCCTTCCATAAACTCCACACCCCCAAGTCCCATTTCTGAAAATTCCCGAGGGTGTCTCACAAAAGCTCATCAACGAGTCCAGAGCTCTGCCACCTGAGGTCTGTGGGATGGCTGTTGCTTCCGCTACTCCCTCCTGCTCCCTCTTCCCAACGTGATGCCCCTCCCGGGCCCCCCACGTCCCTATCATGTAAGCCTGAGAGTCATCCTTCGTCTCCATCACTGAATACCCCAGAGCTCCCACGAGACACCAAGCTTCATGATTGGTCTGTGGCAAAGTGGGGGAGCGAACCCCTGTGCCCTGGGTGTTCCCATCTGTCAGAGGAACCTCAGTGAACATTGCTTGTGCAGCTGTGTGATGCAAGGGGCTACAGACAGGATTTTTTTCCATTTCCACCCACAGAGCCCCCACTCAGATGTGACTTCATGAGACAGTGGAGCTGGGAGGCAGATGAAGGCGATAGAGACCACAGTACTCTGGATCCTTCTTCCAACTTCAGCTGCATCATGGGCTACCGCCTTCCTTTCTTGCCAAATATCCCATCATAAATGTAATGGCAGAGGAGAGAAGCAGGACCCAGGGATGGAGATGGGAGGGACCAGCCTCAAACAAGGGAATTTCTAGAAAACCTCTTTTTAATCTTTAAAAATCTGTATAAATTTTGCCTTTTACTCCATGATAAATTGGTGTCTGTTTGTTGTCGTTGTTAGGTGCCATTGAGTTGACACTGACTCATAGCGATCCTAGGTGTAACAGAGAGAAATATTACCCACTCCTGCGCCACCCTCACAATTGTTGTTATGTTTGAGCCCATTCTTGCAGTCACTGTGTCAATCCATCCCATTGAGGGTCTCCCTCTTTTTCGCTGGTCCTCTACTTTCCCGAGCACGATGTCTCTCTACAGCAATTGGTTCCTTCTGATAACATGTTCAAAGTAAGCAAGATATCCTCTCTCCTAAGGAGCATTCTGACTATGCTTCCTCCAAGACAGATTTGTTTGTTCTTCTGACAGTCCATGGTATATGCAATATGCATTTGTTTACTACTTTTGAAATTTGTCCAAATCTTCAAGTAAAAGTGGCATAATTTTAGCTGTGAGTTTACTTTTACCCAGCACAATGTCATTGATCCCAGGGAGCCACATAGGACAGTCCAGAAGGAATTCTCCTGGCTGGCAGGAATTCTCTCCCAGGGTACATCTCAACCTATCATACATGGAACTCCTGCCAGGCCTACCCCAGCAGACGGCAAGACCAGCCATGTCTCAACTCCCGTACTCAAGATCAGGAAGCACCACTCTTATCCAAGTTCCATGTTTTCCGCATGGGAAAGCTGAGACCCCAAAATAGAAATTGACTCACCCAAGGTCACAAAACCTGTTACTGACAGAGTGTGGACTGGGACCCACATTTTCTGACTCCTGTAATAGTGCTCTTTCTACCATCCCATTCCTCCTTCCTGGGTAAAGACAATGGACAGGTGGTAAAACAAGGATCTTTTCAAGGACTGGAGCCAAAATACCTGGTCAATGAACTCTTCTTGGATTAAGGTTGTGCTTAGGGACCCTTTTTGTGCCTCACCTATGAAATGGGAATATTAAATCCAGTGCTATGTACCCCACAAAATTGTGAGATGTAAGCTGGATGACATGGGTGACATACATAAAGTTAAGGTACAAATATGTGGCAAAATGGGATGGCAATGTGATCCTGGTGGTTGGAAGGCTTGGGGGATGCTTTGCTCGTTCCGCACATTTCCCTCTTCTAGCCCTGTTTACTGCACTGCGGTGCACACATGGGGTGAAGTATGGGGCAATTCCAGGAAGCAGACGTTCTAACAGTGATAGCAAACACCAGGCCCATGAACCACACCCTCCAATACATGCCTCTAATGTCAATGGAAGGCATGAATAATGGGTCACGTAAACGTGCTACTGCACTGACTCAACACAGCTCTCCAGGAGCCACTGCTAAGCCACTGAAACTGGCTCATGAAATGAATCCTTTTATCACTTCTGTCATTTACAGTTGACATGAGCCAATTGACAGGTGTCAATTATGCAGGTGAACTTAGACCTGCTACCACTGAAGAAGAAAACAGGCTTTGCAAGATTCAACATGGCTTCTCTCATGCTTTCCGTTAGTTCACTGCTGTTTTGCAAGCCTCTGTTACGTGACCTTGCTGAGGCAGCCTTATGTAACTCTCTGGCTCGGAGCCACCTTTGTCTGTGACCACTATAAAACCTCCACCCCCCTGCCGCTGGGTGTGGAGATCTGCCTTGGTGTTCCTGCCCCTGGGGACCACTGCCTGGGTATGTAAATCTCCCTAACAGATTCCTTCGCTGCCACACTGGGATTGCCCACCTCTCTCTGTTGTCTCAGCACCCTCCAAATTTAGAGGCAAATTTCAAGTTACTGGTCCATGCCTGGACAACCGCAAAGGTTGTGGACACCTACAGATCACTTCCTTCTGTATCACATGTGATTCAAACTGGAAAGAGGCTGATTAATTGCAAACTTACTCTCTTTGTTACCTAGTGCTGCTGTAACACAAATGCCACAAATGAGTGCCTTTAAAGAGGAGAAATTTATTATTTCTCACAGTTCTGGAGGCTAAAAGTCCAAATCAGTGCCTCAGCCATGTCAATTCCTTCGTTATCGGTAGCCTTGTCATTCCTTGGTTCCCTGGCCTTGTTCCTTGCTTATAGATAATCCTCACATGACATCTGTCTTCCCCTCCGTGAGTTTTCGAGAGAGAGAGAGTTCTGCCAAAATACCTATTTATAGCCTGGAGTCAGAACTCACCCTCGGAAAACTCTGTTCTCAACTGATCAAGCAATTAGATTACATTATGGAGGATAATTGCATTGTATTACATTAGATATAAGTTAGTTACATTACATTACTTTAGATTACAGTATGAAGGTAATTTGCTTAAGGCCAACTGATTTCATCACTCTATAACCATAACTAAGCTAGTATTTGGCCAGGCAACTGGGAATCATAGCCTAGCCAAGTTGACACATAAAATTAACCATCGCATTTACCAATCAACATTAAATCTGGTATATTACTAGTACTAAATGAAATACTGGTATTTTTATTGTCCTTCATTCCAAATTCCTCTTGGTCTACTTGATATGGTAAAAGTCGTCTTGCTTTTATACATAACTTTTGAGATGATTTAGATGGACCTGGTACTAAACAGAAAATATACTCTGCTTCCCCATAAAATCAAAACCAAGATCTGAAGATGGAATTAAAGTATAAAAGCAAGAAAGGGTAATTGAAGAGGTGGGTTGCATGGGAATGGGCAGTTAAGTGCTTCAAACATGAACCAACTGAAAACTATAAAACATTGCTGAAAAAAATTAAAGGAGACCAAAGTAAATGGAAGGACATTCAATGTTCACAGACTGGAAGACTTACTATTGCTAAGATGTCAATGCTACCCAAGGTAATTATAGATTCAATGCAATCCCTATCAAAATTCCAACAGCCTTTTTGACAGAAATGGAAAACCAATCCTCAAATTTATATGGAATCATGAGGGGGCCTCAAATACCCAGAGCTGTCTTGAAAAAGAAGAACAAAGTAGAGGATTCACATTTCCCAATTTCAAAATGTACTATAAAGCTACAAGTTATCAAGAGAGTTTAGTACTGTATAATGATAGACATACAGGCCAATGAAATGGAATTAAGGGTCCAGAATAAATCCATATGTCTTTGGTCAATTGATTTTCAACAAGGGTGCTAAGTCCATTCAATGTGGAAAGAATAGTCTCTTTAAAAATTCGTGCTGGGAAAACTGTATTTCCACATACAAAAGAATGAAGTTGGACCCATTTACAAAATTAGTAAAATTATATATGCAACAATTAACTCAAACCATAAAACTAAAACAAAACATACGGGTAATGTTTCAGGACCTAGTTTTCAACGTGGATTCTTAGATATGATAACAAAAGCATGAGCAACAAAAGAAAAATAAAAACTTTTGTGCTCCAAGAACCTTATCAACAAAGTTGAGAGACAACCTACAGAATGGGAGAAAATATTTGGAAACCATATATTTAATATTCAGAATATATAAAGAACTCTTAAAATGAACAACAACAACAACAAACTCCAATGAAAAAATGAGTAGGTAAATTGAATAAACATTTCACGAAAGAGGATATACAATGCCAATGAGCACATGAAAGATGCTCAGAGTCATTAGTCATTAAGGAAATGAATATCAAAACCACAATGAGATAACACTTCACCCCCACTGAGATTACTATTATCAGAAAAACAGGAAACAACAAGTATTGGAGAGTCTGTAGAGAAATTAGAACCCTCATTCATTGTTGGTGGGATTGTAAAATAGGTTTAGCAGCTGTGGAAACAGTTCAGTTGTTCCTCAAAAAGTTACACATAGAATTACCATATGATGCAACAATTCCACTCCTAGGTATATACGCAAAAGAACTGAAAGCAGGGACCCAAACAAATATTTGTACACCAAAGCTCATTTAAGCATTATTCACAGTAGCCAAAAGGCGGAAGCAACCCAAGTGTCTATCAACGGATGAATGGATGAACAAAATGTTGTGTTATGTACAAGGGAATACTACTCAATCATGAAGAGAAATGGAGTTCTGATATATGCTCTGACGTGGATGAAACTTGAAAACATCATGCTGAGTGAAATAAGTCAATGACAAAAGGACAAATATTGTATGGTCCCACTTATCTAGATGTGAAATACCTAGAATAGGCAAATGCATAGAGACAGAAGTTCATTAATGGTTACCAGGAGTGAGTGGGAAAGCCAAGGGGGAGCCATTGCCTGGAAGACACTGAGTTTCTGTGAAGGTTGATGAAAAAATTTGGAAACATAATGGTGATGGTTGCATAACATGATGAACATAATTCATGCCACTGAACTGCACACGTAAAAACAGTTGACGTGGCAAATACCACTATTCAAAAAAATGAACCAAACAAGCTAGTTGAGTGGCTTCAGGTTGTGTGCTTGTCATTTACTTTAGCCATGAATAGGTTCTCCTCTGTATTATAGCTTTACACTTGAAGAGTTTCTGAATGTGTGTACTAGAGCAGATGGTAGCCAGGTGGATGAATTCATTCAGATCATGAATTCAAAGTCCTACTCCTACACAGAGACACACATACACACACACACACACACACACACCTGTACAAGTTGCCTTCAAGTAGACTTTGACTCATGGTGACCCCGTGTGTGTCAAAGTAGAACTGTGCTCCACAGGGTTTTCACTGGATGATTTTTTGCAAGTAGATCCAGGCCTTTCTTCCGAGGTGCCTCAGGGAGGACTCAAACTTCCATCCTTTTGGTTAGCAGCCAAGCCACTAACCGTTTGTACCACTCGGGGACAATTAAGGATAATTAGCATTCTCAAAAGTTTTTTGTGACCACAACTTCTCTATTCAGTTTCTCTTTTAAGTTCCATTAAACTTTTGGCCTATGGTTCAAATGTAATTTTAACCAAGGCCGAATCAACGTACCAGGATTTATAGTTCTATTTCCACAGCATGTAGGTGTTGGGAAAGGGGATACCTCTGTGGGCATGCACATGTGTGCTGGGAAACGAGGACAACACAGGTCCCAGAATAGCCTTCCCCAGACTCTTCTCATCAGAATCACCAGAGGATGCTGATTAAAAATAAATAAATAAATACAGCTTCCGAGAGCTAAATAATAATAAATAACTAGTGCCAGGGCTATCGCTAGGGAAATCTTGATTCTGTGGACCTTGGGTGTGGACTGGGAATTTGTATTTAACAATTCCCCCAGATGATTTTTATCATCAGAGTAACGTTGCAAACTGCCTATAGTATAAATCATTTGGGGGAAGGGGACATATGTGAGTTTTGGGACTCCTGAGCATGCTGCCTCTCTAAGAGGGGCAAGGCGGGGGCTCCTCCATCTACAGCAAGGAAAAGCCATGGGCCCTGCCGCTGCCTCTATTACATTAGGACCAGTCCCTTCCCTGTTCTCCCCCTCTCCCAACAACTGGAAACCAGGCTGGGAATTTCTTGAGAGTGAATATAGAGAATAACAAGCTGTGAATAAATTGTCAAACTAAAATTGGTTTAGCACAGGGATGAAGAGATTAACTTCTTATTTCACTCTCTACTCCTGAGTCCTGTGCAGATATTGCCAAATTGCTCAGGATGCTTCTCTCAAACCCAGACCTGCCCTCAACATCCTTCTCAACACAGTCTCAAGGGGGTCACTAATTACTGTTGGTGCTGGCTCTTGATAGGAAATTCTCTTGCTTTCCTACAAATATGGTATGTAGGATACCCCATGGCATTTGTCCCGAGCCCTTCTCCCCGGGTCTTTCATCAGATAACCTAACACCTGGGTTCGTTTGTGTTTTTGGCACTTACCCCTTCATTCTTCCCGCCAAAAGGTCGCACTTATCTGCCAAAAGGCTCCGTCTAGCCTGGGCGTGGGGTAGTCTGGAAAGTACCTGGGAAATGCACCATTTCCGCCATCTGCCAATCTCCCTTTGCTGCTAGTTGCCCTCTGTTGGCCCAGCCTCCCACGACAAGGGGACTGTTAGCTGCTGACTGTGGGCCCAGCCTCCCACAACAAGGGGACTGCATGATGGGCATGATGGGAGTGGGTAACTCTAAGGATAACAAAATTGACAGGTAAACAAAACAAATGTTAGGAGTTGCTTTGGGGAATAAAGATAACAGCATTGGTTAGCCCTACAATGGTAAGAGTCTTTGATGTGTTCCAAATATCAGGAACAGTACCTGGTTTTTTTTTAGTACCTGGGTACTTGGTAAAAAAGCAAACCCGTTGCCGTTAAGTTGATTTGGACTTATGGCAAACCCATGTGTTACTAAGTAGAACTGCTCCATAGGATTTTCTTGGCTGTAATCCTAACATAGGAGGCCTGGTGATGCAGTGGTTAAAGCACTTAGCTTCAAACCTAAAGGTCAGTGCTTCGAAACTGTTACCGGAATAAGGTTCTTGCCTCTCACTGGTCAAGAATGAGCAGGTAAGGCACGTAGAATTTTCCACCCGAGCAAAGCTTTATTGAAAAGGCTTGCAAGCGGAGAGCAGGAGGGCCTAAACAAGGCATACTGCCGTCTCACAGAACAAAAGACAGGCCTGGGTTTTTAAAATTCTGGGGCAGGAGAAGATTCATGTTTATTCATAGGCACAGGCTGGGATATGTTAACTAAGGTGTGCATGCAGCAGCTTTCCAAGATGGCTGCTGTCCTGGAGGCCTCTGGGATTCGTAGCAGGACTTATTATGGGGCGTCGCCTTGTGTAGTCTCTCAGCTGTTGCTGCAGCCCCTCACTGCCCCTGGTGGAAGGTCACAGGTGGATGTTTTGCGCATGTCCCTGGGGCTGGTTTTCTCCAGCTGCTTCTGAAAGACAACTTTAAAGAAGTTTGGGGACTATTTTCTGATACCCTACCCCATTGTTCTGGGGAGTGGCTTTGTTTCTGTGCCCTGGCTGATTTCTTGTTACTTTGTTTGCAGATATGGGGGCCCTTCTGTTCCCTCTTAAAACAACCAGCCTCTCCGATGGAGAAAAATGTGGCAGTCTGCTTCCATAAAAATGTACAGCCTTGGAAACCCTCTGGGACAGTTCTACCCTGTCCTATAGGGTCGTTCTGAGTTGGCATCAACTTGACAGCAGTGGGTTTGGTTTTCCGTAATCTTAATGGAAGCAGGTGGTAAGACCTTTCTTCCATGACACCACTGGGTGGGTTCAAACTGCCAACGTTTCCGTTAGTTGTCGTTGCTGTTGTGGGGTGCCGTCGAGTCAGTTCTGACCCATAGTGACCCTATGTTGTTGTTGTTGTTAGGTGCCGTCGAGTCAGTTCTGACCCATAGCAACCCTATGTTGTTGTTGTTAGTTTCCCTCAAATCGGTTCTGACTCATAGCAACCCTACACACAACAGAACGAAGCACTGCCCGGTCCTGCGCTATCCTTACAATTGTTGTTATGCTTGAGCTCATCGTTGCAGCCACTGGGTCAATCCACCTCATTGAGGGTCTTCCTCTTTTCCGCTGACCCTGTACTCTGCCAAGCATGATGGTCTTCTCCAGGGACTGATCCCTCCTGACAACATGTCCAAAGTATGGAAGACGCAGTCGCGCCATCCTTGCCTTTAAGGAGCATTCTGACCGCACTTTTTCCAAGACAGATTTGTTCATTCTTTTGGTAGTCCATGATATAGTCAATATTCTTCACCAGCACCACAATTCAAAGGCGCCAACTCTTCTTCGGTCTTCCTTATTCATTGTCCAGCTTTCACATGCATATGATGCGATTGAAAATACCATGGCTTGGGTCAGGTGCACCTTAGTCTTCAGGGTGACATCTTTGCTCTTCAACACTTTGAAGAGGTCCTTTGCAGCAGATTTACCCAATGCAATGTGACTTTTGATTTCTTGACTGCTGCTTCCATGGCTGTTGATTGTGGATCCAAGTAAAATGAAATCCTTGACAACTTCAACCCTTTCTCCGTTTACCATGATGTTGCTCATTGATTCAGTTGTGAGGATTTTTGTTTTCTTTACGCTGAGGTGTAATCCATACTGAAGGCTGTGGTCTTTGATCTTCATTAGTAAGTGCTTCAAGTCCTTTCCGTTGGTAGGCAAGTGCAAACCTTTTGAGCCACATAGAAGACGCTCAGTTAATATTCGCTGAATATATGCTAAACATTTAAAATTTTCCTTTTCTTCTTCCTAACAAATGACCATTGTTCTTGCTTTGTTTTTCCACTGAGAGCAAAGAGCAATCCAGTACCATTTGTTTGCAGCCTATTGTATTACAAATTATTTCAAATCAGGGCCTGGCAAACTTGGGGTCACTAGAGGCCTCTTACCTGAAACACTACCCTGGAGGGACTTGAGTAAAGGCACCTGGCCCTCTGAGTTCTGCCTGCTGGCTCTTGTAGGGGTAGGACCCAGAGATCTTTGAGTTTTTGTTAAGGAGGGTAAGTGATGCTTTCTTGTGATTGTGGGTATGTGGTGAAAATTAAACTACATTAGTGTTGTTTATAGATTTTGAAGAACTAACACAGGAAACAATTACAAAAACTCAGATTAGTTGCATAATGCTAACTACCTGTTTTTGTGAGCTACTTACCATTAATGCTAAATCACCACGCAGCACGGTGAACTCATACACATTACATTATGTCTGTGTCAGATGGATTTCCAGGCCTTATTTGATTAGAGAGTGCTGTGAAGGATTTGGTCTCCAAAATGGCTCACACATTTGCCCAGAACTTTCTTTAAGACGATTTGCCTAAGTGCATTTCAGTCCCCCTGCTGCTGAAATCATTCAGGGAGGTTTAAAAAATACCTACTGTGTCACAAAAAAAGACCAGATTTACTGGTCTAACAGAGACTGGAAAAATTCCAAGAGTATGGCCCCTGGACACCCTTTTAGCTCAGAACTGAAGTTACTCCTGAGGTTCACTCTTCAGCCAAAGATTAGACAGGCTTATAAAACAGAATGAGACCATATAGGCACACCAGCCCAGGGGCAAGGATGAGAAGGCAGGAGGGGACAGGAAAGCTGGTAACAGGGACCCCAAGGTCGAGAAGGGGAGAGTGTTGACATGTCATGGGGTTGGCTACCAATGTCACAAAACAACATATGTATTAAATTAATTGTTTAATGAGAAACTCGTTTTCTCTGTAAACCTTCATCTAAAGTACTATAAAAAAAAAAAATACCTACTGTGAAATAACACGGTATTGAGGATTTGCTTAAAATGATTTAGCACACAAAGGCGGGGGGGGGGGGTGGGCAGCATAGATGAAACAAGGTTGACCAAATGCCAATAACTGTTGAACTGAGTGACAGGGATATGGAGATTCTTAATACTGTTACTTACCTCTGTGTTTATGTATGTTTGAAAACTACTCCAATAACAATGTAGTGGGAAGTTTCTTCGGCACATCTGTGAGGGTACAGACTGCCCACAGGGAGGCCTGGGATGGGACTTTTCAGCTACTAGGCTCTTATCTCTGTTTGTCACCCCCCCAAGAAAAAAATCTTACTTGAATAATTCTTAGTGTTCCTACCAGTTGAAACTCCAAATAAAATGTTTTTGTTGATAAAAACAATGCGTATGGAAGACTGACTAGGAATAAAGGCCTGAATCTACTGAAAATTAGCCAACAAAAACCTTAGGGATCACAACAGAACGTTGTCCTACTCACATGCTTTGGACATGTCATCAGGAAAGATCAACCACTAGAGGAAGACATCACGTTTGGCAAAGTAGATGGCCAAAGAGGATGAGGGAGACCCCCTGTGAGATGAATTGGCACCATAGCCACAAAGATGGACTCGAAATATACCAGCGATTGTGAGATGGTACAGGACTAGGCAGCGTTTTGTTCTGGTATACATGGGCTCGCCATCAATCAGAGTTAACTCGATGGCAGCTACAACTATAGATAGAGATATAGAAACAGATTCAGATAAAGATAGGTATGGACAAGGTTCCTAGGTGGCACAAATGGTTTGCACTCAATTACTACTAAAAGTTGGCGGTTCTCATCTACCTAGCAGTGCTGCAGAAGATAGGCCTGGTAATCTGCTTCCATTATGATTCATGGAACAAAATGGTCAACAATTATTTTAAAACAAAAATGAGAAGGGAAGAGGTCAAGAAAGCTAGATTAATGGAAAGGGAACAAACAGAATGGAAATAATGAAAATACTTATACATTGTCAAGAATGTAAATGATGTCACTAAAAAATTTGTGTAGAAATTGTCGAATGGGAACCTGAACTACTGTCTAAACCTTCACCAAAATACAATAAAATATTATTAAAAAAAAAGACTACACCCAAGAAAACCCTATGGAGCAGTTCTATTCTGTAACATATGAGGTTGTCATGTGTCAGAATAGACTTGATGAGAACTAACAACACAATTATAGACATAGATATATTCCACCTTGGACCAATTGAGTCAGAATTGCTGAGGGAGGGAGTCCAGACCTTAAAGTATCCAGGTGACTCTAATGTGCAGCCAGGGAAGAGAACTACCGGTAAAGGAAGGTTTGTAAGGATGAACCTCAAGTGACTCTTTTAAGAGTGAAGGAAGCAGTAGTAAAACAGACTACATGCAGGGGGCCCTGGGGAAAAACTGTTCACCAACATTTATGAAGCACCCACTATGCACCGCTGTGTGAGCTCCTTCATACCAGGGCTTCGAACCAGTTCTTCCTGGTTCAATTATGGCCAAGGAAGCAATACTGGAACAGATCCAAATTTTTAAAATTTGGGTGAACCAGAACCATAACCAGAATGGGAAAAATTATGGGTCAAAGCCCTGTTAGAAACTTAATCTCCTTATTAGAAAACAAGGGCAGCACACCCGTTGCATAGCAACCAAATCTCTTGCGCATTGGTTTTGTGCAGAGTTAGAAAGAGTTGTGCCCCACTCAAAGATGGTGGCCGACCTTGCCACACTGAATATGTGTCACTCTCCTCAGTCCTGGCAATAATCCAGTCTCATTCATGAGGCTCTTGGCAGGGCTCACAGTGCCTCTTTTGAATCTCCCATTTCAGGGCTTCGACCTGTCATTTTTCCCATTCTGGTTATGGTTCTGGATCATCCAAATTTTTAAAATTCCAGTCTGTTCTGGTGTTGCCTCGTTGGCCATTACTGCACTGGTTTGAACCAGTTTGAAGCACTGCTTCATACATATCATCTCCTGTACTCTTCACAACTGTTCTATAAAGAAATTGAGGCTGGAAGGGACAAGGTCACTCTCACAAGCGGCTAAGCTGGGATGCAAACCCAAACTTCCAAAATCTTTCTGCTCCTTCTCTGAATGCCAAAACAGAGAATTCATGAGGTCTATGGCTCTTAAACACTCTCCCTGTCCTCATACATCCTCATTTTAGTCTCCTCCTCAGTTTCCTCCTGGATATCTTGTTTCCTCACTTTTACTAATGTACAAATAAAAGCCTTCAAACAAGTCCTTCGAGACAGCCAAGCTGGGATGCTGTAGGCTTGACACAGTCATGATGCAGCCCAAACATCTCTAAAATTTATTCTGGAATAGGCTCCAAACAAGTACACACTGCTCAAGGATGCTAATGACAGCACTGACTATCCGAGCCTTTTGTACGTATAATTCATTTAATTCTCACAACTGTATGAGGTATGGTCCTATATGATCCCCATTTTACAGATGAGAAAACTAAGGTAGAAAGTTTTAAGTGACTTAACCAAGTTTTTACAGCTGGCAAGTGGTGGAGCCTAACACTGAACGCAGACAGTCTGGCTCCAGAATCCATACTCTTAACTACTAAACTGTGTACTATACATACATTCAATTATATGCCTATATGGACATTCAATTTCTTTGTTTTGCACAAATTATTAAATTTTTTATCCCAAATTATATCAATCCATTTGATTCCAACTGAATTTTAGTTACTTCTAATTTTTTTTTAAACATTAACTTATCCTCAAAGGAAAACTGTTGTTAGTTGCCATCATGTCAACTCTTACTCGCGGAGACCCCATGTACAACAGAACAAAATACTGCTTGGTCCTGCACCGTCTTCATGATTGTTGATATGTTCTAGTCCATTGTTGCAGGTACTGTGTATTTTGAGAGCCTTCCAATCTAGGGAGCTCATCTTCCAGCACTAAATACAGACAATATTCTGTTGTGATCCATTGAGTTTTCACTGGCTAATTTTCAGAACCAGATGGCCACATCTTTCTTCTTAGTCTGTATTAGTCTGGAAGATCCTCTGAAACCTGTCCACCATGGGTGACCTGCTGGTATTTGAAATACCAATGTGATAGCAATATGCAAGCCATCACAGTATAACAAACTGACAGATGGGTGGTAAAAAGGAAAATTGCCAACACAGAATATATTTAAAAGAATTTGCTGCAGGCTGTGGGAGTGGCTCCCAAGAAGGTTTCAAAACTCTTTGAGCAATGGCAGCCCAACAGGATTACCTATTCTTCCCAAGTCTCCAGAGTTGTATTATTGTTCTGGTATGTTGATTAAAAATAACCCACCACATTCCTTTATATCATACCTCAAAGCATGCAGGTAAATTTATGGTAGATGTGGGGTTGCCTCTTCCAAGATTCTGCATCCCCTCCCTTCTCCAGGTACTCAATGAGATAGCAAATCAAATTCCTAAATGTTCCTCTCTCCCTCAGACATGGGTAATTCATGACTTCTTCCTATTCAGTTTACCACACACCAGGAATAATATCTCTGCCCAATGTCTTTGGTGAGCTCTCAGCATTGAGGTGGGGGTGAGGGGTTTAGCAAAACACAGCACAGCTATCAGCACCCCAGTCTGGAGTTTCACCCACCTTGAGGTCCTTATACCATCCTTCTCACTTGTTTCCAGCAAAGACCATGCCTTGCAAATCCATGACAGCCCTAAAGAGACCCTCATTCTGGAGTAGGGAACACTGGAAGGTGGCTTGCACCAGGTTGCAATGGGAATGGAGGCAGTCTGGGGGAGCAGAGGGAGGAAGGGGACCAGGGGACTTGAGACCCCAGAGAGAAAAATATAAGTCCCTTGGAAAACTACTAAAAAGATCCAGGCACTCTAGGCTCCACCTCAGGTGTTATGAGGTCCAAACATCAGAATTTTTAAAAAGCTTTCCAGAGTGACTGTAATGTGCAGCCAGGGTGAGGAAATGGGGTCCTAGCTCCAATGTCAGGAAACCTTTTCAGTGAAGGGTCAGATATGGAACACTTCAGGCTTCGTGGACCAGGTCTTTGCCTCCTTCCACTCTTCTTCCTCTCCTTCCTCCTCCCCTGTTCTTCTTCATCTTCCTCTTCTCCCTTCTTCTTCTTTGTACTATTCTTTAAGAATTTAAAAACTATTCTTAGCTTATGGGCAGTACAAAAACCAGCAGCAGGCCAGATTTGGCCCACAGGCCACAATTTGCCAACCCCGTCCTTAGTCAACAATTCTCAAACATTTGCCCCTGGACCCAAGATGGGTACACTCAGTGGTGGACTGATAAACTGGCTTTCAAAAACAAACAAACAAAAAACACCCTGATTTGTAGCATTTGCTGATTTCCATAGTATAAATACATTGCAAAGAATGGGAATTCCAGAACACTTAATTGGGTTTCATGCAAAACCTGTAGTTAGAAAGAGGCGGTCGTTCAAACAGAACAAGGGGATACTGCATGGTTTAAAGTCAGGAAAGGTTTTAAAGGTGTGTATCAGGATTGGATCCTGTCTCCATACTTAGTCAATCTATATGCTGAGCAAATAATCTGAGAAGCTGGACTATATGAAGAAGAACGGGGCATCAGGATTGGAGGAAGACTCATTAGCAACCTGCATTATGCAGATGACACAACCTTGCTTGGTAAAAGTAATGGACTTGAAGCATTTATTGATGAAGGTCAAAGACCACAGCCTTCACTATGGATTACACCTCAACATAAAGAAAGCAGAAATCCTCACAACTAGACCAATAAGCAACATCATGATAAATGGAGAAAAGATTGAAGTTGTCAAGGATTTCATTTTACTTGGATCCACAATAGGCACCCATGGAAGAAGTAGTCAAGAAATCAAATGACACATTGCATTGGGCAAATCTGCTGCAAAAGACCTCTTTAAAGTGTTGAAAAGCAAAGATATCACTTTAAGGACTAAGGTGCACCTGATCCAAGCCATGGTGTTTTCCGTTGCCTCATACGCATATGAACATGAAAACGTCAGTTCTACCCAAAGCAATCTACAGACAGATACAATGCAATCCCCATCCAAATTCCAACGACGTTTTTTAATGAGTTGGAGAAACAAATCACCAACTTCATAAGGAAAGGGAAGAAGCCCTGGATAAATAAAGCATTACTGAAAAAGAACAAAGTGGGAGGCCTCACACTTCCTGATATTAGAACTTATTATTCCACCACGGTAGTCAAAACAGCCTGCTACTTGGACAACAGATACACAGACTGATGGAACAGAATTGAGAATCCAGATGTAAATTCAACCACCTATGAGCAGCTGGTATTTGACAAAGGCCCAAAATCCTTTGAATGGGGAAAAGACAGTCTCCTTAACAAATGGTGCTGGCATAACTGGATATCTGTCGGCAAAAAAATTAAACAAGAACCATAAGTCACACCATGCACAAAAACGAACTCAAAATGGATCAAAGACCTCAATATAAAATCTAAAACAATAAAGATTGCAGAAAAAATAAGGACAACGCTAGGAGCCCTAATACATGGCATAAACAGTAGACAAATCATATGCATGTGAAAGCTGGACAATGAATAAAGAAGACGGAAGAAAAATTGATGCCTTTAAATTATGGCGTTGGCGAAGAATACTGGATACACCACGGACTGTCAGAAGGATTAACAAATCTGTCTTGAAAGAAATACAGCCAGAATGCTCCTTAGAAGCAAGGATAGCGAGACTGCATCTCGCATACTTCGGACACGTTGTCAGGAGGGACCAGCCGCTGGAGAAGGACATCACACTTGATAAAGTAGAGGGTCAGCGAAAAAGAGGAAGACTCTCAGTGAGATGGACTGACACGGTGGCTGCAACAATGGGCTCAAGTGTGACAACAGTTGTGAGGATGGTGCAAGACCAGGCAGTGTTCCGTTCTGGTGTACATAGAGTTGCTATGAGTTGGAACAGACTCAGTGCCACCCGACGACAACAACAACATGGTATAAATAACAATGTCCAATTTCTAGCTACCACTAGGATGTCGGTGACTAGAGTGCTGGGAAGAGACACACAGGTCAGTCCTTGAGCAGGCGTGCGGCAGCTCTGGCACGTCGTCTGGTTGGAATCATCTGGGAAGCTGGTGAACGGTTGTCACAAGTCAGTTTCAACTCCTGGTAACCCATTTGTGTCAGAGTAGAACTGTGTGACACAGGATTTTCAATGATTTTTTTTGGAGATAGATCACCAGGTCTTTCTTCCAAGGCAGTTCTGGGTGGACTTGAACTCCCACCATTTAGATTAGAATTTGACTGCATTAACTGTGCTGCTGCCTCCAAGCATGCAAAACACTGACCTTGGTTACATGAAGAGAAAAGTCGTTGATACATTCTCTCAACAAATGTTTATACAAGGCATTGTACTAAACTTTGGGGGACCCACTCTTACGGAGTTCCTAGTCTAGAGAAGGAGACTTCACAAGCAAATAGGTACTTAACGATACAAAACACACTGTGATAAGTGGGTCTCAGGAGATACAAGAGCACAAGAGAGGGACCCCAAAAGCAGTGGGGATCTGAACTACTAGTGAGTCGGTGGAGCGAGAGGAGTCCCCTTCCCTCCGTACCTATTCTCCAGGGTCTGAGATCAGGCTACACTGGGTCACCTAGGAATCCTGGAAGCAACTCTGCCATTGAATGCAGCCCAGCTCAGACACTTAGCCCCCTTCCCCAGAGGCGAGCATCCTTATTTATTTCTTGTGTGTGGTTCCAGGAATCTTCTGTGTGTTTTTACAAATAGACCAAAACATCTACAACTGCGTATTTCAGATATGTTTTCAAACAGACAAAAAGGGGAAACAAAAATCCTTAGGCTCCTGTAAGAACACCTGGTGACAGTGTCTCAGCTGGGTCTATGAAAACATCGAGTTCTTTTAAGTGCAGTAACTTGTACACAGGGATGAGTTTCAAGACAGAGTTTGGTTGCCAAAGTAACCTTTCTTTCCTTGCAGGAAGAAAAAGTGTCAGTCAGCTTGTACGATTGCCTGCCGTGACATCTCCATTTCGCTCTCTTGATCACAGAAAGGAAAAAAAGCTAAAGTGACTTGCAAAGAACGGGCCCCTGGGAGAAGAAAATGAGATTCTCCTCTTAAAAGCAAGAGGGGGGGCGAGAGGACAGAGAAGGCTGGATTGACAGAAAGAACAGCTCGGGAGCTAATTAAGTCTGCAGAGGAGCCAGCAGCCTGTTCTCTGGTTCACTGGCAGCAAGCTGAGTTTTTGGTGTTGTTCTGAAATCTGTGCGGGCAGAGCCGACACCAGGCCCAAGAAGAACGGTTTATGTTGCAATGGCCGGAAGTATCAAGAGGGGAGGTACTTAACAGGGTCCTCTGGGCAAAAGACAACCACTTTCTGAATGTGGAGGGGTAATGGGAAAAGGGCCTGTAAACTCAAATCTTATACCTAAATGATTATTTCAGTAAACAATTTTATTTTAACCAAAAAACCAGCTGCGTTGAGTCAGTTCCTACTCATGGTGGCCCCATGTGTGTCCAAGTAGAACTGTGTTCCATAAGGTTTTCAATGGCTGATTTTTCAAAAATAGATGGCCAGGCCTTTCTTCTGAGGTGGACTCAAGCTGCCAGCCTTTTGGTTGTCAGCTGAGCTCATTAACCATTTACACCAGCAAACCCAAAAATTCAAACCCATTGCCAACAAGTCAATTCAGGCTCATAGCAACTCTACAGGACAGAGTAGAAGTGCCCTCACAGAATTTCTGTAATCTTTATGGAAGCAGACTGCCACACTTTTCTCCCACAGAGCAGCTGGTGGGCTGGAACCACCAACCTAACAGCAGCTGAGTGCTTTAACTACTGTGCCACCAGGGCTCCTTTGCACCACCCAGCAAAAACCCAGTGCCGTCAAGTCTATTCTGACTCATAGCGACCCGATAGGACAGAGTAGAACTGCCCCCTGGTGTTTCCGAGGAGCGCCTGGTGGATTTGAACTGCTGACTTTTTGGTTAGCAGCTGTAACGCTTAACCGCCACACCGCCAGGGTTTCCTGCATCACCCCAGGGGGCAAAAAATGTCATCAAATGATAGCTTAGCTGTCCATCCCATGAATCGGGCACAGCCTAGTGTCAGCTCCTAGAATTACAAGCATAGGCATTACTGGGCGTGGCTAGACTTGCAAAGCTAAATTACGAACAGCACATGTTATTCAGCTTTTCTTTCACTACAATGGCTACTTACTTCTGGTCTTGTTATTTGGTCTCTACAAGGGCTAACAAAAATGATGCTGATATTTCCTTGCATTCATATAACATTTTACAATTTACAAAGCACTTTCACATACATGACCTCACCCTGTGAGGTGGGCAAAAAAGGTGTAATAACCCCCATTTTACCAAGGAAGAAAGGTAAGGCCAAGATAGACAAAGTAACCTTCTCAAAGCCAAAGGTTATTTAATGATGGAGCCAGAGCCAAAACCTCAGCCACAGACTGCAAGTTCAGTGCTCTTTCCCCTGAAGGCCACTGAAACCATTCTGTGCACATGTCCCAGGAGGTTAGAGCAGAGAAGCACAACCTGGCTGCAGTAGAGTTTAAAAAACACACCAGCTCCCAGGACCCACACCCAGAGACTCTGACTTAACTCTGGGGTTGTTGGTAGCTGCCATCAACTCAAGGCGACCGACCTCATGTACAACGGGATGGGACCGTTGTGATCCACAGGGTTTTCACCGACTGATTTTGGGAAGCAGATGGCCAAGTCTTTCTTCCGTCTTAGTCTGGAAGCTCCACTGCAACGACTTCAGTATCACAGCAACACCTGAGCAACACACAAGGCTTCCCTGACAGGCAGGAGGGGGCTGTGCCTAAGGCACACTGGCTGGGAATCAAGCCTGGGGTCTTCTGCAGGGAAGGTGAAAAGTCTACCGCTGAATCACCAAGGCCTGACTCTGGGGAATATCTGTGTATTGGTATTTTTTAAAAGTTCTCCAAATGAAGCTCATAGGCAACCAGCGTTGAAAACCACTGTTTTAAAGAAATAAAACAGAAGGACATAAAGCAATTGTGCGTAAGTCTCCAGAGAGCTGTATTGCCACTAAAACATACAAATAAGAGGCTCTCTGGAATGTCTAGGAGACAGAACCCAGGCATGCCCCTTCAGACTCCATTCCCTTGAAACACACTCTCGCTCTCACACACACACACACACACACACACACATACTCCTGACAACTTCACAGCTCATAAGCAACACATTGTGCCTCTCTGGACTGGAACTCACTCTCGTTTCTAACTAATCCATACACAGACCTAAACAGAACTTCCCCAGGTTCCCATTCTCCTTCCTGCACGATTCTGTGTTTATTGAATGCTGTGCATTACCTTTGTCAGGTATCAGGAAAACCTTCCAAATCCCAGCCCACTCCCCGTTATCTCTGGTCAGCGGACTGCAATGTCCAGAATACCATCTGAGGTCAGCCAGCTCACGCCACCCAGGGAGAGTTCTCCCCGAGTTTAAATGCCCCCCTCACATTACACCTACACAGTCAGACAGTGGTTTTCACTCTGTCCAGAGGCACCTTCTTAAGCACCAACTCCCTTGGTACTTTTGGCCTCTGTAATATCACTTGCAATGTGTTCTACACAGAATACTGGAGTGATTGAAATTCCTGAACTGCGAGTTCACTTGTACTAGTCATGCAATGTTTCCTATTCTCAGGGGAGTCTGGGTTAAGGTCAAGTCTACAATCAGATACCAGCCACCCTTCCCAGACCTGCTCGGTCAGACCCCAGCTGAGCTGGAGCCAGCTAAGACCATATCAGCACTGAAGCCAGTGATGCTGGGGTTTGGGGAGGTAACTGCATGTTCAAATTCAGTCTCACTTTCATACTCAGAGATAGGAGATAGCATCTCTAGCAAGGCTTCCGGTCCCCTGGACATGAGTACAGAGTGCTTATTCATTCATTCAGCAAACATGTATCCAGTACTTACTATGTGCCATGCACTGAGCATATACCAAACAGACAAAAGTCCCTGCCTTGAAGGAGGCTATGTTCTAGTTGGAAGGACAGACCAAAAACAAGACAAATAAAATAACAACAACACATGTTCACATGCATACACACACATATTAACTAATGATTAATGCTAAGAAGTATTAAAAGAAGACAAAAGGAATAAACAGAGTCACTGACCAAAAAGTGTTGAGCAGTATTCAACAATCTCGGGAGGCGGCATATGATCAGGAACTGGTGGCACCGAAGGGAGACGTCCAAGCTGCACTGAAGGCATTGGCGAAAAGCGAAGCTCCGGGAATCGACAGAATGCCAACTGAGACGTTTCAACAAACAGATGCAACGCTGGAAGTGCTCACTCATCTATGCCAAGAAATTTGGAACACAGCTACCTGGCCAACCTGCTGGAAGAGGTCCATATTTGTACCCATTCCAAAGAAAGGTGATCTAATCAGATGCAGAAATTATCCAACAGTATCAATAATATCACACACGAGTAAAATTTTGCTGAACGTAATTGAAAAATGGTTGGAGCAGTACATCAGCAGGGAACTGCCAGAAATTCAAGCCAGATTCAGAAGAGGACGTGGAATGAAAGATAACATTGCTGATGTCGGGTGAATCCTGGCTGAAAGCAGAGTGTACAAGAAAGATATTTACCTGTGTTTTATTGACTATGCAAAGGCATTCAACCACGTGGATCATAACAAATTATGGATAACATTGCAAAGAATGGGAATTACAGAACACATGTAATTGCACTTTGAACAGAACAAGGGGACACCGCATGGTTTAAAATCAGGAAAGGTGTGTGTCAGGGTTGTATCCTTTCACCATACTTATTCAATCTGTATGCCAACCAAATAATCCAAGAAGCTGGACTATATGAAGAAGAATGGGGCATCTCGATTAGAGGACAACTTGTTAACAGCCTGCATTATGTAGATGACACAACCTTGTTTGCTAAAAGTGAAAGGGACTTGAACCACTTACTGATGAAGATCAAAGACTGCAGTCTTCAGTATGAACTACACCTCAACATAAAGAAAACAAAAATCCTCACAACTGGGCCAATAAACAACATCATGATAAACGGAGAAAATATTGAAGTTGTCAAGCATTTCATTTTACATGGATTCACAATCAACGTCCATGGAAGCAGCAGTCAAGAAATCAAACAATATGTTGCATTGGGCAAATCTGCTGCAAAAGACTTCTCTAAAGTGTTAAAAAAGCAAATATGTCACTTTGAGGATGAAGATGCGCCTGATCCGAGCCACGGTATTTTCAATAGCCTTGTATGCTTTTGAAAGCTGGACAATGAATAAGGAAGACTGAAGAGAATTGATACCTTTGAATTATAGTGTTGGCAAGAATAGTGAATATACCACGGACTGCCAGAGAACGAACAAATCTGTCTTGGAATAAGTGCAACTAGAATGCTTCTTAGAAGCAAGAATAGAGAAACTTCTTCTCGCATTCTTTGAACATATTATCCTGAGGGACCAGTCCCTGGAGAAGGACATCATGCTTGGTAGAAGGTCAGCATAAAAGAGGAAGACTCTCAATGGCTGCAACAATGGGCTCAAGCATAACAACGATTGTTGAGGATGGTGCAGGACCGGGCAGTGTTTGTTCTGTTGTACGTGAGGTTGCTATGAGTTGGAACCGACTTGATAGCACCTAACAACAACAACAAATGCTAAGAAAAATAAAAAGATGAGAAAGGGACAGGATGAAGTGTTGTGGCTGAGAAATCATCCCTGGGAAGATGGCATGAAGGCAATGAGAGGCAGCTGTGCAGGAACCTGGGCGAACAGGAAGAGAAAAAGCAAAGATCCTGAGGTGGCAGCAGGCCTGGGGAGTTCAGGAAGCAGTAAGAAGGCTGTGTGGCTACAGTGGAGGGAGCACAGGAGCCTGGAAGGAGATGCAATCAGAGGGAAGAGGAAGAGAAAGCAGATCATTAAGGCCTTGCCAGTCATTGGCTTTTAATCTGAATGAGATGGGAGGAGACACGCATGGGAGGAAAAGGGGGAAATGGAAAGAAGAGGAAAATATACAGAGACGTATCTCTGAGCGAGGAGCCCTGGTGGCACAATGGTTAAGATCTTGGCTACTAACCAAAAGTCGGCAGTTGGAATTCACCAGCTGTTCATTTGAAACCCTATGGGGAAGTTCTACTCTGTCCTGTAGAGTCGCTATGAGTCAGAATCAACTTGACAGCAATGGGTTATCTCTGAGAGAGAGTCCCTGGGTGATGCAAATGGTTAAGAACCCAGCTATTGTCCAAAAGGTCAGAGGTTCGAGTCTACCCAGAGATGCCTGGCAACAAAGGCCTGGTGATCTACTCCTGAAAAACCAGCCATTGAAAACCCTACAGAGCACAGTTCTACTCTCACGCATGGGGTTGCCATGAGTACCATCAACTCAACGGCAACTAGTTTTGTTGTTGTTGTTGTTGTAATCTCATAGTGACCCTATATGACAGAGTAGAACTGCCCCATAGAGTTTTAATCTCTTAGAGGGAGTAAAAAGGGGGGAGAGAGTTCAAACCCCCAGTGATGCTGGCTCTTCGCTCCACGGCCCTCCCTCCTCATCTCTCTTCTTCTTTTTGTGGTCAACCAGCAACCTCAGAAAGGCTGAGCAGGCTCTGTTCCACCTCCTCATTGCAACAGAACTTACCACTACCCAGGGGGAACCTGGCTATGTGCAAAGATGGATGCCTTCCATGGACTCTGACCTCTCTTCTGATGGGCCAATTCCCATTGGATGTTGGAAGAAGGAAAGTCTGGCAAATAAAGGGGCCAAAGAGCCTTTGCTGGCCTAACCAGAACTCCCAGATGTTGGCTTTCATGCTGCCTGGGGGTCTGGGTGGGGAAGGCCAGGGAGGGGCTCACTTTGTAGCAACCTCTTATCAGGACCCTACCCAAGCCTCAACTCTGAGTGGTCAAGGGGTCCATCAGCCCCTTCTCAGGGCAAAGAGGGCAACTGAGATCAGAAAAATCACTTCCCATCTGTTATGGATTGAATTGTGTCCCCCAAAAATGTGTGTCAACTTAGCTAGGCCATGATTCCCAGTATTGTCTGACTGTCCATCATTTCGTCATCTGATGTGATTTTTCTATGTGTTGTAAATCCTGCCTCTATGAAATTAACAAGGCCGGATTAGAGGCAGTTATATTAACGAGGCAGGACTCTTTCTATGAGATTAGGCAGCATCTTAAGCCAATCTCTTTTGAGATATAAAAGACAGAAGCAAGCAGAGAGACATGAGGACCTCATACCACCAAGAAAGCAGCACCGTGAGCAGAGCACGTACTTTGGACCTGGGGTTCCTGTGCTGAGGAGCTCCTAGATCAGGGGAAGATTGATGACAAAGGCCTTCCCCCAGAGCCAATTGAAAGAGAGAAAGCCTTCCCCTGGAGCTGGCACTCTGAATTTGAACTTCTAGCCTCCTAAACTGTAAGCAAATAAATTTCTCTTTGTTCAAGCCATCCACTTGTGGCATTTCTGTTATAGTAGCATAAGACCACTAAGACACCATTCATCTTCCTCAACTAGAATAAAAGAATCAGACCGAGCCTGGCCCTGCTAACAGTGTCCCAGGTTTGCCAATGCCCCCGCTCCTCAACATCCAAACCCAGTAACAGATCTAAACGCCTAAGCCACCAATATCACCCTGGCCAGAAGGTAGGGACTAGCCATTGACTAGCGACAGCATGTCTGGCTCGGCCAGGGGTAGAAATAGATGCTATGAAGTGGATGAATCTTGAAAACATTATGCTAAGTGAAAGAAATCAGACCCAGAAAGTCACATATTGTATGATCCCATTTATATGAAATTTCTAGAATAAGTAAATCCACAGAGACATAAAACAGATTGGTGGTGGCCAAGGGCTGGGAGCAATGGGAGCAATGGGAGCAATAGTTAATGTGTATACAGTCTCTTTTGGGAAATATTCAAAAAAATATATTTTAGTTCCTGGGTGGTGCAAATTGTTAACATGCTCAACTACTAACTCAAAGATTGGAGGTTTGAGTCCACTCAGAGGCACTTCGGAAGAAAAGCCTGGTGATCTACATCTAAAAAACCAGCCACTGAAAGCCCTATGGAGAGAGCACAGTTCTCCTCTGACACACATGGGGTCACTATGAGTTGCTGGAGATCTACTGAAGGAGAAAGGTAGACAGGATGGTGAAGAATCTAAGAACTTTGCTTCCTAAGAGGAAAGGCCAGAAGAGCTGTAAGCTTTTAGCCAGACAAAGGCAAGGCTTGAGGAGGCCATAGGCAATGTCCTCAACCATCGAAACACCAGGAAGAAGGTAGATTAATTCCGTATGAACCCAGACAGTAGAAATATGACAAATGCGTAGAAATTTATAAATGGAGGTTTTGTCCAATATTAAGAAAAATGTTCTACGAATTTAAAATTTGCGAGCAGGAAGGCAGCTAACCCGTAAATTTCCCTTATGGCGAAAACAAAAAGGTGCTCTAGGAAAGACCACTTACAAAAAGGTATCTCCAGGCTGATGCCACCCTAAGTGAGGGCACCAGGCTTGGTGAGCTGAGCCCCGGCCTGTGCAAGCACAGCCGGTACAACCTCAGTGGGGAGCGCTGGGTGTGAGTGGGAGGGGCTGTCTGGGGAACCAGTGAGTTCAGGTTGCTCCACTTAACTATGGCTGCGTAACAAACTTCCCTGAAACCTGGTGGCTGTTAGGGACTGAATTCTGTTCCCCCAAATTATGTGTTGAACTCCTGGGTTTTTTTTGTACTGTACTTGCGGATGTGCTCTTATTTGGAAATAAGATGTTTCTTTTGTTATGTTAATAAGGTCGTGCCAGAGTAGGGTAGGTCCTAAACCTAGTCACTTCTGAGTTACAAAAAGAGCAGAATAGACACAAAGACACACAGGGGGAAGACAGGTGCCAAGGAACACCAAGGAACGCCATGGAACTCTAAGGCACTACCAACAAGGAAGGGCCTCCCCCTGCAGCCACAACCTGAATTCACACTTCTAGTCTCCTGAACTGTGAGAAAACAAATTGGGTATTTTTTGCTATGGCAGCACTAGGTAATTAAGACAGTGGCTTAAAACGATAACGTTTATTTTGCTCATAAATCTGCAAACTGGGGATATCTCATTGGGGATAGCCTATTTCTCTTCCACTCAGTGTCAACTGAGCAGCTTGAAAGCTGGAACCTAGAATCTTCTGAAGGCTTGCTCTCTCACACGTGTCTGTTGGTTGATGTTCAGTGTTGGCTGAGACCTTAGCTGGAGCTTACACATGGCCTCTCCATGTGAGCTGGGTTTCCTCACACCATGGTGGCTGTGTTCCAAAGAATCCCAAGAGGAAAGAGCCCTTTAGAAGCCAGGTGTATTGCCCTTTATGACCCAGCCTTGGAAGTCACACAGGCAGTCAGAGTCCCACCCGGTTTCAAAGGGCGGGGAATCAGACTCTATCTCTTAACTGGAGGAGTGGCAAGGTTCTAGATGCAAATGTGGGGCTATAAATATTGCTGTGGTCAATTTTGAAAAATACAATTGGCCACACAGACAAAGGCAATGTGATTATCTGTCAGGGACTTGAGTGCACACATGAAGGGATAGCTGCTGCTCAAACTGCCCACAAAGCCAGGTCCCTGGAAAACCAAACACCCTGACACCCCACTCTTTCCATAGGGCAGCACTGTAGGGGGCAGATCCCTGCTAAGGGATTCAGTATAAAAGGGACATTCTGTCCTATGGAGAAGAGGGCTTTGAGTCTAGCAATTCCTTGACCTACATTACAAGCTCTAACTCAGAAGAATGGGTACATAATACAGAGGCACGCTGATACCTCAGTAACTGTCCCAAAAGCATGGGCTTTGGAGTTAGTCCAACTTGGATTCAAAGCCAGTTCTGCTACTGTGTGTCTTTGAGAAAGCTACTTGACTACTCTGAGCCTCGGTTTCCTTGGTCTGTAAAATGTGGCCCATCATACTCAAAGGTAGAGAACTGTTGTAGGATTCAATGATATATTCTGTATGTACAGTGCCTAGCATTAGCCCTGACATAGCTGAGTGTGGCAGTGAGAAGGGTGCTGGTGGTGGGACTCCCGCAGACAGGGAGGCTGGTACCTTCTGGGCATGGCAGCTGTCTCACCAGCCCTATTTAGGTCCTGAGCTGAGAGCTTCTGCCTCTCCCCCTGCCATGCCCAGGCCACACATGCACCACATCCAAGAAGCAGCTCATCTTAGATGCAGCATCCCTGGGCCAGAATACCCATCTCCTCAGTAGTCCTGCTACTGAGCTAATGAGAGCCAAGAGTAAGAGGATTCGGTTAATGAGGTCATGGCCAGGGTAGCCTGCCTGTCTCTTAGATAGCTGCATTTTCCAGCTGGTGATTAAGAGGTAGGCCCTGCAGAATTCAGGCTCATTACCATGTAATTGAATCTCCTCCCAGATGCCAGCTGAGGCATGGAGAGGTTAAGTACATTTCCCAAGATCACAAAGCCAATCAGACTGCCATCTGAGCTCCTCTGGGACCAGTCCAGGATGCTGGGAAATGTCAGACCCTCTGGGGACAGAATATGATCACGGAGCTGCTCTGCAGGCTGGTAGTGGGCCCAGCAGCTGCTCTGGGCAAGGATCATAGAACACCTTCTTTCCAGCACCCACCCAGTGCTGGCCTTCAAGAGGCTACAAGCAATTCTTGGCGACTGATCCACAGACTGCTGAAAGCCCGGCTTTGTGCCCTCACTGAGAGGAGTATGGGGAGAATCTTGGAGTGGGTGGCCTGGAGCGGGGTCCTTCAGCTGAGCTGCTTGGGGGATGGAGCTGAGAAGGGTGGGGAGGCAACATGCCTAAGTGATTAAGTATAAGGGCTCTAGAATCCCAACTCTACCATTTACTAGCTGGATGGCCTAGCTGTGCCTCCGTTTTCTTTTCTGTAAAATAATGGCAAAGTACTTATCTCATAGGGTTAAAAAAAAAAAAAAGGTAATTATTTAAAGGGCAGTGGGCGTATAGCCCTAGCCAGGTGCTTGTTGCTGCTCCGCTCTCTTAGCTCCTGAGATTTCAGGGGCTGTATAGGCGAAGCAGCTTGCAAGAAGACAGGCTGCTTTTCGTGCCTTTCTCAGAAGTGAGCAGGCAAATGTAAGTAGCATTGGTTGGATGCACCTTGTGTTCCCCGTGGGGATACGTAATTAGCACTGACCATGTTCTAGATGGAGCCCTGGTGGCAGAGTGGCTAAGTTCTACAGCTGCTATCCAAAAGGCAGTTCAAATCCATGAGCTCCTCCTTGGAAACCCTATGGGACAGTTCTACTCTGTCCTTGAGGGTCACAACAAGTCGGAATCTACTCGACAGCAGTGGGTTTTTTAATGGGTTTTATGTACCAGACACTGAGCTAGGTATTTATTTACAAAATCTAATTTACACTTCATGACAGCCCAGGTAGGTACATATTACGTGTAACTGTGGAGGGACAGTCTGAGTGCAGCCTGCAGCCTTTCCCTGTGACCACAAATGAACTCTGAGCTTAGAGCCAAATGTGTCAGCCTGGTTTCTTAGACAGGATAAGAGTGTGGGCTGACTCCATTTCCCAGGGCATCTTGACCCAAACACATCCCATAGGAGCTAGTGGCTATCAGCAGTTCCCTCCCCTCCTGTCCTGAGCACATGTCAACACTCCCAGGAAATGCTTAGCTAAAACATGGGCATTATGTGGCACCTGATCAACCCAACTTCTATATCTGTTCCCAGCAGGGAGGGAACAGGGTCTCAACTGCAACACGAGAGGGGTGTCTGTAGACCACCAGTGCTACATTGGCTGCAGGGGGTGACCCACTGGCCATTGGGAGCAGATGCCGCTATCAAAGCTGACTTTGCTCTGTTTCTTCTCTGTGTAAATAAAGTGCTGTTCCATATGCTATTGTAATGGGTAAGGTTGTGTGTCAACTTGGCTAGGTCAAGATCCTCAGTGGTTTGGCAGTAATGATGTAGTTTGGCAGTTGTATAATATACAATCAACTTCATGATGAGATCTGATAAAGTGTAATCACCTCCATAATGAGATATGCTGTGAACAGCCAATCAGTTGAAAGGAAATTTCTGTGGGGGGTAGCCTGCATCTAATATATATGAACTTTCTAGCAAAGCTTGCTGGCTTTTGCTCTGCTCTAGATCCTGCATTTGGCACATCATCGTCTGACCTCCAGTTCTTAGGACTTTAGCCAACAGCCTGCCATCTTACCTCCAATTCTTGAATTTGTCAGCCTCCGCAGCCCACGAGCCAGCAGTCTGCCATTAGACCTGCCAGTTTTGAATTTGTCAGCCCTTGCAGCTATGTAAGTCAGGAGAAGCCTCTAGGCTAACACCTGACCCATGGACTTGGGACTTGCCAGCCTCTACAACTGTGTGAGCCATTTCCTTGATATAAATCTCCCTCTCTCTCTCTCTCTATATATATAAAAATACATGTATACAAATACACAAAATATCACCATCAATAGATCAAGTACTGATAAGAGGTAAGGGTCTGGGTGATCATATTTTGATATTTTTCTACAGTTTTGTCAGAATGAGAAGTATAAGGAAGCTGGTTGGTTGGTCCTACTTTCACTAGACAAAATGGTGAAAGTAAGAGATGAGCTCAGGGCTTCAGAGTCAAAGCTGAAGTGCCACATAAATGACCTCAAAGTTGCCACTTGTCCCTGAAAGAAAGCCTTATTTCTTGTAGTAACAGAACTGATATTTCCAAAAACCAAACCCAGAGTCTTATTGTAAATGTGGCTGAATTACAACACCAACTGAATTCCCAACCTCGAATGGTGTCTGAAGTTAAAGTGAGGGCATTGGTTGGGAAGAAATGGGATCCTGACACTTGGGATGGGGACATATGGACAAATAATCGGGAAGTTGGGGACACAGAGCCCCTAAATTCCATTGAATAACTCCTGTCAACAAAACCATTAGCCCCTCCACCCCCGTCTGATGAGATAAACCCAGCTATGCCTGAAGACCGTTTGTCTTAGATATTGCCTGGGGTATATCACCTGAGGCAGATGTCTGACAAGACATTGCTGAATGTTCTCAGAACACATCCCCACCACAGTTTTTGCTTCTAGACCTATACCTAGACTTAAGTCCCAGTGAGTCCCAAAAGGTAAACTACAAAGTGTGACCCAGGAGGAAGTATGCTGCACTCCAAAAGAACTGGTAGGGGCCAAGTCATGGCACTCAATCAACAAAGACAAGGTGGGCGTGGTTACTGTAATGGACAGCATCCAGAACCCAGTACCCAGTGCGGTCGATTCGATTCTGAACGAACAGCATAGTCAAAGCAATAATCAGAATACTCTGACTCACATGGACATGGCATTGACTGCTTAGACATGGTGTCTCTAGTGAAATAGGTGAGAAATCTACTAAATATTTACTTCATCTGTACAAGCAGAAGAATTCTAGGTCAAGTGAACAACAGTCTAACTCAAATCACCAGAATATAGTCACAGCCCTTCGATCAATTCCCAGACTTGAGCAAGTTTACAGACTCACAACCCCTTGAATGAAGGGAGGCTGGGTCCCCTTGAGGAAGAGCCCCACTACACTGTCAAATATTTATACTGTTCATCCTTCCCCCAGCCTTCCCCAAAGGGATCTACAACCTTTTAGAAGAATGACTGTTCATTGGGGAAAAGGAAATAATCAGACTTTTCAGGGATTACTGGATACTGGCTGTGACTGGTACTAATCCCAGGAGACCGAAAATGTCACTGTGGCCCACCAATCTAAGTGGGGATATACGGAGGTCAGGTTATTAATGGAGTGTTATCACATCTTACAGTGAGTCCAGTGGGTCCCCGAACACATCCTGTAGTGATTTCCCCAGTTGCGGATTGCATAATTGGAATAAAAATACTCAGCAACTTGCAGAACCCACACGTTGGATCTCTGACATATGGTATAAGGGCTAAAATGGTAGAAAAGGCTAAGTGGAAGCCATTAAAACTGTCTCCCGCCTGGAAAAATAGTATATCAAAGGAAATGCTGAATTCCTGGAAGAAACACAGAGATTACTGCCACCATCAAGGGCTTGAAGAATGCAGGAGCAGTGATTCCCACCGCAACCCCATTCAACTTGCCTATTTGGCCTGTGCAAAAAACAGATGGATCTTGGAGAATGAGAGTAGATTATCAAAAACTTATCCAGGTGGTGACTCCAATTGCCACTGCCATTCCAGATGTGGTTTCATTGCTTGAGCAAATCAATGTATCTCCTTGTACCTGGTACGCAGATATCAATCTAGCTGATGCCTTTTTCTCCATCCTGTTTTAAAGGACCACCAGAAGCAGTTTGTCTTCAGCTGGAGAGGCCAGCAATACACCTTCACTGTCCTACCTTAGGAGTATATCAGCTGTCCAGCCCTATGTCACAATTTAGTAGACGAGGACCTTGATTGCCTTTCCCTTCTACAAGATGTCACGCTGGTCCATTATATTGATGACATTGCATTGATTGGACCTAGTAAGGAAGAAGTGCCAATGACCCTGGACTGCTTGATAAAACGTTTGTGTGCTACAGTGTGGGAAATTAATTTGACAAAAATTTAGGCACCTTCCACCTCAGTGAAATTTCTAGGGGTCCAGTGGTGTGGGGCATGTCGAGATATTCCTTCTAAAGTGAAGGATAAATTATTGCATATGGCCCCTCATACAACTAAAAAGGAGGCACAATGTCCGGTGGGCTAATTGGATTTTGGAAGCAACATATCACTCAGTCAGGTGTGCTAGTCCAGCCTATTTATCAGGTGGCTCGAAAAGCTGCTAGTTTTGAGTATGGCCCAGAACAAGGGAAGAATATGATACAGGTTCAGGCTGCCGTCCAAATCACCCTGCCAATTGGTCCGTACGATCCAGCAGACTGAATGGTGCTTGAAGTATCACTGGCAGATAGAGATGCTACCTGGAGTCTTTGGCAGGTCCCTACTGGGAAATTGGAAACCCTAGTGGCATAGTGGCTAAGAGCTACAGCTGCTAACCGAAAGGTTTGTGGTTTAAATCCACCAGGCACTACTTAGAAACCCTATGGGGCAGTTCTACTCTGTGCTATAGGGTCATTATGAGCCAAAATCGACTCAATAGCAACAGGGTTTTTTGTTTTTGTTTTTTGGTGCTGGGGAATCACAGAGCAGACCCTTAGGATTTTAGAGCAAAGCCCTGCCATCCTCTGAAGATAACTACTCTCCTTTTGAGAAACAGGTTTTGGCTTGTTACTGGGCCTTAGTAGAGACTGAATACTTCACCATGGGCCACCAGCTCACCATGCAGCCTGAGCTACCCACCATGAACCTGGTGTTGTTTGACCCACAGAGCCATAAATTTGGAGGTGCACAGCCGCAGTCCATCGTTATATGGAAGTGGTATATATGAGGTCAGGCTTGAGCAAGAACTAAAGGCACAAGTGAGTTGCGTGAGGAAGTGGTCCAAATGCCCGTGGTCTCTGCTCCTGTCACATTGCCTTCCATCTCCCAGTCTGCACCTATGGGCTCAGTGGAGTTCCTTACGATAAGTTAACTGAGGAAAAGAAAACTCCTGCCTGGTTTACGATGGTTCTGCATGATACGCAGGTACCACTCAAAAGCGTACAGCAAGCAACATTACATCCCCTTTCTGGGACCTTTCTGAAGAACAATGGTGAAGAGAAATCATGCCAATGGACAGAACTTGGAAGCAGTGCACCTGGCTGTTCAGTTTGCTTGGAAGGAGAAACAGTCAGATATGTGATTGTGTAGTGATTCATGGGCTGTGGCCAATGGCTTGCTGGATAGTCAGGGACTTGAAAGGAACATGATTGGAAAATTGGAGACAAGGGGGTATGAGTAAGAGGTATGTGGATAGACCTCTCTGAATGGGTCAAAGAAGTGGAGGTATTTGTGTCTCATGTGAATGCTCACCAAAGGGTAACCTCAGCAGAGAAGGATTTTAACAATCAAGTGGATAGGATGACAAGTTCTGTGGAAACCAGTAATCCTCTTTCCCAAGGCAAGCACATCATTGTCCAAAAGCGTCAGGAAAAAAAGTGGCCATGATGGCAGGGACAGAGGTTATGCATGGGCTCAGCAACATGGACTTCCACTCAGCAAGGGCCACTTGGCTACAGCCACTGCTGAGTGCCCAATCCTCCAGCAGCAGAGACCAGCACTGAGTTCCTGATGTGGCACCATTCCTCGAGGTGATCAGCCAGAAGCTGGTAGCAAGTTGATTACACTGGACCTCTTCCATGATGGAAAAGGCAGTGTTTTGCTCTTACAGGAATAGACTCTTACTTTGGATATGGGTTTTCCTTCCCTGCATGCAGTGCTTCTGCCAAAACTACCATCTATGGACTCACAGAATACCTTAACCACCGTTGTGGTATCCCACACAACATCACCTCAGATCAAGGGACTCACTTCACAGCAAATGAAGGGTGGCAATGGGCCGATGCTCATGGAATTCACTGGTCTTATCATGTTCCCCATCATTCTGAAGCAGCTGGCTTCATAGAACTGTGGAATGGCCTTCTAAAGACACAATTATCATGCCAACTAGTTGGCAATACCTTGCAGGGTCAGGGAAATGTTGTCCAAGAGGCCCTATATACTCTAAACCAGGGTACTATGTCTCCCATGGTCATGATACATGGGTCTAGGAATCAAGGAGTGAAAATGAGAATGGCACCACCCACTATTACCCCTAGTGACCCACTCATAAAATTTTTGCTTTTTTTCCCTGTGATCCTATGCTGTATGAGTCTAGAGGTCTTAGTTTCAAATGGAGGAATGCTCCCACCTGAGACACATCACTGATTCCATTGAACTGAAAGTTAAGAATGGCACCCAGCCATTTTGGGTCCTTATGCCTCTGGATCAACAAGCAAAGAAAGGAGTTACCATACTGGTTGGTGTTATTGTCCCTGATTACCAAGGAGAAATCAGATTGATATTACATAATGGATGTAAAGAAGAGTATGTCTGAAATACAGAGATCCCTTATGGAATCTCTTGTTACTACCATGCCCTGTGATTAACATCAATGGAAAACTACAGCAACCTAATTCTGACATGACTGCTAATGGTCCAGACCCTCTAGGAATGAAGGTTTGGGTCAACCCACCAGGCAAAGAACTATGATCAGCTGCAGTGCTTGTGAGGTTAAAGGGAGTACAGAATGGGTGGGGGAAGAAAGTAGTTCTAAATACTGGCTAGGACCATGTGATCAGTTGCAAAAATGAGGACTGTAAGTGTCATGGGTATTCCTTCCTTATATGTGTGCTTCAAATATTTTTGTTTCCTTCACTTATAAAATATAAGATATAAACAGAGCTAGTGCATTTTCAGCTGTACATGTGTTAATTGTATAATGTTAGCCATAAGTATGACTTTATAATAATCTTTATTTAGAGATTATCTATGGTTGACGGCACTGGGTTTTTTTATATGGTTTAAGGAGATATGTACAGGTGCCAAGTTAACAAGGGATGGACTGTGATGGTTAAGGTTGTGTGTCAACTTGGATGGGCCATGATTCTTAATTGCTTGGCAGTTATGATGTAGTTTGGCAGTTATGTAATGATGCAATCACCCCCATAATGATATCTGCTACAGCAGCCAATCAGTTGAAAGTGAGTTTCCTTGGGGGTGTGGCCTGCATCCAATCTATATGGACTTTCTGGGAAAGCTGGCTGGCTTTTGCTCTGCTCTGGATCCTGCATTCAGATCACCTCTGGTTCCTGGGACTTGAGCCAGCAGCTTGCTGTTTTACCTGCCTATCTTGGATTTGCCACCCTCTGCAGCCCATGAGCCAGCAACCAGTCATAAGATCCACTGATCTTGGGTTCATCAGCCCTGCATCTATATGAGTCGGGAGAAGCCTTCAGCCTGACACCTGACCCACAGACTTGGGACTTGCTAACCTCTACAACCACGTGAGCCATTTCCTTGATACAAATCTCTCTCTTTGACTCTCCCTCTTTATATATATACATATATATATGTATATATATACATACACACACAAATATATGGAGCCCTGGTGGCAAAGTGGTTAAGAGCTCAGGCTGCTAACCAAACGGTCAGAAGTTGGAATCCACCAGCCACTCCTTGGAAACCCTGTGGGGCAGTTCTGCTCTATCCTAGAGGGTCTCAATGAGTCGGAAATGACTCGACAGCACACAGCAACATACACACTTCACTGGTTTTACTTCTCTAAGACAGATAGGGAGACCTTAAAACCATATGAGGTGCTTGGCCAGAGTAAGGAAGGCTAAGATGGGGTCCAGGTCTGAAATTCATTTTGTGTGGAAAAGCTGTGGAACCAGAAAACTGAGCTGGTTAATAACTACAGCAAATAAGGGCAACTCTGCCTGTTATCTGGTATCTAAGGAAAAGTTTTCTTTGTAACCAAGCCAGGAACAAATATTTTATATAACCTCTACATTTTGAGCAATGACTGTCTGGCAACGTCCTGTAAACTCCCTGTAGTCACTAAGCAGTAACCAACCAAAAAGCACATATCACTGAATGGTAAATAGTCAACAAAATCTCTTTAAACCAATCATTGTAAAGATCCCGCTTTTATTATCCTGCCTTTGACGATGATGTATCAATGAATAACCAATCAGAATATCGAAGTCTCTGTTTTTTTGTTTCAGCCCTATAAAAATGTTTTTGTAATTACTGTGCCTTGAACATCGTGGTTCCAATTTCATGGGCTACAGAGATGCCCAGTTTGAACTGTCTTGAACCTTTACTAAACCTCTGTGTTTTAATTCAATTTAGACTATGAGTTTTTTCACACTTACAACATTTTTGGTGGCAGTGGTGGGATCCAGAAGTGACTGACCTGCAGTGATCCTCAGAAACCATGGATGGAGCGTAGGTGCCAGCATGAACCCATTGGGTTGGGTCCATTTCCCCAGTCTCTTAGAGGTTGCTCCAGGTGAAAGTTCTTGGATCCAATTTCCACTCTCTTTTGCATTTAAAGTTATCCAAGGTTTATTAATGGCCTTTTGTTTCCTTATTCTTGGTTCACTAATGAACCTGTTTTTCAAGTTCATCAAATTATTTCATTTTGAATCACGACTTAATCTAGCCATTTGAACTAGCTGGGTTTCCCTAAGACACCCATAACGGGTTCTTTGATGAGTCTTCCTTTTGTAAAGACGCTGGAGCAAGGTTTAATTGTTTTCACATGTGTGGTTACTGTCTTTCATGATCATGAGTAGTGCCCATTAAAAAGGTGGTCCAGTTACTTGTTTGTTCCTGGATTGGTGACACAATTTTCATACAGGATCAAATTTCCCATATAGCATGATCATTTGACATATCAAGATTAACTTTTCTGTACAGCAAATTGGAAAAAAGGGGCTCAAAAATAAATTATCAAAGTTTCCAGTGCCTAGTAAAGTCCCCTCTGCACTGACCATTTTCTATCCCTCTCTGTCTCTAATTTTTTACTCACCAGAAACTAAAAAAAAAAAAAATTCTGAACTTTCAGCCTCAGTAAAAAGGCATCGGATTGACCGAAAAATCACTCCTGATGCCAAAACTAACAGGTTGGTTCATGAACCAGCTCAAACCATAGAAACTAAACAAATTAAGACAAGTAGATAATGGCTTTATATCTGCAGTAATTACAAACCCAGCCAAGCAAGAAATTCCCAGTTCAAAAAAGAAGCCCGAAAAATGACAATGAGTTCAGGCAATTTCAGGCCTTTTACTCCTTTGCCGGCTATTTAAAGACTTTAAACCTAACTGTCCTGTCAAGAAGAAGAAAAAAAAAAAACTCATTTTAAAATGCCTTTTAAAATTAAATACTGTAAGGAAAAAGATAAACCTTGTGCAGATACTTTTAATCTTTGGTCAATAGCAAAGACCCCTGCAATTGGTCAAAAAGTTTCCAATCATCCTTTAAGGACACCACCCTCATTCACGACCACAATAATCTCACAATCATGATAAAATAGGACGGAAGAGCTAACAACGATAGAACAGTTATGACAACTATAAACATGGCACCTATGTAAAAACTTATAAACCTGGTTTATCAAGTTTGTTTCAGTTAATTAATATGCTAATGGAACCTGGGGGAAGCCCAACAATGGACTGAAAAAACACATTGGAAAAACCCTGAAAAGTCATTAATCATTAAAACCAATGCTTCAGGCATTGAATTATTAGATATACAGGTGACTGTAATCTTTATAACACCGAACCCCAAGATATGGAAAACTTTTTATTCTAAGGTCACCAATATTGAGACCCTTGCCCAAGCCTGGCTGTATACAAGTCCCTTCAAGAACCCAACAAACAGCTACTACATTAATGATGTTAATATTTTTGCCACCATCTACGGGTTGAAAAAGCTCAATTCATTTTCTATTTTGCACTCTAGCAAACATTCGTTTTTCTGTCTGCTCTCTTGAAGACGTTTTTGTCTGTATCTTAGGATAGGTTCTCTAGAGAAGCAAAACAAGTGAAACGTATACACATATATGTAGAGAGAGAGATTTATCTCGAGGAAATGGCTCATGAGGTTGTAGAGGCTATCAAGTCCCAAGTCCATGGGTCAGGCGTCAGACTGGAGGCTTCTCAGCAGGGGCTGAGGAACCCAAGATCAGCAGGTCAGACAGCAGGCCACTGGTTCACAGGCTACAGAGGCTGACAAACCCCAAGACCAGCAGGTAAGCTGCTAGCTCAAGTCCCAAGAACCTGAGGTCAGTTGATGACAAACCAGATTCTGGATCCAGAGTGAGAGCCTTGCTGGAACATTCATTTATATACTATATACTGTAGGCAGGCCACACCCGCAAAGAAACCCTTTTTCAGTTGATTGGCTGCTCATAGCAGATCTCATCGTGGAATTGACTACATCATCACATAACTGCCAAACCACTGAGAATCATGGCCCAGCCAATTTGACCCACAACAATAATTATCACAGTCCAGGATGCCAGCTTTAAAATTTCTGTTAACCTAGGTTTTGTGCACATTGGTGGGGGTTGCTACAAGAAATCTCAGAGTCTTTTAATGAGGCTCTGAGAAACTGTACACAGCACTTCACTGTTGCAGTCTGATTTTTTGTGCACACTTTTGGGTGGAATCACCAAATCTTGCAAGAAAATAGGAAATGCCAATTTGCAGGAGGAGATGGCAGCTGTTGACCTGTTTGATGCTGAATATACTTAAAGTAATGTAAAAATTAAGTATTTTATACTTAAAGTAATTTAAAATTGACTTTGGAAAATGATTTTCCATCTGCTTATACATTATTTATTTTTAATTGGTATAACAAGGCCTTAAAGGGACAAATTATTCTAAATTGCTTTCTCTGAAGGATCCCATGAAGCATGTAAAAGACAGGCTTATGGAAATATAATAATTTCTTATTCTCAGGAGGTATTATTAAATTAGATTATAAAATTTCCTTGAGAACTTGCTGTAATTAGTTTAGTGAGAAATAAGCACTTACACAGACTGAATAGTCCTAATAGTCCCAGGAATTGATGAAAATAATTTAGTTCTGACAAATATTGTTATGACGACATTGAAAACAAGATCTTAAAAACTAAAACGTTCTAAATAACTTAAGCTGAATATTATATGAAATGTGTTTTATTTAGAGAAGGAATACTTTTATTAAATTCAAGAATAAGAAGAAAAAAGATTAAATTGCTTACAGTAATTATGTTTTGTAATATATAAATTTAAATTACTAGGTAACTTACTAATATTAGACTGAGTTAATGGATAATCATTATAATTAAAGTTTAAAGACTCTCATATGCCACTGTGATAGTTAAGGTTGTGTGTCAACTTGGCTGGGCCATGATTCTCAGTGGCTTGGCAGTTATATAATGATGTAGTTTAGCACTTATGTAATGATGTACTCATCTTCCATGGTGTAATATGATCTGATCAGCCAATCAGTTGTAAGGGGCATTTCCTTGGGGGTGTGGCCTTCACCCTATATATATACACTTTCTGGCACACTCGCTTGGTTGCACTGGGTCCTGTTTTCGGTTTGTCATCATCTGACCTCTGATTATAGTGACTTGAACCAGCAGCCTGTTGTCTGATTTGCTGACTTTGGGATTCGCCAGCTCTGCAGCCCTGTGACTCAGCAGCCCACTATCTGACTTGACAATTCTGGGCTCATCAGCCCCCAGAGCCACATAATTCAGGAGAAGCCTCCACCTAATGCGTGATCCACAGACTTTGGGACTTGCTAGCCTCCACAACAGCACGAGCCATTTCTTTGAGATAAATCTCTGTCTCTGTCTCTATGTATGTATGTGTGTCTCTCTCTCTATATATATAGACACACACACACACACAGAGCCTGTAAAGCCGTTGCCATCGAGTCAATTCCAACTCATAGCGACCCTATAGGGCAGAGTAGAACTGCCTCATAGAGTTTCCAAGGAGCGCCTGGTGGATTTGAACTGCCGACCTTTTGGTTAGCAGCTGTAACACTTAACCACTATGCCACCAGGGTTTCCTACATAGAGGGAGTGTGAGAAAATTTAAAACCATTGAATAATCTGTCCCAGAAATTGCACCCAGACCTTTATGCCTCCAGATTGCACTCTTGTAACTGCTACGTTTATTTCCAGATCTCTCTTGAAAAACAGCAGTAGATCTACTTTGGTTTCAAGGATTCTTCTTCAACATTTTTGTTTCCATAAAATACTCAAATGACTACAGTAAGTAATATAGCAAATGTCGAAAAGTCTCAAATGACAACCAAAGGTATTATAAGTTATATTCTGTAAGAATAAAAGGGATCGTTTTAGATAGCATTCACATTCATTGTTGATTTACAATGTATTAAATATAAGCATGTATACATACATACATGTATACATGTGTACATATATCCCCCATTTTTCTGTCAGTTTGTCGTACTGTGGCAGCTTGCATGTTGCTGTGATGCTGAAAGCTATGCTAAACCAAAAAAAAAAAAAAAAAACCCAGTGCCATCAAGTCAATTCCAACTCATGCTGACCCTATAGGACAGTGTAGAAATGCCCCATAGAGTTTCCAAGGAGCGCCTGGTGGATTTGAACTGCTGACCTTTTGGTTAGTAGCCGTAGCACTTAACCACTATGCCGCCAGGGTTTCCGAAAGCTATGCTACCGGTATTCAAACACCAGCAAGGCCACCCATGGTGGACAGGTTTCAGCTGAGCTTCCAGACTAAGACAGACTAGGAAGAAGGGCCTGGAGGTCTACTTCCGAAAAGAAGTAGGCAGTGAAAAGCTTATGAATAGCATCAGAACATTGTCTGATATAGTGCTGGAGGATGAGCCCCTCAGGTTGGAAGGCACTCAAATGCGGAAGAGCTGCCTTCTCAAAGTAGAGTCCACCTTAATTACATGGATGGAGACAAGCTTTTGGGACCTTCATTTGCTGATGTAGCACAACTCAAAATGAGAAGAAACCGCTGTAAACATCCATTAATAATTGGAATGTGGAATGTATGAAGTATGAATCTAGGAAAATTGGAAGTGGTCAAAAAATGAAATGGAACACATAAACATTGATAACCTAGGTGTTAGTGAGCTGAAATAGACTGGTATTGGCCATTTTGAATCAAACAGTCAAATGGTCCACTCTGACTTTTCCTTCTTTTCCAAAGAAAGGTGATTCAACCGAATTCAGAAATTATTGAACAATCATTAACATCGCATGCAAGCAAAATTGTGCTGAAGATCATTCAAAAGTGACTGCAGAAGTACGTCAACAGGGAACTCCCAGAAAGTCAAGCCAGATTCAGAAGAGGACGTGGAACCAGGGATATCATTGCTGATGTCAGATGGTTCTTAGCTGAAATCAGAGAATACCAGAAAGATGTTTACCTGTATTTTATTGACTATGCAAAGGCATTTGACTGTGTGGATCATAACAAATTATGGATAATATTGTAAAGAATGGGAATTTCCAAACACTTAATTGTGCTCATGAGGAAACTGTACATAGATGAAGAGGCAGTCATTCGAACAGGACAAGGGGATACCGCATAGTGTAAAGTCACGAAAGGTGTGCATCAGGTTTGTATCCTTTCGCCATACTTACTCAATCTGTATGCTGAGCAGATTTTCCGAGAAGCTGTACTGTACGAAGAACAGGCCATCAGGTTTGGAGGAAGGCTCATTAACAACCTGTGATATGCAGATAACACAACCTTGCCTGCTGAAAGTGAAGAGGACTTGAAGCACTTACTGATGAAGATCAAAGACCACAGCCTTCAGTATGGATTACACGTCAACATAAAGAAAGCAAAAACCCTCACAACTGGACCAATAAGCAACATCATGATAAATGGAGAAAAGATTAAAGTTGACAAGGATTTTATTTTACTTGTATCCACAATCAATACTCACGGAAGCAGCAGTCAAGAATCAAATGACGCATTGTATTGGGTAAATCTGCTGGAAGCAAGATGTCACTTGGAAGACTAACGTGCACCTGAAAGGGCCAAGTTATTCCTCTATTTCAGCCTAAGTCTCTGGATAAATACCCTTAGTTGTTGAATAATGTACAGTATAGTGAAGATGGCTTCGATGGTACATGGTGAAGAATTAGATGGTATCTGGCTGATGAAGACAAAAAAAAAAAGTCAAAGCCATGAGTTTAAATAAATATGCTGCCATCTAGGAAACAGAGTCCGTGCTGAAGATGACTTAAGTCAATATAGAAGAATGATGTTAAAACGATCCAAGGATGTTCCACTGAAATTCTTGGTCAATGGAGGGAATGATATGGAGACCCTAAAACTGTATGAGGTGCTTGGCCGGAGTAAGGAAGGCTAAGATGGGGTCAAGGTCTGAAACCCATTTTGTGTAGAAAACCTGTGGAATCAGAAAACTGAGCTGGTTAATAATTATAGAGTGTAAGGGCAGTTCTGCCTGTTATCTGGTATCTAAGGAAACATTTTTTTTTGTAACGAAGCCAAGAACAAATGTTGACAGGATGTTTCCAAAGAGCCTTCATGTAACCTCTACATTTCCAGAATGAACGTCTGACAAATGTCCTGTAAACCTTCTATAGTCACTCAGCGGGAACTAATCAACAAAGCACGTACTACTAAGTGGTAACTAGTCAACGAAACTCTTTAACCCCATCGTTGTAAAGATCCCACTTTTGTTATCCCACCCTTGACAATGAGGTCTCGATGAATAACCAATCAAAATATTGAAGCTCCCTTTTTTTGTTTGTCTGTTTCAGCCCTATAGAAACGTTCTTGTAATTACTGTGCCTTGGACTTCACGGTTCAGTTTTCGTGGGCTACGAAATTCCCCCGTTCGAATTGTCTTGAACTTTAATAAACCTCTTTATTTTAATTTGATTTAGACTATGAATTTTTTCATTCTACAAACAACCAATACCTGTGTGTTAGTCATGTTTTTGTTGCTGACTTCAGACCTTGGCTCCAGTAACAGGCTCAGAAACTCAGGGACATTAAGTCTCAACATACAGCAAGTGACAGGGCTGAGATTTGAACCCAGGTTTTCATTACTCCAAATCAACAGGTTATGACCCTTTAACTGATAGTGATCTTGAGTTCCAGGTAAGAATTAATAGGCGGAGGGTACCTGAAGAGGGTCTTATTCCTCCTTGACTAGGGAGCACAGACGCCTCAAGATAAGAAAAACAATAGTGTGCGATATAAATACACTGAAGCTCTTTCTTTGTACAACGTCGACCAAGGTGTCTATATATTCTTTATAGCACTGTCTGTGTCACTATATCTGTGGTGTACAGTAAATTTTCAGAGGAATTCTAGAGGGATCATAAGAGCATTTAAAGCAAGATGCCTGCCATGGATTGAATTACCTCTCCCAAAGCTATGTGTCAACTTGGCTAGGCCACGATTCCCACTATTGTGTAATTATCCTCAATTTTATGTGTTGTAAAACCTAACATCTGCTTGTGGTTATAATCTCATTTGTGAATGGGTTATGTTTGTTATATTAACGAGGCAGGATTAGGTTATGTTAATGAGGATTAGGTTGTTTGTTGTGTTAATGAGGCAGGATTCAGTGTCACCCTCTTTTAAGCAAGCAAGTAGAGATGGGAGAAGAGAGATGCCAAGCCATATGAAGACTGCCCAGGAGCAGAAGCTCAGAAGAGGCAAGGAGTTTCCTCCAGAGCCAACAGAGAGAAAAAGCCTTCCCCTAGAGCCAGCACTCTGAATTCGGACTTCTAGCCTCCTAAACTGTGAGAGAATAAATTTATGTTTGTGAAAGCCACCCACTTTTGGTATTTCTGTTAAAGCAGCACTAGATAACTAAGACATATACTAAGACGCTGTCTTTAATAAATGAAGCTCTGGTTTGCAATGGCGAAAGCATAAAAAGCAAGAGGGGCTTGCAAACTTCCCTGTTATCTAACACCAGGTTTCTTAACTTCAGCACAATTAACATTTCAGGTTGGATAATACTTTGTTGTAAAAGACTGCTCTGTGCTTTATAGAATACTTAGCAGCATCCTTGACCTCCATCCACTAGATGCCAGAAATAAAAAAAAAAAATTAAAACATTGCTGTCAAGTTGATTCTGACTCATAGCAACACAATAGGACAGAGTAGAACTGCCCTATAGGGTTTCCAAGGCTATAATCTTTATGAAAGCAGACTGGCACATCTTCCTTCCATGGAGCAGCTGGTGGGTTCTAACCACTGACTTTTTGGTTAGCAGCTGAGGGTGTAACCACTGTACCACCAGGGCTCCTTGCTGCCAGTAATACCTCCCCCCAACTGTGACAGCCCAAAATGTCTCTAGACATTACTTGATGCCCCGTGGAGGGCAAAATCACCCCCAGTTGAGAACCACTGAGTTAAATTTTATGTAAATCCTAGCCATTGCAATCAGACAAAAAAATGAACTAAACTTGCTTCACTTTCTGATACAATTTACCAAATTAAATTCCATATTGATTAAACAATTTAAGATTCTGAAATGATCAAAGTGTTAGAAGATATAGATGAATGTTCATCTGACTCTATGGCCTAAAAATGAAGACTTCTGTAAATCTGTAAAAAAAAAAATTAATTAATAAAAATCCTGACAGTCTTTTAACAACAATAGAAAAAACAATCCTCAACTTTATATGGAATAGGAAGAATCCCCAAATAGCTAAAACAATGTTGAAAGAGAATAACAAAGTAGGCAGACTCATAATTCCTGATCTTAAAACATACTACACAGCTACGGTAATCAGAACTGCCTGGTACTGGCAAAACAATAGACACATAGACCAATGGAATAAAATTGAGCGTCCAGAAATAAACCCACACATCTATGGTCAACTGATTTTTGACAAAAGTACTAAGTTCGTTTAATGGGGAAAAGAAGAGTCTCTTCAATAAATGGTGCTGGAAAAATTGGATTTCCACATGCAGAAAAATGAAACAGGATCCATGCCTCATATCATACACAAAAACCAATTCAAAATGGATTAAGGACCTAAATGTGCCACCTAAAACCATAATATACTTAGAAGTACAAGCAGGGGCAACGCTGTCAGGCATAGCTTTAAAACAATGGATTATCTAACATAATAACAAAAGCACAAACAGCAAAAGACAAAATAAATAAATGGGACCTCATAAAAATTAAAAATTTTTGTTCATCAAAAGACTTTACGATAAATTGAAAAGACAAGCTCTTGACTGGGAGAATATCTTTAGAAACCATATATCTGACAAGACTCTAATAACAAAAATACATAAAACTTCAACAATTTAATAACAAAATGACAAATAACCCAATCATAAAATGGGCAAAGGATTTGATTAGACATTTTACCAAAAAGAGCATTCAAATGGTCACCAAACACATGAAAAGATGCCCAGCATCATCGGCCATCAGAGAGATGCAAATCAAAATTACAACAAGATACTATTTCACTCTCACTGTTATGGTTAAGGAAACCCTGGTGGTGTAGTGGTTAAGAGCTACCGCTGCTGACCAAAAGGCTGGCAGTTCGATTCCACCAGGTGCTCCTTGGAAACTATATGGGCAGTGCTACTAAGTCCTATAGGGTTGCTATGAGTCAGAATTGACTCAATGGCAGTGAGTTTTATGATGGCTAAGGCAAAAAAAAAAAAAAATAACTAAAGGGGGTGAGGATGTGGGGAAATGGGAATTGTTAAAGTCATTGTGGAAAACAGTGTGGCAGTTCCTCAAAAAAAAAAAAAAATACCCTAATACATGGCATGAACAGAATATAAAACATAACTAAAAATATACAAATAACAGAAGAGAAACTAGGTAACTGGGAGCTCCTAAAAATCAAACACACTCATCAAAAGAGTAAAAAGATAGCCTACAGATGGCGAAAAAAAATTTTGGCTATGCATATCCAGTAAGGGCCTAATCTCTAAATCTACAAGATATTGCAACACCTCAACAACAAAAAGACCAATAACCCAATTAAAAAATGGGCAAAGGATATGAACACTTCACCAAAGAAAACATCCAGGCGGCTAACAAATAAGTGAGGAAATGCTCACAACCATTAGCCATTAGAGAAATGCAAATCAAAACTACAATAAGATACAATCTCACCCCAACAAGGCTAGCATTAACGCAAAAAAAACACAAAATAATAAATGTTGGAGAGGTTGTGGAGAGACTGGAACACTTATACACCACTGGTAGAAAAGTAAATTGGTACAACCACTTTGAAAATCAATTTGGTGCTTCCTTAAAAAGCTAAAAGTAGAAGTACCATACAATCCAGCAATCCCACTCCTTGGAATAATACATCTTAGAGAAATATGAGCCATCATGAAATGATAAAGAACAATGATGAATTCGAGAAACATCTCATAACATGGATGAATCTGGAAGGCATTATGCTAAGTGAAATTAGTTGCAAAAGGACAAATATTGTATAAGACCAGTGTTATAAGAACTCAAGAAAAGGTTTAAACACGGAAGAAAACATTCTTTGATGGTTACGAGGGTAGGGAGGGAGGGAGAGGGGAATTCACTAACTAGATAGTAGACAGGAATAATCTTAGGTGAAGGGAAGGACAACACACAATGCAGGGGAAGTCACCACAACTGGAGTAAACCAAAAGCTATGGAGTTTCCTAAACACAACCAAACACTTTGAGGGACAGAGTAGCTGGGGCTGGAGCCTGGGGACCATGGTTTCAGGGAACATCTAGGTCAATCAGTATAACCAAAAAAAGCAAACCCACTGCCATCGAGTCGATTCTGACTCATAGCAACCTTATAGGACAGAGTAGAACTGTCCTGTAGAGTTTCCAAGGAGCACCTGGTGGATTCGAACTGCCGACCTTTTGGTTCGCAGCCATAGCACTTAACCACTACACCACCAGATTTCCAGGTCAATCAGAATAGCAAAATTTATTAAGAAAATATTCTGCCTACCACTTTGGTGAGTGGCATCTGGGGCCTTAAAAGCTTGAAAGTGGCCATCTAAAATGCATCAGTTAGTTCCAACCCATCTGGAGCAAAGGAGAACGAAGGACACCAAAGACACAAGGAAGATATTAGCCCAAGTGACAAAAGGGTCACATAAAGCTGAGACTCCATCAGCCTGAGACCAGAAGAACTAGATGGTGCCCAGCTACCATCAATGACTGACCTGACAGGGAACACAACAGACAGTCCCTGATGGAGAGGGAGAAAAGTGCAGAGCAGAACTCAAATTCACGTTAAAAAAACAGACTTAATGGTCTGATGGAGAATGGAGGGACTCCCGAAGCCATGGCCCCCGGATGCTCTGTTAACCCAGAACTAAAACCATTCCCAAAGTCCACATTTCAGATAAAGATTAGACTGGACTATAAAACATAAACCAATACTCATGAAGAGTGTGCTTCTTAGTTGAATCAGATACACAAGACCAAATGGGTGGCTCCTGTCTGAGGCAGGATAAGAAGGCAGGAAGGGACAGGAACTGGTTGAGTAGACACGAGAAACCTGGGGTGGAAAGGGGGAGTGTGCTGTCACATTATAGGGATTGCAACTACTGTCACATAACAATATATGTATAAGTTTTTGTATGATAAATTAACTTGAGTTGTAAACTTCCACCTAAAGTACAATAAAAATAATAATAATGAAACTAAAAATAGAACTACCATATGACCCAGCAATTTCACTCCTAGGTTTATATACAAAAGACTTGAAATCAGAGATTCAAAAACAGACTTGTATATCAGTGTTTATGGCAGCCCTATTTACAGTAGCCAAAAGGTGGAAACAACCTAAATGTCCATCAACAGATGAATGGATAAACGAAATGTGGTACACAGATCCAACTGAATACTACTCAGCAGGAGAAATGAAGTCTTAATATATGCTACAGTATGAATGGAGCTTGAAAACAGTATGCTGAGTGAAATAAGCCAATCACCAAAGGACAAGATTTTATGACCTCACTTATATAAAAAGAAAAGAAAAGGCAAACGTACAGAGACTGAAGTTTATTAGTGGTTACCAGTGGCAGACAGGAGGGGCAAACAGGGGGTTACAGTAATGGAAAAGTCACATTAATGGTAGGTTTGCACAGCCAGTTACTGTAATTGCTGTCAATAAGATGTATGCCTGTAAAAAGTAGAACTGGCAAAAGTTGTGTGGTAGATATATTTACAACAATGATAAAAAATAGTAGCTGCTGAGACTGCTGGGTACAACCAAATACCTCATGGGATTTGGTTCCTTGGTTTGGAGGTTTAGGGTCACGGTTTCATGGGACATCCCACTTAATTGGCCTATTAATGTGTTTAGTGCTTCTGTTCCACCTCTTATTTCATTAAGTAGCACCTGGGGACTTAAAAGAAACCCTGGTGGTGTAGTGGTTAAGTGCTACGACTGCTAACCAAAAGGTCAGCAGTTCAAATCCACTAGGTGCTCCTTGGAAACTCTATGGGGCAGTTCTACTCTGTCCTATAGGGTCTGTATGAGTCAGAATTGACTCGACAGCAATGGGTTTGGTTTCTTTCTTTTTTTTTTTTTTGACTTGGGGTCTTAAAAGCTTGCAGAAACCTGTCCAAAGCATAACAATTAGTCTCTATTCACCTGGAGCAACAGAGGAAGAAGGAGAGTCAGGAATAGGAGGAGGATATGGAGTGTGTGGCTAATTGCCTCCATGAACAACTGCCTCTTTTGCCATGAGACCAGAAGAATGAGATGGTACCTGGCTATCATTACTGAACATTTTGATCAAAGATTCCATAGAAGAATCCTGATTAAAAGGGGAAATGTAGAATAGGATTTCAAATTCTCATACACTCTAGACTTTCTGGAGCCATGGAAGGTAGTTGAACTCCTGAAACTACTGACCTGAGAAAATCTTTAAACCTTAAACCAAAAATATACCCTGAAGTCATCTTAAAATCAGACAATAGGAGGCAGAAAGGGACAGGAACTGGTTGAGTGGACACGAGAAACCTGGGGTGGAAAGGGGGAGACGACAATAGGACAATAGGAGGCAGAACCAACATGGCGCTATAGACAGAAGAAACACCATGCTGTCCCTCTGGAGCAAAGACCAAAAAAACTAAGTAAAATGGGTACAAACATCAATCCTGGAACCCTAAGCTTCAAATGAAGAGATAAAGAACTTGATCAAGCACTGAATGGAATAAGAAACTGACAGAGAAAAGAGAACAAGGAGAGCTACGGAGTAGAGGTCTCCTACCAGCTTGTGTGGAATGGATTTGCCATCTTGGACTATAGCCACCGTGAACCCCAAACAGGGATAACAGGAAGGCAACTTCACAAAGCTCCCAACAGGAGACAGAGCACCTGGTAACCAGAAATATATGCTTTCCCACTCCCAACCCTTCCTCCCTCTATATGGCCTCCACCGCTTTCCAATGGGCCTTGGTCACTTGGCCGAAGAGACACCAGCTCACTGCTGCTCAGGTCTACTCCACCCCAAATGACCAGTACCCCAGGACCATATATATATATATATATTTTTTTTTTTACTTTGTTTCGTCTCTCTCTCCCTTCCTTTCTTTCCTTTCTCCTGTCCAGCTGGCTATGTGGCGTGTTCTATATATGCCTTGAGAATTATGATTTTTAACAACTATCTATAAGGAATCAAATTGACAATAGCAACTCAAAAGATTAGATAGGAACCTTAGGGGGCAGAGAGTTAATGTTAATGAGGGAGGAACAACTCAGAAAAGGAGGCTGAGAATGGTAGCACAACTCAAAGAATGTAATCAGTGTCACTAAATTTTACATGTAGAAAGTGTTGAATTGGTGTATGTTTTGCTGTGTATATTCTCAAAAACAATAACAAAATTAATAAAATTTAGAGAAAAAACAAACTGAGGAAAAAATATGACCAAATTAGACTACAAAATGAAGTAATTTATATAAACATTGAAAAAGAAGTTGCTGATATGAATATATATTTAGAAAAACATTCTGATTTAATAAAAAAATGACTGCTTATCACAGCAGGAGGCAGATTGTTATATTAACTATGTTATATAAAGGAAACCCTGGTGGTGTAGTAGTTAAGAGTTCAGCTGCTAACCAAAAGGTCGGCAGTTTGATACCACCAGCCACTCCTTGGAAACCCTACGCGGCAGTTCTACTCTGTCCTATAGAGTCACTATGAGTCAGAATCAACTCAACTACAATGGGTTTGGTTTGGGTTTTTATATACATAAAAGTGAATAACGTTGCAATCCTTTAAAAAGATATTTAGAACAGTGATTTTCAAACTGACCTTTTTTGAGTCCAAGGGGTTCCTTGGAGATGCTTCAGCAGTTGCATCTGGGGGCAGCTTGGAGATGGGAGGTTAGGAGCAGGTCAGACTTGAGGTTTCACACTCCCATTTCTATCAATCCAGCTCTACTTCCATTCATTTTACATATTAGGATTTGGAAAAAACTCACATAAAGAATGCATTTCATGCCCATCAACAGATAAAGGGATAAACAGATTATGCTACATACATGCAATGGAATACTACAAAATGATAAAGAACGATAATGAATCTGTAAAACATCTTACAACATGGACAAATCTGGAATGGTGAGTGAAATAAGTCAATCACAAAAGGGCAAATATTATATGAGCACACTATTATAAAAACCCAAGAAAAGATTTATACACAGAACAAAACAATCTTTGATGGTTACTTGGAAGGAGGGGGATGAGGAGGGAAAATCACTAACTAGATAATAGACAAGCGTCAACTTTGGTGAACGGGAAGACAGCACACAATACAGGGGAAGTCAATACAACTTGATCAAGTCAAAGCCATAAATCTTCCTAGACACATCCAAACACCTTGAGGGACCAAGTGGCTGGGGCTGCAAACTGGGAACCACAGTCTTGGGAGACATCTAGGTCAATTGGTATAACATAGTTCATAAAGAAAATGGTCTAGATCCTACTTTGGTGAGTAGTGTCTGGGGTCTTAAAACTTTGTAAGCAGCCATCTAACATGTATCTATTGGTCCCATTGTGTCCAGAGCAAAAGAGAATGAAGAAAACCAAAGACACAAGGAAAATTATAGCCCAAAGGACTAATGGATCACCTGAACCACAGCCTCCACCAGCCTGAGCCCAGAAGAACTAGACAGTGCCCGGCTACCATCACCAACCACTCTAACAAGGATCACAATAGAGGGTCCTGGACAGAGCAGGAGAAAAATGTAGAACAAAAATCAAATTCACAAAAAAAAAGACCAGAATTGCTGGTCTGACAGAATCTGGAGGGACCCTCGAGACTATGGCCACTGGACACCCTTCTAACTCAGAACTGAAAACAAAACAAAAAAAAAAACCCAGTGCCGTTAAGTCGATTCCGACTCATAGCAACCCTATAGGACAGGGTAGAACTTCCCTATAGAGTTTCCAAGGAGCACCTGGCGGATTTGAACTGCCGACCCTTTGGTTCGCAGCCATAGCATTAATCACTGTGCCACCAGGGTTTGAAGCCACCCCTAAAGTCCACTTTTCAGAAAAGCCAAAGATTAGACAGGCCAGAAAAACAAATGGTAACACACATGAAGAACGTGCTTCTTAGTTCAATCAAGTATACAAGACCAAATGGGCAACTCCTGCCCAAAAGCAAGACAAGAAGGCAGGGAGGGACAGGAAAACTAGATGAGTGAACATGGGGAAACCTGGGTGGGAAGAGGGAGAGTGCTGACACATTGTGTGGATTGCAACCAATGTCACAAAATAATTTTTGTATAAATTTTTGAATGACAAGCTAATTTGAGCCGTAAAATCTCACCTAAAGCACAAAGAAGCTTTAAAAAAAAAAAAAAAAAGAATGTATTTCAGAGCTAAAAGCATTTGCAAAACACTGTTATAGCATAGCATCATGACAGAAAGGGCATAGGTTTTGGGGTCAAACAGACCTGGTTTTAGTCCTGACTGTACCACTAAACTAGATGTGTGACTTTGGGCAAGATGCTTTGTCCCTCTGTGCCTTGGTCTCCTCATTTGTAAAATAGGGATAATAATGGTTCCTATGAAAACCCTATGAAGTACAGTTTTATGGGGTCACCACTAATAGGAGTCGGCTCAACACCAACTGGTTCTGGTTTGGCATTACCGTGGGAGTTGAGATAATGCCTGTGAAGTGCACAGAGCTTGGCATGTAATAAGCAGACAATGGGTGTTAGCTATTATTATTGTTTAATGAGATACAAAAATGTTCACAGATAAACACCGAACAAAGAAGATTATAACCTAATCGTAAGCATGATCATAATCCTAAGGATGTCAACGTATACATGGATCTCGTGTGAATGAGAATTTATAAGTTAGCACTAATTTTTTTCTGGGAGGTGGCATTACAGGTTGTTTAGAGTTTTAACTCTCTGCTTCCTCTGCTGGAAAGTGCAGTTATAGACCACTAAGACCATAGTCGTCTACCTGTAGGGAGCATGATCTGATATTGACTCACAGTCCTTTTGTAGCATTCCTGCAGTTTAGACAGAGCCAGACTTCACCTTTAGCCTATTTGATGGGTAGGATTTATGTCATGTTCAGCACTCATCTCGTCTACTGATGCTGGACATTTAGGAGATGATTTATATTGGTATTGAGAATCAGAGATCATTTAAATCCAACAGAGAATTTTCTCATGGGAGCTGACAGAAGGACGCTGTATATCACAAGATGCCAGCGTCTCATAAGCCCCGAGGACAATTATCTTTAAAATGGGACACGGATTAGAGTGCAAGCCACTTCTCCTGTCTCTTTTGATGGAAATGCTTCTGCTTATATTGTGAAATGCTTCCTTGATACTGTGATAGGCAAGGGTGGAACAGAAAAATATTTTAGAGAGTGAGAAAGGGCATGGCCTATATAACACTATCTCAGATTTATATCTTTAGAGCTAGACTTTAGACCACATTATCTGGCAGGCAACAAGAGGGTAAGGAAATGTCCTAAAACTCTCCAGATAAAACAGGCCCCAAGACATCACAGCTATTGATAGGAGTGTGTGTGTGTGTGTGTGTGTGTGTGTGTGTGTGTGTGTGTTACGGAAGATTTAAGGAGCTCTGGTTTCATAGGGGTTGAGCACCTTGCTGTTAATCAAAAGTTCAGTGATTCGAACCCACCAGCCACTTGGAAGGAGAAAGATGTGTCAGCCTGCTTCTGTAAAAATGTACAGCCTTGGAAACTCTATGGGGCAGTTCTCCTCTGTCCTATAGGGTTGCTAGGAGTTGCAATGCACTCGATGGGAATGGGTTTGGTTTTTTGGTTTTTTAAGGGCCAGGTTGGGTGTCCTGTGGGTGGTACAAATGGTTAACGCACTTGGCTGCTAACCAAAAGATTGGAGGTTCAGATCCACCTGGAGGTGTTTCAGAAGAAAGGCCTGGCAATCTAGTTCCAAAAAATCATCCATTGAAACCCTATGGAGCGCAGTTCTACTCTGACACACACAGTGTCACCGGGAGTCGAAGTCGACTGAGGACTGTCTTGTTGTTGCTAGGTTCCATCGGGTCAGTTCTGACTAGCGGCAACCCTACGTGCAACAGAACTGGATGGTAACTTTTACGGGCCAGGTCAGAGTATCCAGGTGTAGCACAGACCTGTCAGGTAGAACTCTGCAAGGATAGGTATGCTTTATATTTGCACTGTCCAAAACCACAGCCACTAGCCACACATGGCTATGAGCATTTCAAATGTGACTTAAGTGGATTTTAAGTTTTATTTAATTATAATTACTTTACATTTAAATAGTCATGTGTGGCTAGTGTCTGCCTTATGGGCTGACTCAGCAATAGTGGTTAAGAACACAGACGGGATCCAGATTGCCTGGGTTTCAGTTGCAGTTGCTCTTATACTTACTTTAGATGAGTTATTTAATCTCTCGGTGCCTTATTTTCCTTGGGCATAACAATAGCACTAAGCTTCTTCCAAGAAGTAAATGAGTTGATACATGCATTGTGCCCATAACAGCCCATAGGAAGTGCCACCTAAGCTCCTGTCTGGGTTTTCTTCTCCTGCCCACTCTTCTCTGTCTGCTCAGAGCTCTTGTAGGTCGGCCTTTATGAACTACATCAGTGGCTCCCTCTTCCTCTGGCTTCCGGTGGGTTTAGCCAATGAGAAACACTGTCAGGCAGCCGGAGGGCAAGAAGAAGAAGTCCAGGTATTCATTTCCTGGCTCCCTCTCTGATAGGCTGTCTATTGTGTCCTTCCACTGAAGAACACAGCTCCTGCCAGGTAGCCTCTCTTACAAGTTCCCTCTCCATTTTCTGGCAACAGCTTTATCTCTCTGCCCCTCCTGCCTAGTAGTGCAAAGCGTTGGTTCCTGCTATTGTTAGCCCTAGATGCTTCACCAACTCTCCTAACTTGATTCTCTTAATCCTACCCAGGCTTGGTGAACAGTCTCCTTAACAAATACTCTCAGTTACTCAATTACCCCTTTTGATCACTTATTCTCAATTACTCTCCTCAGTTACTCCCTCTGAGGTGCCTTCCCTTCTCTGCAGGATGCTGACAGACACAGCTATTATCATTGCCATCATTTCACCAACCCCCATCATTGCCATCACAATAAACAGTTTGCAAGTGCCCTATAGTCATTCACACAGGATGATTGGCTTTTTCTTTGTGATGGACGCTTAAGTCTTATTCACTGAAGTCTGCTGGTTGGCTTAGGACATTAGAAGTAGAAAGATGATATCAGTGAAAAGAAAATGTGTTTTCTCCACAAGAATCCCTTAGCCAGCCAAAGCCAGAGAACCTTCTAATTGTTGCTTTTCCACGTTTTGCATGAAGTATTGAAAGCCTAAATCCACTTTCCCTGTTCCGGTGGGAATAGTGCTCCCTCGCCCCACCAACCTCTTCTTGTTACACCCTTAACCACAGCCATCACTGTGGACTGATGGGGATTAAATATGTCTCCCTAAGGAAGAAAGCCAGGTCTCATCTCTACCAACATCAGGCGTCATCGCCTGAAAGGAGCGCCAAGGTCAAGAGTTACTAGGTGCTCGGGTGGGGGCAAGGCTGGAAGCACTTAACAGAGACTAAGAAGAAAGTTGGATGGCAGCTCTGAGTCTTGGAGTGACTAATCCACCATACCAACAAACATTCACTATTTGCAAGACCCTGACATGTATCAGTAAGCATCCCTACTTGCAAATGTCAAAAGAAGTGAACTCTGGCACATTTTAAGGGGAAAAGTCCTAGAATGGCCACAAACACTGGAAAGCCAGGCTCCAAAACTGGGCATCTAAAAGGCTAAGCTCCATAAACATGGCCTAATCATACCAAAGAGCCAGTCATGTGGCTCCTGCCACATGAATATAGGGTTCCCCAGCTCACTCCACTGCACTGTTGCCTCTGGTTGCCGGATCTTGCAGAAGCCACCACCAAAATGCACTCTCTCCCACTGTTGCTTCTCTGGGTCACTAACTCCTGATTCAAAGTAAGAAACCATTTTAATTCTCCTGGAATTCAGATTTCTGGGCTCATTGAGTTGGGGTGACAAGACCCAGGCCATTTGCCCTTGGGTGTCTTTTTGAACTTTGAGCCTTTAAAGAGATGGTTTTCCTGGATTCACCTTCAGGTCTGTCATAGAATAATCATCCATACTCTGATTAATGTAAAACTGAGAGATTTATTGAATGGAAAGAGACAGCTCCAGCTGGGAATAGAGTGAACTCCATGCTATGGAATCCAGTAATTCAAAATGGCAACTCACCAGGGCCGTTTTACAGAAGGGGAACAGTGGATATGAAACACAGTATTTGATTGGTATTTACCAACTTAGATCATTGAAAGACATTACTTGATTGGTAATTACTGGGTTATATCATCAAAAGACGTTACTCAATTGGTAGTAGATCATTTTAAAGCAGGGCTTCCAGTGGCGGGAACTTGTGAACATGGTTTCCTGTAGTGAAACCTGTAAGGAGGACTTCCCGTGCCAAGCTCAGTACGGCGATTGGCTAAACCAAAGGGTACACGTCTCTTTCTTAGGTTGGTTACAGTGTGGCAATTACACAGGAAAGTGACAGGGAGAGGTCGCAGTGTAGTTACGCCGTCTTTACCAGATATTCCTGTCTCAGTACAGAAGACGGCTGCATCTAGGCAGAAAATGGAACCAGCAAACAGCGAATCGCATCCAATCCCCAAACTTCATTTCAGATCATATCAAGTAGCTCAGTTTTTCTTTAATTATCTTACACAGGGTCAAACAATAGCCTAGTAAGCAGCTTAGCAAAGACCGTTTTGCCTTAGGCATTGGGCTCTTTGGGGGAATTATCTATGTGCAGTCAGTTTTGACAAGCAGGAACTCAGGGTCTGGCTGGCAGCTGTGTTTTAGAATATATGGCATGTCATTAACGACTCGTTTTACAACGGACTGACCCTGAAGCCCTACACGTGCTCTGACTATCTCCTGAGAAACTAACATGAAAGGAATTCACAATGGCCCTCAGGAAACTACCCTGCCCGACCTCTGCCTATATACCTGTTTTCACTACCCCCTTTTCAGAGTGCCTTTCTGATACTTTTGGTTTGATGCTGCTCAATTTGAATCATATCTACTCCCAACAAATATATTCTGTTACACTAATTTCTGGTGTTTCTCTGTGCATTTCGGTTTTTAACAAAAGTCTACTTGGCTGAGACTAGGTCATGTGCTCATGTCTCCTAAGCCAGGGGCCTGGGAAAGCAGCTTCTGTGGGTAGTGGGTTTTGTCTGCCATCAAGACAAAATGGCGGGGAAGTCCCCAAACATAGGAAAGGGTGAGATGCTGAGCAGCCGTTTCAAAAGGATATACATAGATGCCACCACCCTTCTGTAAGTTTGTTGTACTCTGGTGGCTTGGGTGTTGCTATGATGCTAGAAGCTATACCACCAGTATTCCAAATACCAGCAGGGTCAGCCATGGTGGACAGGTTTCAGCAGAGCTTCCAAAATAAGACAGACTAGGAGGAAAGGCCTGGCAACCTACTTCCAAAAATTAGACAACCAAAACCCTATGGATCACAATAGAGCATTGTCCAATATAATGCTGGCAGATGAGCTCCCTAGGTTGGAAGGCACTCAAAACCACCCGTGGCTGTAACAACCAACTCAAGCATACCAATGACCATGAAGATGGCTCAGGACTGGACAACGTTTCATTCCACAGTGCATGGGCTCGCCGTGTATAAGACCCGACTCAGTGGCAACTAACAGCAACAGTAAAATACGTAGTTGATTAGCACAACCTGAATTTTGGAGGAACTGACAGTCTCTAGACCAGCAGATTTCAGACATTAATGTGCATAAGAATCAACTGGGGTAGCTCAGCAAAACTGTAGGTTCTCCACACCGCCTCCAAGGGCTCTGACTCGATGGGCCTGTGCTGGGGTCTGGGGCTGTGAATGACCCTGAGGCTGTAGACACCTAAGCAGGGATCAGCACGGCACACAAGGGGCTCTGACCTAACCGAGGGCTTTGGGGAGAGCCAACCCAAGAGACAATGCCTGAGCTGAGTCTTGAAGAAAGAGGCGGGAAGGGGAGGTGAGGAAGGGGAGGAAGAAGATTCAGAGAGAGGGAATGGGCTGAGCAAAGGCACCACAGCGAGACCCAGCACGGGAACATAAAGGAACTAAAGGAGACAGAAACTTACAAGAACCTAAAGCGGTGGGACAAGTGGCAGGAGGTAAGACGTGGGGAGGTGACAGGAACTAGGTGAGGAGGAACCTTCTATGTCATCCCAAGGGAGTCAGACTGTATCCTTTAAGCAAGTGTTTTTCAGCCAGATCGTGACCCACTAAACCAGTTGTCATAGGAACCACTCACTGAGAACCCACTAAGCCCCGTACGTGTCAGAGCAGAACTGCGATCTGTAGGGTTTTCAATGGTAGATTTTTCAGTAATATATCACCAGGCCTTTCTTCTGAGGTACGTCTGGGTGGGCTCAAGCCTCCAAACTTTTGGGGAGCAGCTGAGCATATTAACCATGTGCATCACCCAGGGACTCCAAGCGGGTCATGAAATCAGTTTAACGGGTCCTGGCCAGCAGATTCGAAAAGTAATAGAAAATAGAAACTTGGATAAGTATTGATTATTAGAAATTTTGCTTCAGTTACCTAATAAAATGTGAAATCGGTTGCAGTGTAAAATAAATTTCTTACCAAGGTCACAAAAGTGTGAAAGTTATGGGCAAGGGCAGCAAGGCCCTGTTGGAAGCTTTTAAAGAGGGGAATGGTGTAGTCAGATCTGCAATATACAAAGACCCCTTGACTGCTGGTTGGATGGACATAGTGGACAGGACTGAAGTGAGGAGACCATTCAGGAGAAGGTTGCAATCTAGAGGAAAAATGACCAGGGCCTGAAAGTCAACAATGCTCACAGGAATGGAAGAAGAATTATAAGTCTCAAAGGTAAAATCAGCAGAAATCAGGGAGTGGTTGGCTGGAGACTGGGAAGAGGAGATGAGAAGGACAGACTCCTCCATTTCCAGCTGGGCGACTGGGCACACAGTGGGGCCATCACCTGAGCTCTGGATGACCCTTCCGTTTCCCACTAAATCTGTAAGCTCCCCTATGTCCTCCCTATCCTTGCCCTGTTTGATTAAATAGCCAAAGCCATTTTCTGTTGCTTACCACCGAAGAACCCTGACTGATATGTGACAGCTACTCTGTCTACATCACAGCCTGTGTGTGGATGAATGCGGTAAGGAGTCCAAGTGCTCTGAAAACTCTTAAGAGCTGCACAGACTTAACAAATGAGAGCTGGATAACAACTCAGTCCTCCTCGGGCACCTGGTGTCCATCAGTGTTAGATGTCACCCATCCATTCACTTATTTGTTCATTCATTCACTTATGAAACACTTGCTAAGAACCTCAGGTGCTAGGTTCAGCCCTAAAGAATACAAAAAGGAATGCAGCAAGGTCTTGGGATCACCCAAAATCAACCACCAACCACGATCATCCTTCATGAACGAGGGAGCATTTGTGATGGGCCGGAAAAGAGCCAGGTGGGATTTGGGTGGAGGTGGGCCAGGAGAAATGAGGAGGGTGACCCAGCAGAGGGCTGCGACTCTGTTGGCATATGCAGTCACTGCAAGCAGCCAGCACTCCTTGTGGTTCGTGCAAGAGAAGCAGGAGAGGTGCTGGGCCATCTCTGTGGGACCAGAGGACTCAGCTCAAGGGGAGAGAAAATAGCTGTGAACTGATGACTAGCCAGAGGCCATAAGTACGTGTCTGGTGGGGAGGTTAAAACTGCCCAGTGAGAAGGAGGACAGAGTAGATTCATGGCTCACCAGTAGGTATCAGTGTCTCTTCCTCACGGTCCATCGCCCCCTAGGCTTCCCCAGGGTAACCCTCCCTTCCTTAGTTGTCTCCCCCACGACGCGTTGGATCCATCAGGGCAAGAACATTTTGTTCACCGTGCCCTTAGTAGAGTGCCTAGCACTCAGCAGGTGCCCCACGAGCGCCAATTGAATACATGAATGAGTGGAGGGGGTCCTTCCTCCTCCATCTGGCCTCAAGGCCCTGCTCCCATTGAGGTATCCCACCTGAACGCTTTACCTGCTTCACCTTGGCTGTGGACCCTGGAATCTGTGGCCCTGGCTCCCTCCCCAGGGGCCATGTGCAGAGCTCTTGATGACCGCAGTGGATAAGCAGAACCCAGGTCTGGCCAAGGTCAGGTAAGCACAGCTCAGGCATGAACCAGGCAGCTGTGGAAAATCCCCAGCCTGGCCCCGGGCCTCACAGGCCTTCACGAAACTCCTGAGGGTGGGGGCCCCCTCCTCCCGTATTCAGCTCTAGCATGGAGGGCTTGCCAGGCATTCTCTGCCCCGAAGCCCAGTTTTGCCTCCCACCCTTTCCCTTTGCTATGCTGCAGCAGGGGTGGACACCCCTGTAAGCTCTAAACAGTGGTCTGCAAACATGCTCTGTAGAGGGCCAGATAGGAAATATTTGCGGCTTTGCAGACCACACAGCCTCTGTTGCAACTACTCAACTCTGCCCTGGTAGCAAGAGAGCAACCACACAGAGCGCATCAAAGAATGGGTGTGGCCATGTTCCACTAAGCCATTCTGTATAAAAACAGGTGGCAGGCTGGCTGGAATGTTGAAACTAGAGGAAGTGTACCCATGAGCCCCAGCAGAGCCTACCCCACCCCCCACCCCAGAACAAAGAGCTCTAAAGTACTTGACTACTAATCAAATGGTTGGCAGTTTGACCCCACCCAGCAGTGCTGTGAAAGAAAGGCCTGGTGATCTTCCGTAAGATTACAGCAAGAACACCTGATGGAGCTCAGTTCTACTCTGCAACACATGGTCTCACCATGAGTTAGAATCAACTCGACAGCAGCGGGTTTAGAGACTTTTTTGATTGTCACGACTGGCATAGGGTTACTATCGGCATCTACTGAGTAGAGGCCGGGGATGCTCTCAACATCTTACCATGCGCAGGACGGCACCCACGCGACAAAGAATGATCCAGCCCCAAATGTCAATTGTGCAAGGTTGAGAAACCCTGCTCCAAAGCAGTGGTTCTCAAAGTGGGGTCATCACCTCCAGGGGACTGGTGAGAAATGCGCATTTTCCGGCCCCACCCAGGCCTACTAAATGAGAAATTCTGGAGATGAGACCCAGCGATCTGTATTTTAACAGGCCCCCCAAGTGCTTCTGATGCACACTGAAGAGTGAGAGCCACTGCTAAGGAGAGATCAAGGAGGAGCTGGAGAAAAGGGTGGTTAGAACTGACTAGGCGGGAACTGACTGGAGTGCTGCCATATTCCAGGCTCTGAGCGAGAGGATGTCAGTGCCATAAAACAGAGATCATTATGATTCACAGAGATGAGGATTCCCAGGGGCAAGTGAGGGGTGAGGGGGGGTTGAGAGTGCCAATCCCAGAACAGAGTTCAGGGAAGGCTCCTGGGAAGACGTGGGGCTTAGCAGAGACCAGAAGGAGGAGTAAGAGTAAGCCAGACCGAGAAGTGTGCAGGTAGAGACAACAGGTGTACCAAGGCCAAGAGACACAAGACAGCATGGATCCTTTTGGAAACTGCAAGATTTTAGCTCATCCCAAAGGGGTGCGGGGAGTTGGGTGGGGGATTGAAGCTGGACGGGATGACAATGCCTAGCCAGGAAGGGCACTGTTGTTGGTTCTCAGTCTTGGCTCTACACTAGGATCATCTGGGGAGCTTGTAAAGCACCAACATGGTTGTTAGCTGCCAGTGAGGTGGCCCTCACCTCGTGGTGACCCCATACACAACAGAACAAAGTGCTGCCCGGCTTTGTGCCATCCTCCTGATCAGTTGGGGGTAGGACCATTGTGACTCATAGCGTTCTCACTGGCTGATTTCAGAAGTGGATCACCAGGCCTTTCTTCCTCGTCCATCTGAGTCTGGAAGCTCTGCTGAAACCTGCTCAGCATCAGAGCAACATGCAAGTCTCCACTGATGGGACAGCAGCTCTCAAGGTGCATTGGCCAGGAATCAAACCCAGGTCTTCCTCATGGAAGGCGAGAATTCCACCAGTGACTCACCACGGTCTCCTCCATCTTATTCAAGACCAGCTGAGCTCAAATGGGGTGGGAAGGCCCACAGAACATCACTGTGCTTTCATAGCTTCCAGGTGATTCTATGGACAGCCAGGGTTGAGAACATCTGTATTAGACTTGTAGCTGGAAGGACATGGGAAGATATTAAAGGAAGCTGTTCACACCCATCATTTCATTTGATTCCTCCTCTGACCCCTACGAGATAAATATTATTTTCCCTACCTTATGCATAGGAAAATCAAGGCTCAGAGAAACTGGGCAACTTGGGTAAAGTCACAGGGCTATAGGGCGATGAGACCCAGGTCTCAGAGGCTCACCAGACAAAGGCCCTGGGTGCTGGCAGAAAGAGGCTACCAGAGCTTCCGTATTCAGCTGCCAAGGGCATCTGATGAAATTTTAGCCTTGAACTGATAATGGAGGAAGGAGCAAGAGAATCTCAGCTTATATCCAATCCAGCAGTGAAGAGCCTGGGCTTGGGGCAGACTGGACTCGGGTGTTGTTGCTAGCTGCAGTCCAGTCGGCTCCGACTCGTGATGACCTTAGGTAGAACAGAACAAAGCATTGCCCAGACATCTTGTGTCATCTTCACAACCGTTGGTATGTTCAAGTTCCATTTTTGAGGCTATAGTGTCAATCCATCTCATGGAATAGCTCCCTCATTTTCACTGACCCTGTACCAAACATGATGTCCTCTACTTTACCAAACACGACATCCTTTTCCAGCAACTGGTCCTTCCTGGCTTCCAAAGCAAGCAAGCAAGCAAGCAAGCAGAAGTCTCACCATCCTCACTTTTAAGTAGCATTCCAGTTGTATTTCTTTTAAAACTGATTTGTTCTTTCTTCTGACAGTCCACAGTATACTCAATATTCTTTGCCAACACCATAATTTGAAGGCATCAATTTCTTCTTTGGTCTTCCCTTTTCATTGTCAGCTTTTGCATGCATATAAGGCAATTGAAAAGACCGTAGCTTGAGTGAGGCACATTTTAGTCATCAAAGTGACATCTTTGCTTTTTAGACCTTTTGCAGCAGTTCTGTGGACTCGGTTGAATGGCCAGAATCCTTGGCCATTCCAGACTCCTCTCCCAAACCGCACAAAAGTGGATGCCACGTCCCCTCCTCCCCACGCTTTGGCCTCTCTGTGCAGCCTGGACCTGGGCAAGCCCCGCTCCTTTGGTGAGGCTGGTTCTGTTTTGCTATGACAAATGCTGCCCTGGGTGATGACCCCTAAAGGGCATTGGGAACTCTTCACAGTTTGCAAAGCAATTTCACGCATACTCATTTCACTGGGTGTTAAGTGGACCTCCAACACCTCTGGCTTAAACAGATGTTCACCTTTCCAGTGTGAGAAATGGGATTGTAAGGAGATAACAAGGGCACTTTGAACCAAGGGTAGACTGGTTCATAACCAAAAGGCACAACAGATCGGAAAGCGAAGCAACCAGGTGTGTACCCCGCCTTCCAGAAAGCTGCTGGAAGGAGGAGCAACTTGAAAAAGGAAGAACAGAATTCCCAGACAGAAGAAGAGGAGAAAGAGGAAGAAGGGCAGTCTTGCTTACGACAGTTCTGAGAGGTAGGGTTGACTATCATCTCCATTTTATGGATGTAGAAACTGAGGCACAGAGAGGTTAGGTAACTTATCCAAGGTCACACAGCAAGGACATGGCCAAGCTGAGTCTCAGAGTCCTCAGGAGGGAGCCCATGCTCTTGGCTAGGGGCGTGGAAGTGACTAGAAAACAGCAGAGATTGTAGAGCCTGATTCTCACCACAGGGGCCTGCAAAAGAAAAGCTAACAGCCCTCAGTTTCTGGCAGCAATCAGCATATCTCCAGCCTCCCTCTTCATTTCCCTCCCACCCTTCCCTGTTCCTTAATTCCTTTAATTTCTCCGTTAGAGGAAGATCAGCCAGCTGAGACAAACAATTACTAGAAGTTTCAAATAAACATAACCCTGGGAGGCGAGAATTCTTTTCTTTGCAAGGGACTTAGCAGGGGGTCTGTGATAACCACTCCTGCTCCTCTCCCCTGCCCCTACTTGCCCCTGCTGATAATCTAAACTGCAAAACACTTCTATTCAGATATTCTCCCTGTGCAAATTTTCCTCCCTGGCATACTCTGCCAGATTTCAAAAGTGAACCAGAGATTTTTATCTTTGCAATTTAATTAAAACGTGTTTGCTCCCCAGTTGACAAAGTCCACCTTCGCCACTGTTTGCACCTCTTCAAATGCTCCTTTCCAGCCTTTTGAAGGAACCCCTGGCTGCATCAGCTGCCCAGCCCTAGGGGGTGGGGAGTCTGCATTGCCGGAAGAGCAGCTTCCAGGGCACCCCACTGCCTGAAAATGTCAGCCCAGCATTTCCCCATTTTCCTTGTTGGGGCTCAAATTAATAGGAAACGGGAATGAACTGAGTACAGGAGAAGAGAAAAAGACGGGTGCAAATGTCATTGGCTCTCTGGGTGGAAGGAAACTGCCTGAGAGGTGCATGGTTACCTAAGCAGGTGGCTTTGAGCTCCTGGGAGAAATAAGTGGAAAGAGTGAGCACCAAGTGACTTGCAGGCAGCCCTTGCTGGCTAGCTGCATGACAGAAGAACACAGACCCTTGGAAACAGTGAAGGAGAGACATTTGTGGCTACTTGGAACAAAGAGCACCAGAAAGGAGGTTGCCAGTTGGTGTCCAAAAAAATCAAACAGATCCTTCCTGGATTATTTTCTTTACCCAAGGTGGCTCTCACCCTCACCCAGCAGCACCCAGACACACCCAGCAAAGTCGTTTATGTGGTTCCTGGAGCTTAGGGTGTTGTGGAGATACTAACCAACCAACCAGGGCTCATGGTGACCCCACGCACAACACAATGAAATGCCGCCTGATCCTACACCACCCCCATGATCACCTGGGGATTGAACCGTTGGGGTCCACAGGGTTTTCACTGGCTGATTTTCTGAAGTAGATCGTCGGGCCTTTCCTCCTAGTCTATCTTAGTCTGAAAGTTCTGTTGAAACCTGGTGAGCATCATAGCAACATGGAAGCCTTCGTTGACAGATGGGTGATGGCTACCCATGGGGTGCACTGGCCGGGAATCACAGCTGGGTCTCCCCGCATGGAAGATGAGAATTCTACCACTGAGCCACCATTGCCTCACTGTGGAGATACATTAAGTGGCCTGAACAGTCAGGTCAATCCCAAGTTCAAGTACAGTACTCCCTTCAGACTTGCACTTAGAAGAGCAAGTTTTCTAGAAAAGTGGAGGTGAGGGTTCGAGGAGGTGCTAAGGGAAGTCCATGGATTTCAGAGGCCTCGGTCAGCAAACTGGGCTGTGATCAAAAAGGGGGGAAATTCTTAAACTTGACAAAGCCCTCTTTGCCTTTTGTAGTAGAAATATACATGGGCATGTTCTTCACTTCTCTGACCTCCAGTTTCTACTTCCACAAACGGGACCCTTACAGTTACTTCCTGGGGCTGTATGAGTGCTAAAGTTTCCCACACATGCCAGCTGCTGTCAAGCCGCCTGTGACTCATGGCAGCCCCTCGTGTGTCAGAGGAGAACTGTGCTCCACAGGGTTTTCAGTGGCAGATTTTTCAGAAGTAGATCCCCAGGCCTTTCTTCCCAGGCACCTCTGAATGGACTCCGACCTCCAACCTTTTGGTTAGCAGCTGAGTGCATTAACTATTTGCACTACCTAGGGACTCCTCCCACATATGAGCACTCAACAAATATTGGCCCCACAGTCCACCCGCCACCCCATCGCAGGCCGTGTGGTACTTTTTCTTATGTGCTTATTCTTTATGGGGTGTTTATATTGTTCTTCAGCTTTTCTGTGAATATATGGTTTTCCCACCCAGATCAAAAACACCAGGAGGCCAAGGTCCGTGTTTTAAACTCCCCAGTGTTGAATAGCCTATGGACCTGTGTCTCAACCAACTCGGTATTTCTAGAGACATACACGTATTAGTGGCTCCATAAATACACATAGTAAACAATCAAACAGTTGCCAAGTTGCCCTAGAGTCAATTCCAACTCGTGGTGTCCCCATGCGTGTCAGAATACAGCTGGCCTCCACAGAGTTTTCAATGGCTGATTTTTCTGAAGTAGATCTCCAGGACTTCTTCCAAGTCACCTCTGGGTGGGTTCAAACCACCAAGGTTTCAGTTAGTAGTTGAGTGTTTAGCAGTCTACACCACCCAGGGACTCCTATACAAACAGTTGTTGTTGTTAGGTGCTGCCGAGTGAATTTCAACTCATAGCCCCGCCACAGGACAGAGCAGAGCTGTCGCATAGGGTATTCAAGGCTGTAATCTTTAACGGAGCAGACTGCCAGGTGTTTCTCCCATGGAGCCGCTGGGTGGGTTCAAATTGCCAACCTTTTGGTTAGCAACCAAGCATTTAACCTTTGTGTCACCAGGGCCCCTTATACACAGAGCAGGGGGCACAAAACATATCTGTTAAATCAATGAGTGAATAAATGAATGAGTGAACACATGTAGCTCTTCCTGAGAGGTCTGTGAGGGCAGACCCCGGACCCCACCTCCTCAGGTCCTGTCTCGGGGCTCCGCTGAGTGGGCAGAGGCCGGGCTGTCATCCCCACCCCCCAGGGAGGAGGACCCGCAGTGGGGCCCAAGAACTCAGTGACAGCAAACACTTCCACAATGCCCCACGATGACACAGCAAGACCCTTTGTTTCTGCTGCTTTTTGTCCACACCCTGCGCACCCCCAGGGCTGCTGCAGGTCTGTGCCGTTGCTAGGCAACCAGCTCACTGAGCATCCAGGGAAAGGAGGACCCGTGGTCACCAGGGGGCTGGAGGCCGTGCCTGCTCCCAGCTGCTGAGAGCACATGAACATGAACCTGCAGAGATTTGTGGTGGGACCTGGACTGTCACCTCTACCAAGGAGTTTCTCCTGGGCATGGCCACTTTTACAGAGCCGGGAAAGTTAGGCACGTTGCTTCTCCTAGAAAGAAGCGCTTACTGCTGGTCACTCTTCTCTGGGGAGAGGGGACAGAGGGTCTTCTGTCTTGTCCGACAATGAAGGCGAGATGGTAGTGGTGACGGTGATGGTGATAGTGAGGCCACACTGCAGAGAAGCCAGGAGGTGTTGGGTGGTGCTTGTTCCTTAATGTGAGGAAGAGAAGTGGAAAAATACTTTCCCCTCTCTCTTTTCAGAACCCCTGAAATCCACTCAGTGGTCTCAACCAGGGGTAATTTTGTCCCCCACACCCCGGGGAAATTTAGCAATGTCTGGAGACATCTTCTGTTGCCACAATGAGGAGTGTTAGAGGGTAGAGACCGAGGGTGCTGCTAAATTTTCTACAATGTACATGGCAGTGCCCTACCCCCCAAGAATTAACTGTCCCAAAATGTCAATAGTGCTGAGATTGAGCAACTCTGAACTGAGTGAATGAATGAATGGGTGCATACAGCTAACATCCGAGTGTCTGTAAATGTGTGGGTGTCCGTATCTGCGTATCTACGTTTTATACTATTTTGTATCTCTATATCTACCTCTATAGACATACATGTTGTGGATTGAATTATGTCCCCCCAAAATACTAGTTGTAAATCCTAACCTCTACGCCTGTGGTAATAATCCCATTTGAGAATGAGTTGTCTTTGTTATGTTAATGAGGCAGGATTAGTGTAGGGTGTATTTTGAGTCAATCTCTTTTGAGATATAAAAAGAGATTAAATAAACGAGCAGAGGGAGAGAAGAGGTAGGACAGATGCCAAGGCACATGGCGATCTCCAAACAACCGGAAAGCAGAACCTGAAGAGACAAGGACCTTCCTCCAGAGCTGACAGACAGAAAGCCTTCTCCTCCAGGTGGCATTCTGAATTCGGACTTCTAGCCTCCTGAACTGTGAGAAGATAAATTTCTGTTTGTTAAAGCCATTCACTTGTAGTATTTCTGTTATAGCAGCACTGGACAACTCAGACAATACATATACATACACCTATCCCCACAACGGATATAGGGCTGGGATGGGGATGAGGTAGAGAGGGAAAGAGGACATCTATTAGCACCTGCTATGTGCCAGGAACTATGCTAGGGTGTCGTTGTTAGTTTCCAGCCAGTCAGCTCTGACTCGTGGTGACTCCGTGCACAACAGAACGTAACACTGCCCAGTCCTGTGCCATCTTCATAATTGTTGGTATGGTTGAATCCATTGTTGTGGTTATTGTGCCAGGTCATCTCATTGAGGGCTTCTCTTGTTTTTGCTGACCCCCTACTAGAAAAGACCAGTCCCTGGAGAAGAACATCATGTTTGGTAAAACAAAGGGTCAGCAAAAAAGAGGGAGAACCTCAGTGAGATGGATTGACACAGTGGCTGCAACATTAGGCTCAAACACAGCAACGATTGTGAGGACGGCGCAGGACCAGGCAGTGTTTGGCTCTGTTGTACATACGGTTGCTATGAGTCGGAGTCAACTTGATGGCACCTAACAACAACAACAACAACAACACCACCTACTTTACCAAACATGTCCTTTTCTAGCAATTGGTCTTCCCTGATGCCCTCAAAGTAAGCAAGCCAAAGTCTTGCCATTCTAACTCCCAAGGAGCATTTGGGTTGTATTTCTTCTGCAACTGATTTGTTCATTCTTCTGGCAATCTATGGTAGATTCAATATTCTTCACCAACATCACAATTCAAATGCATCAATTCTCCTTTGATCTCCATTTTTAATCTTCCAGCTTTCCCACGCACAGGAGGTGACTGAAAGGACCACAGCTTGAGTTAGGCCCACCTTAGTCATCAAAGTGACATCTTTGCTTCTTAAAACTTTAAAGAGGTCTTTTGCAATAGATTTTTCCCAATGTAGTATGTCATTTGATTTGTTGACTGCTGCTTCCATGGACGTTGATTGTTGATCCCAACCCCTTCTTCTTTTCTGTCCACATGGCACCTGAGCTTACTATCAAGAATATTAAAATTGTTGTTAAATAAATCACTGGGCTCTTGTTTTGTTACCACAGCTGAATAAGGTTTTTGCCCCTCACTGCTCAAGAATGAACAGGTAAGGCATGCAGAATTTTCCATATGAGCAAAGCTTTATTGAAGAGGCTTGCAAGTGGAGATGTGGAGGGCCTAAGCAACACATGCCCCCATCTCACGGAACAAAGGACTTGCCTGGGTTTTTGAAAGTTCTTGGGCTGGAAAAGATTCATGTTTATTCATAGACACAGGCGGGGATATGTTAACTACCGTGAGCGGCCCAGCAGCTTTCTGAGATGGCTCCTGTCCCAGAGGCCTCTGGGAATCGTAGCAGGACTTATTATGGGGTGTTATGCCTGCACAGTCTCTTGCTCCCCAAGTTCGATTCCCGGCTGCTGCTGCAGCCCCTCACTGCCCCTGGTGGAAGGTCACACAGTGGTCACAGGTAGATGTTCTGCGCATGTCTCTGTGGCTGGTTTTATCCAGCTGCTTCTGAAAGGCAAATTTAAAGACGTTTGTTGACTATTTTCTGATACCCTGCCCCATTGTTCTGAGGAATGGCTTTGCTTCTACACCCTGGCCCATTTCCTGTTACTTTGTTTGCAGATTTGGGGGGCCCTCTGTCCCCTGTCTTAGTTTGATGTTCATCTCCCATATTAGCATATGGGCTCCATGACAGTGGGGATCAGAGATGCCTTTTCACCGGTGTATCCCCAATAAAACCCAAACCCATTGCTGTCAAGTCTATTCTGAATCACAGCAACCCTATGGGACAGATAGAACTGCCCCACAAAGTTTCTGAAAGGAGACTGCCATATCTTTCTCTTACAGACCAACTGGGGGGTTTGAGCCACTGACGTTTTGATTAGCAGCCGAGCACTTAACCGCTGCACCACCAGGGCTCCTCATATCCCCAATACCCAGAATTAATAAATCAATAAAGAATACATCTGTATCGCACTGTTCTCCAATGCATTCATTTCTAGCACAGCTCTCCTAGCTTCTTAGACAAACGCCAAAGGCGCTCAATGAGACTTAGTAATTTGCTTGTATCCATCCCCCCGCCCCTCTCCTCCCCAGCACCTTGTCCAACATCAAGCACAGTGGACAATTCACAGCAGCTGGCTGACTGATGCCGGTTTACCGCCAGGGCCTCCAGAACGCCCCTGCCAGGAGAAGGAACGAGGCATTCTTGTGCTTCTGCAGAGACTGAAGGTCAGGGGGCAGAGGGAGCCCTGGATGGGGCCCCCAGGCAGCAGGGAGGGAATTAGCTCAAATCACATTAATGTGGCTCTCAGGAAACACTGCCGAATTAGAGGTTACAGCCACAGCAGCGGCCTCGTTTTAATAGGACATTACTGCTCATTCTGAGCAATTACTGTATTTGCAATGATTTCTTAATGTTCAGCTTCTGGAGCTCTGAGAGGAAAAGGCCTGGGTTTCCAGTAATCAGCTCTCCACTGGGAGGCAGAGGAATGAGCTGGGTGAAGATGCCCTTCTGCGGTCTCCAAAGGAAGCTGGGTCAGGAACCCAGCGTCTCATACAGCTGCGGAAGGGACTGGGGCTGGCGGCTCCTGTGCCTGGCTTCCCCAAGGGGCCCACACTCGCAGGGCCTTGCCACCACGTAGACCTGTACAGGCGAGGGCAGGAAGGTCTCTATGCACAGAGAACCTCACGGGGCCTCCTGCATTGCTCCCTGCACAATTACAGAGGTGTCGAAAGCAGGTCCCAGCTCAGTGCTCCTAACAGCATCCAGTCCCTCTCCCAGCATAGCGCTTACGAAGCTCAGCCCCTCTGATTATTACAGTAATTATGGTTTACTGGAAAAATTAAGCGAAGTACAGAAGAAGGAAACAGATCGCCACGCGCCCAGAGACCACAGCTCTCTGACTTTTCTGTCTATGTGTAGGCACACACAAGTACCCTTTGTTAACACTGTAGCTGATTAGACTTTCCATGCTGGTTTGTAACAACGAGAGGTCCACACTTGACTGCGTGCTTATGTAATTGTACTTCTTTCCCAGCCGGTAGCCTTGGTGTAGGCAGCACCCAGCCCCACCAGGGTCACTTGTTCACAGAGCACCTGGCACGTGCCAGTTACTCCGTAAATGTGAGTTGGCTGGATGGTATGTCAGCGGGCTTCTCTGGGTTGCAAGTGACCGGAGTCAGATTACCAATAATCAAGGTACACACGGGCTTACGTGTGCATACTTACTGTTTTTCACATGTGAAATTGTGCACTGCAGATTAGTAGATGAACATGATTAAGCCCATGTGTACCTTGCTTACTGGTTAATCTGCCCCTGCAAGTGACCCAATTAAAACCCAATTAAACTATCTAATTGAGTGCCCAATTAAAACCGGCTAAAGCAGAAAGGAACGTATTAGGTAAAAAATCTTTGATGTTCAGAACTGGTTTTAGCTTCAACTGAGACGTGATCTAATAATTGAAATCATGTCACTGAGAACCAAATCCATCTCTGTCTCTGTCACTCCTGTCTTGTGTTGAGACCAACCAGTTGCCACTGAGTTGACTCTGACTCATGGTGACCCCGTATGTGTCAGAGTAGAACTGCGCTCCATAGGGATTTCAACGCTGTGAACTTTTGAAAGCAGATTGCCAAGGCCTTTCTTCCGAGGCATCTCTGGGTGGGTTTGAACTGCCAACCTTTCAGTTAGTAGTTGAGTGCCTAACTAATTGTGCCACCCAGGGACTTCTGTGTTGAGACTGTTGTTGTTGTTATTGTTGTTGTAGGCCAGTGATTCATAGTGACCCTATATAACAGAGTAAAACTGTCCCACAGGGTTTCCTAGGCTGTAATCTTCACACGAGCAGATTGCCAGGTGTTTTCTCCCTTGCGCAGCTGTGAGTTGGGACTGCTGACCTTTTGGTTAGCAGCTGAGCTCTTAACCATTGTGCCACCAGGGTTCCTGGTGTTGTGACTAGGGAGTGGGTGAATACCTCCCAATCTTATCCAGCCTCTCTCTCCCTCTTTCTGTCCATCCTCCCCTCTTCTCAATCCAGCCGGTACGGCCGGGAGTTCTGACGTCACACCAGTGAGTCTAACCATGAGGAGAGAAGAGGGCTGCTCTTCTGGCTTTAGAGCTTGGGAAATATGGAATTTTTTGTTGGTTTTCAGCGGGAGTGAAAAATAAATTGGACCTCATGTCCAAGAGTCGATGAAGCGGAACACCTTATTCCAACAGCCTCTGACCTGCCTCCCTGCCCCCGCCCTTGACTCACAGTCTATTCTCCACACAGCAGCCCAACTGACTGACTCCTAAAGTGGAAGTCAGCTCATGTCAGTCCTTTGCCTAAGACCCTCCAGTGGCTTCTGTCTCACTCAGCGTCAAGCCAACCTCTTTGTGATGAAGCCTGGGCCCTCCCAATGGGGACCCACGTGGTACCCCTGACATCACCTCCCTCCACCCTCTCCCTTCCTCGCTGCTCTCCAGCCCCTCACCTTCCTTCTGTTCTAGAACACCAGGTGGGGCTCTGGCCACTGGGTTTTTCCCTAGAATGCTTTTCCCCTGGATACCTCATGGCTAGTTCCCTCCCATTCTTCAGGTCTTTACTCAAAATATTACCCATCAAAGAGATCTCAAAGACCCCTGGGTGGCACAGCGGTTAAGCACGTGGCTGCTAACTGAAAGGTCGGAGGTTCAAACCCACCAGCTGGTCCGCAGGAGAAAGATGCAGCAGTCTGTAAAGATTTACAGCCTTGTGATTGCAATCAGTGTCACAGAACAATATGTGTCCAAATTTTTTAATGAGAAATTAGCTTGGGCTGTAAACTTTCACCTAAAGCACACACACACACACACACACACACACACACAAATTTACGGCCTTGGAAACTCTGTAGAGCAGTCCTACTCTATCCTATTGGGGTGGCTCTGAGTCGGAATCGACTGGATGGCAATGGGATGGAATGGGAAGGAGGTCTCACTTCCCGTGTAAAATTGTATCCCCTCCTCACAATCACTCCCTCTGCCCCCTTACCTACTTATCTCATAGCATGCACCACCAACATACCATCTACTTTTCTTAATCATTTGGTTTATTGTCTGACGTCCCTATTAAACGTGGTCTTTTTCTCTGTCTTGCTCACTAGTCTCCCTCCAGTGCCTACAACAGTGCCTGACACATAGTGGATGTTCAAAACCATTTGTTGCTGTTTGTTGAATGCACCGGCTCCTGTCCTACCCTTCCTTTGGTGTGAGGGGCAGCTAGGGCACTCTGAAGGGCCCTGCAGCCTGAGGCTGGGGTTTCTAAGGAGGGAGCAGTAGGAGGCACAGAGACAGCAAGGAGCAAAGGCAAGAGAGGACTACAGAAGTTTAGCCATCAGCTCATTATTTTGTAGCCTGGTTATATGGAATCAGTTTCTGCAATTTTGTTTCCTTGGGGATCAGATAAACCTTAGAGCTCTAGGTCACTTGTTCCTGCCCTCTCTCTTTGGCCACACCATGCTAACTGAGGCATTCAGGGGTAAATGCTAAAACGATTGCCAGTGCCCTTGGGAACCATTTCCTAGGAGGCCTGCCTGGCATAACTGCTGTCCTTGTACAGCAGAGAAGAGGCTAGGGGCTCTGCCTCACTGTGCCATTCGGCATTTGGGTTGGCAAAGTTCATATTCAGGGCTGTTTGTTTTCTCCAGAGCACTTGGCTTGAAATGAAGTGGTGAAGCTGCCAGATAAGTGGAGTGCCTTGCTTTCGGCCAGAGATTCAAACAGGAATGATGATGAACCTGGTCCAGAAGAAGACTGGCATCCCTGCCCCCTTCATTATCCTTAAGGGCAACGGTGTGGGAGGGTCACGTGGAGCCAATCCTTTGGCCATGGAGCTACCCTTCAGCAGGAAGGGCCGTGGGTGAGGCGCTCGCCCTCAGACAAAGCCACAAGCAAGGCAGGTGTGGAGACTGGCCATCCCCCATCACCACACACACACATACAAAAGTACTCCAACTCTGCCAGAGCCGACTGGACAAGGGGGGTCAGAGGGCTCAGGAGCAGCTAATGCTAGGCTGGTCAGCTGCCTGTGATGTGGTCTGATACGGCAAGAGGAGCTGGATCAATCCAATTTTCTCTCAGGAGTTTGCTCTGGGTGATAATACCATTAGCTATGGGAGCAAGTGGAAACGGCAGAGAGAGAGGTTGCGGAGCCCTGTGAGAGCCAGAGTGATGTGTAAGAGAAGAAACTCAGCGCGGGTGAGGAAGCCCATCAGAGGCACGAGCGTGAGTAGACACTGAGGCACGAGCGTGAGTAGACACTGAAGCAGCGGAGTGATGAAAACAAAGTAGCTTCACAGCAAAAATCCACCAGTTCCTGCTTCTGTGACCCGGAAGCAGATGGAGACCCCTGACCCACATCCCACCCCAGGCTCTATGCATGACACCAGCCTGTGTCCTGAGTTCAGGAACCCACCCTGGTCCTACTCTGGGATTTTTGTCTTCTCTTTCGACCCTGTTGTATTCTTGCAATACCCGCCCTCCCACCCCCGTGTTACTTCTTTCTTGAGCTATTTCCTTTTTTTTTTTTTTAAGGTAAAATCCAGATTCGTTTTTTTTTCCCACTTTTTTTAAAATAGTACTTTAAGATGAAAGTTTACAGAACTAATCATTTTCTCATCAAACAGTACACATATTGTTTTACCATACTGGTTAACAACCCCACAACATGTCAACAATATCCCCTCTCAACCTTGGGTTCCCTATAACCAGCTTTCCTCTTCCCTCCTGCCCTCTAGTCCCTGCCGCAGGGTCGTTGTGCCCTTTAGTCTCTTTTTGTTTTATGGGCCTGTCCAATCTTCAGCTGAAGGGTGAACTTCAGGAATGACTTCATTACGGAGCTGAAAGGGTGTCCGGGGGCCATACTCTCAGGGTTTCTCCAGTCTGTTTCAGGCCTTCAGCTATTTCTTGAGAATGTTTTTTCCTTCCTTCCAACTGAAGAGATTAACTAACTAAAAAGTCTGTATTAATTTGACCAAGCACCAATATTAAAGAATGAAGTTGTTGGCTCTATAGAGCTAGTTATTAAAGGAAATTTTGACTTCTCACTTTGTAGGCAATTAGCAATGGCTGCTTAATCTAACCTAGGTTCCGCACCTCTGAGCTAATAGTAAAAAAAAAAAAAAAATAGTAGCTACCATTTATTAACAAATCCCAGGGTGGTGAAAATTGTTAACGTGCTCAGGTGCTAAGGAAGAGGTTAGAAGTTCAAATCCACCCAGAGGTGCCACAGAAGAAAGGCCTGGCAATCTACTACCCAAAATATCAGCCACTGAAAACTCTGTGGAGCACTGCTCTACCCGGACACACGTGCAGTCGCCACGAGTCAGAGCGAGCTCTGCAACAGCTGGTTGGGTTAGCATTTAGTTGGAGCCTACCGTAGAGTGTGAACTTCCTAAATGCCCAGCATACGCTTACTCATCTATACCCTCGACTTTATGAGGCAGGTAGTACTGCATTCACATATCCATTTTACAGATAAAGAAACGAAAAGGGAACGAAGTACAGCTGCGACTGGACCCAGGTAGTCCAGCTGCGGAATCTGTGCTCTGAGCGACTGTGTTTTTTGGTCTCTCAGTATACAATAACCTTTCTAATATACCCTGAATGTATAGTAGTTTCAAACCTTTTTCTTCAATTGATATAGCACATGGATCCCCAAGACAGAAAACAAACCTGAGGGGAACCACTCTAAGATGGGGTGGGGTCCCTGGAGTCCAAGCCCCCGTTCCCTCCTGTGCCCCTCCCCAGCCCTGAGGAACTGCAAGTACCTCCCTCCCCCACAGGAAGTGTGGTTTGAAAATAGCTTGTGTGTGTGTGTGTCTGCGTGCACCTGTGTGTTTGTGTGTGTGCATCGCTGTGTGTTTGTGTGTCTGTGTATATCTGTGCATATATTTGTGTGTGTACGCATCTGTGTGTATCTGTGGATATGTCTGTATGTGCCTGTGTGTGTTTGTGTATATCTGTGTGCATCTGTGGTATACATATCTGTGTCTGTTTCTATCTGTGCATATGTCTGTGTGTGTGTATCTGTGTGTGTACTCATGTGTCCGTGTATATCTGTACATATGTCTGTGTGTGTGTGTACATGTGTACATGTGTGGGTATGTCTGTGTGTGTTTGTATATATCTGTGTGCATCTGTATGTGTACATGTGTGATATGTGTCTGTTTCTATCTGTGCATATATCTGTGTGTGTGTGTGTGCATGTGTACATCTGTGGGTATGTCTATGTATGTCTGTGTGTGTGCATCTGTGCGCGTTTGTGTATATCTGTGTGCATCTGTGTGTGTACATGTGTGTCTATTTCTGTCTATCCGTGCATATGTCTGTGTATCCATGTCTGTGTTTTTGTGTCCATGTATATGTGTGCATATGTCTGTGTGCCAGTGTATGCATCTGCGTGCCTGTATATATCGTGCATATGTCTGTGTACCTGTGTGTCAGTGACTATCTGTGCATGTCTGTGTTTGCATGTGTGCACATGAGTGCATACACAGGCACGCACATGTTTCAATCTCCCTCTCTCCCTGTTCTTTTCTATCAGGTATTTGGGTTTTGATTAAATACAGTCATTGTGTTATCCACCAAGTAGGCACTCAATATTTGTTCTATAATTGTATAATTTGCAATATCTCTTTTCTGATAAAGGAATCCTGCTTCTCTCCATTGACTATGATGTTTGAAAAACACATTTAAACAGGACGTAATTCACTTTTTAAAAGAGCTATAAAGCAGGTTTCCCCACAGAGATCAAAGGCTCCCTTCCTGTAGGTGGGACATGGGGCTGTATCTATTTGTCTACAGAGATAAGAAGGGCCAGTATCTGAGCTGAGCTAATTTCAGAGCACACCCAGTGGACTTCTGATATATGACTTTTAACCAACTCTGTTGAAACGTCTAATAGCACTGTCTTGCAGCCACTGGAAAGCCGTATGACCTGGGGTACAATCATTGGGTGGTGGTGTGTTTAGGATCATTTCAAGGAAGCGCTCCCCAGGCAGAAACAGGGATTGGGAACCAGGTGAAAAGGGTGCTTGTACAGGAGAACAAGTTATTTACAGGAAGTGGCAGCAATCATTTCCGGGTCATGTGACACCCTTGCTTCCAGGTCAGAAATGCAACCTCTGACTCGTACCCCTAATGAAGTTGCCTAAGGGATTCAGTTGTTTTCCATTCAGGTTCCAAGTTTGGTTCCTCTCATCAAATTCTGTCCCTTTTTCTCCATAAAGAAGCATTATTGCAATGTCGATCATTTTATGAATACTTTTTCTAAGCCCGGTGCAGAGCTGGGTATTCTTCATGCATTCATTCGTTCTCCAAATATTGATAAGCTACTGTGTGCCAGGCTCCATATTAGGTGTCAGGAATATAGCAATGAGCAAAATATAGACAGAAAATGAAAAATGAGCAAATAAATACATAATCTCAAGTGATGAGAGTGCTGAGAAGAAAAATAAAGGTAAGAGGAGACACCATCACCAATCTGTAAGTGTGTTCTACTGCAGTGGCTTGTGCGTTGCTATGACCCTATAAGCTATGTCACTGGTATTTAAAATGCCTGCAGAGTCCTCCATGTTGAAGGGGTTTCAGTGGAGTTTCCAGACTAAGACAGAGTAGGAAGAAAGGCCTAACATTCTACTTGCAAAAACCAGCCAATGAAAACCCAGGTCACAATACAATACTGCCTGACATAGCGCTAGAAGATAAGCCCTCTAGATTGGAAAGCACTATAATAGCCACAACAATGGACTCAAACGCATCAAGGATCGTGAAGAAGGTGTGAGGCTGGCAACATTTTATTCTGTTGTACATAGGGTCGCCATGAGTAGGCACTGACTCAACGGCAACGAACAACACCAACCATGGGGAGAAAGAGTGAGGGGGGTTCTGTTTTAGGTAGAATAGTCAGGGCCACCTCTCTCCTAAGGTGCATTGAGCAGAAACCTGCAAGAAGTGAGAGATTAAACCATGTAGATGTGGAGAGAAGAAGAGCCCCAGCAGAGGAATGGCATCGGGATGACCCTGAGGGGGCGTGCTTGGCACGTGGGAGAAGCAGCTGGCAAATCCGTGTGGTGGAGCAGAATGAACAAAGCAGAGATGCAGGAGATGAGATCGGGCACCGTGGGCATGACAAGGACAAGGAACTTTATTCTACAGCCAGTGGAGAGCTAAGAGGAAAGGGGAGTCATGATTTTTTTTTTAAGAATCTCTCTGGCTGCTGTGGGGAAAATAGAGTTTAGGGAGTGTCATGCGTTGAATTGTGTCCCCCCGAAAATATGTGTCAACTTGATTAGGCCACGATTCCCAGTATTGTGTGGTTATCCTCCATTTTGTGATTGTAATTTTATGTTGAGAGGATTAGGGGGGGATTGTAACACCACCATTACTCAGGTCACTTCCCTGATCCAAGGTAAATGGAGCTTCCATGGGGTGTGGCCTGCACCACCTTGTATGTCTCAAGAGATAAAAGGAAAGGAAAGCAAGCAAAGAGTTGGGCAGCTCATACCACCAAGAAAGCAGCACCAGGAACAGAGTGCGTCCTTTGGATATGGGGTCCTTAATGCCTGAGAAACTCCTCCACCTGGGGAAGATTGAGTTCAAGGACCTTCCTCCAGAGCCAATAGAGAGAGAAAGCCTTTCCCCTGGAGCCGATGCCCTGAATTTGGGCTTGAAACCTACTAGACTGTGAGAAAATAAATTTCACTTTGTTAAAGCTATCTACTTGTGGTGTTTCTGTTAGGGCAGCACTAGATGACTATGACAGGGGACAAGGAAGGAAGCCAAGAGACCAGTTACATGGCAAATGCAATAGTCCAGGAAAGATGTTAGTGGTTTAGATAGGGTGCTAACCATGAGGTGGGGAGGAGAGCTCACACTGCAGATATATTTCAAAAGTGGAAGCAACAGGATTTGTTGCTGGATTAAAAAGCAGAGTGGAAGAGAAAGAGAAGTCAAAGATGTTTCCAAGGATTGTGGGTGGCCTGAGCAACTGGGAGAATGGTGGTTATATTTACAAGCCTAGAAGCTCAGGGAGGAGTGGTTTGGGGAGGGATCAAGAATTTGTCTTTGGACAGTTGAAAATGAAATCACACAGGGGCTGGGTGCAGGCAGAGCTGAGAAGGGGCTGCAGGCTGAGCCTCTGAGGCACCCCAAGGTGTGACTGGAAAGAGGAGGGGGACCCAGCAAAGGAGTCAGAGAGAGTTGCCAGTGAGGTTGGGAGAGATGTGAGGTGTCCCGGTGGCCAATGGAAACAAGTATTTCAAGGAGGAAGGTGTAACTAGCTGTGTCAAATATGACGGTAAATGGGATAACAGAAGACTACCGCCCAGCCTTGGAGCTGACAAGGTGGAGGTGAGGATTAACCTTGATAAGGTCACAATCTGTTAACCTTATACCAACCCTGCAACTCATCTGACAGCTATAGAAACCGAGGCCAGGAGAGGTTCGGAGACATGCTCAGTAAGGGATGGAGTCAGGACCCCTGCGCCATTCTACCATGAAAGCCATCACCCCACAGCCCTCCACTCACCCCTCAGCCCCGTCACTCACATGGCCTTTAAGAGTGCAGGCTTGATTCCACTGCCAAGAGATAACATCTGCAGGCAGTCATTCTATAAAGTTGCCTGATCCAGTTCAAAACATAAGCTTGGCATTTCATTTCCATTGTTTTTACTCCTGAAACTTGCTAAGTGTTCTCTCAGTTTACCTCTTAAGAAATATTGCATGGTTTCTAACTGTACCATAGGGGAAATAAGTTTTGAGAGCCAGCTCCACTGCCCTAGAGCAGCTCAGTTCTTTCTTCTGTAACCTCTGTAGTGTGAAGAACATTCCACCAGCTCTCTCCTCTTCTAGATCCAGCCAAGATTTAGTCCCACCTGGTCGCCACTTTCTGGGCCCCTTCTCTGCTCCCTCCCTGCCTATTTAAACAGACGTGAAAACTACAATGAGTAATTTTCTATTCATGCATCTTCAGATTGTTTCATTGATCACAATGAACATGAGCTACTTTTGAAATCCATTTTTTTCAGTTTACAGTATTTTCTAATTTTTTCCATAATTATAAAAATTTCCATACATAGCACAAAGTTGAAGTATTATACAGTGAACATCATCTACCTACCACCTAGAGTCTATATTCAGGCTCCTGGGTGGTGCCAACGGTTAAGCACTCCACTACTAGCCAAAAGGTTGGTAGTTCGAACCCACCCCAAGGTGCCTCTAAAGACAGGCCTAACGATCTGCTCCTGAAAGCTCACATCTTTTGAAAACCCCATGGAGCAGTTCTACTCCACACACGTGGAGTCACCACGAGATGGACTCAATAAGACAGCAGCTAACAACAACAGAGCCTACGTTTAACATTTTGCTCTAGTTCTGCTATCACATATTTATCTATCTGCTCATTCCTCTGTCCTTTATCAATTCACCTTATTTTTTGATGCATTCCGAAGTTCACTGCAGACATCTGTACACTTCACTTCTAAACACGCCAGCATCGTGCATCATTAACCAGAGTTCAATATTTGTTTATGGGGTTTTTTTCAGATAAAATTTGCAAACAGTGAACTTGACAAATCTTAAGTGTACATATGCTCAGTCAGGACAAATACGGATACACACCTGGGTAACTGAAGCCTTCTTCAAGACATAGAAGATTGTCATCACCCCAGTAAGTTTCTTCATGCCCCTTCCAGCTCACTTCCCACCATCACACCAGAGCCAGCCATGGATGTTTCTCACCATGGACGATGTTGCCTGCTCTAGAGCTTCATATATGAAATCTCACACAGTTTGCACTTTTTGTGTTTTTGCAGTTCATCAATGTAATTGCGTGCTATCAGTAATATATTCCCTTTTTTGCTGAGTAGCATTCCATTATATTAATGTATCAGAGCTTGTTTACCCATTCTTCTATTGACTGCAATGATTATTTTAATAAAGAAATTATTCTTTAATGAATTTCTAGTTTAGATGCTTCCGACTTTCTGTTGGGTGGAGTTACAGGTGTTAAGAATCTAGCTTTGAAGTCAGAAAGTTCTGGATTGCTATTTCCGGTGCAGCTCTTACTGATGGGGAACTCAGGCCAGCTTCCTACTACGTACTCCTCATCTGTAAACTAGGAGTAAAATAGCTGAAGAATATAAGGTGCTTACTAGAAGTAACGTTTGTACTAGTGTCCTAGGGCTGCCATAACAAAATACCTCAAACCAGCTGGCTTACAGGAACAGAAATTTACTGTCTCACAATTCTGGAGGATGGAAGCCCAAATCAATGTGTCCGCCAGACCTCTGAAGTGAGGAAGGTCCTTTCCTGTCTCTTCCAGCCTCTGATAACCCTGGGGGCATCCTGGCTTGTAGATGCATCTTCACATGGGCCATCCTTTCCCTGTCTGTCTCTCTGCATCTCTTCTCTTTTATAAGGAGTCACTCAGATTGGATTAAGACCCAGCCTATCCCCGTATGACCTCATGTTACCTTACCTAATTACATCTACCAAGACTCTAACATCTACAAAGACTCTATTTCCAAACAAGGTCATGTTCACAGGTACAGGGATTAGGACTTCAACATATCTTTTTGAGGGACACAAGTCAATCCGTAACAGTTGTCCATTCATTCCTTTGCTCATTAATGTAACAATTACTAATGAGTCCCTGTCCTGTTCTAACTGTGTTAAGTGCTTGGAAAGCAACAGGAAGCAAAAACAGGCATAGACATTGTTTTCATGGGGCTTTCATTCTAGTAGGCTACGTAGACATTCAACAGCTAATTAATGGCTTAACTTTTTTTTTACTCAGTGCTGCAAGGAAGTGTGACAGCTTCTGAGAGCACGTAAGAGGGCTGCTCAAGGAGGCTAGGAGTAAAAGATGAGTAAGAGTTAAGTAAGCAAAGGGGGAGTCTTCCAGGCAGAAGTGACAGTGCTGCTCATTGCAGCATGGTTCACAACAGCAAAAAGATGGAAACAACCTAACTGCCCATCAACAGATAAATGGATAACAAACTATGGTACGTACACACAATGGAACACTGTGCTACGATAAAGATGAATCTGGGAAACATCTCACAACATGGATCAGTCTGGAGGGCATTATGCTGAGTGAAATGTTAATCACAAAAGGACAAATACTGTATGAGACCACTATTATAAAAAGCCAAGAAAAGGTTTACACACAGAAAAAAAGCAATCTTTGATGATTACGAGGGAGGGAAAGGGTAGGGAGGAAAAACTCTAACTAGATAGTAGATGAAGGAAGGACTGCTCCATAGGCTTTCCAAGGAGTGGCTGGTGGATTCAAACTGCTGACCTTTCGGTTAGCAGCTGAGCTCTTAATCACTGAGCTACCAGGCCTCCTACATAGTAAATAGGTGGTAACTTTGGTGAAGGGTAAGACGGCAAGCACACAGAAACCCTGGTGGTATAGTGGTTAAGAGCTACAGCTGCTAACCAAAAGGTCAGCAGTTCGAATGCACCAGGCACCCCCTGGAAACTCTATGGGGCAGTTCTGCTATGTTCTATAGGGTCATTATGAGTTGGAATGGACTCAATGGCAACGGGTTTGGTTAACAGGTTTTTAAGACAGTACGCAATACTGGGGAAGTCAGTACAACCTGACCAAGGCAAAGTAATAGAAGCTTCACAGACACATCCTAACTCCCTGAGGGACTGAGCCACCAGGCTGAGGGCTGGGGACCATGGTCTCAGGGAACCTCTAGCTCAATTGGCAGAACACATTTTATAAGGAAAATGTTCTATATCCGACCGTGGTGAGTAGTGTCTGGTATCTGAAAAGCCTGCAAGTGGCCATCTAAGCTACATCTACTGGTCCCATCCTGTCTGGAGCAAAGAAGAATGAAGAAAACCAAAGACACAAGGGAAAGATTAGTCCAAAGGACTAATGGGCCACAACTACCACAACTTCTGTCAGACTGAGCCCAGAACAACTAGATGGTGCCTAGCTACCACCACTGACTGCTGTGACAGGGATCACAATAGAGGGTCCCAGACAGAGCAGAAGAAAAATGTACAACAAAAATGCAAATTCACACACACAACACACACAAAAGACCAGACTTGCAGGTCTGACAAAGACTGGAGAAACCCCAAGAGTATGACCCCGTACACCCTTTTAACTCAGCACTGAAGTCACTCCTGAGGTTTCACCCTTCAGCCAAAGATCAGGCAGGTCTATAGGGCAAACAATAGCACACATGAGGGATCTGCTTTATAGTTCAATCGTGTATTGGAGACTAATGGGCACACCAGCACAAAAGCAAAGAGAAAAAGGCAGGAAGGGACAGGAAAACTGGATGAATGGAAACAGCAAACCCAGCCGGGGTAGAGAAGGGGAGAGTGTTGACATCGTGAGGTTGGCAACCAAGGTCGCAAAATGATCCGTGTATTAATTGTTTAATGAGAAACTAATTTGCTTTGTAAACTTTCATCTAAAGCACACACACACACACACAAAAAAAACCCTACAATAAGATGAATTAAAAAAAAAAGGCTCTCTGGAGGAAAGGAATGCTGCACAACAGAAGGACAGACAAATGCTGTGTAACTGAAGGGAGAAGGTATATAAGTGTTTGGGAAGTGGTAGAGAACAGTGGTGAGAAGGGAATCAGTGCAGGCTGACTAGGGCAGGCAGCAGGCCCCATGCAAGGCTTTGCAGGCCACATTGAAAATGTTGGTCTCTAACCCTCAGAGTCAAAGGCAGCCAAGGAGAGCTGCCTGTAAGCTTCACACTAGAAGGTCAGGCAGGAATTGTCTGCTTTGTTCACTGCTATATCCCTAGTGCTCCAAACAGTATCTGGCACCATTTGTGGAAGGGAAAAACGGAGAAAGGGAAGGAGGAAGGGTGGAGAGAAGGAAGGACTGATCTTAAGCAGAGAGTTGAGATTTGTATCTTAAAAAGGTCTTGCCTGTGGATGCCGGGTGGGAGGCAGCTCAATGTGCACACGGGGAAACGAGTTAGGAGGTTACTCCCCTCTAGGCGACAACTCATGATGGTTTGGGCTAGGTGTTGTCGGTGAAGATTGGGGGGCATTTAGCAGAAAAGTCTGTCAGAATCAGTGGTGGACTAGATGAGGAGGGAGTGAGACAGGGTTAACCGTGCTGGCGGAACAAAAGAGCTGTTAAGAGATTACCATCTAGAAGCTGAGTAAACAGGAACCACACCCTGTCAACAAGAAATAAGGTTAAAACAACTGGTGAATTACTTAGTGTTTTTCTAGTCTCTTCTGCCTTTACAGGCTCCACATGCGCAGAAGGACAAAGTGTAACCACTGTTTGGCCTTCCTTAGCCCATTGAAGAGGGCTGTGTAGTAAAGACCTTTGCACCTGTGCTATATTCTACAGTAAGTGATGCCAAGGGCTGCCGAGAGGACTCCATTTTGAATATCAGCAGATTCCATCTCGGATTCCAGGTGCACACGCAACCTAATTAACATGCACCGCCATTCTGAGAAGTACCCGCCCCTTGAAAAAAACCCACTAAATATTCATTACTGTATTGTCTCCACAGAACCCATATAAGCCCTAGCCTTGCTTCCCTTTTTGCATCAGTCTCTTGGAGAGGCATGAACGCCCACTGACTCCTTTTACTTGTCACAAGTAAAATAAACCTGTTATAGCTGAACCCAAAATTGTCTCCTGTGTGTCCTTTTACAAGAGAAAGACAAAGACCTATTGAGTGTGGAGGGCCTCCATGCCCTCGGTGATAACGGGAGGAGGAAGAAGTGTCAAGAAGAACTCCTAGGTTTCTAGAATGAGTACCATGTCCTAAATCCTGGAAACTGTCAATGTGACCTTATTTGGAAAAAAGGTCTTTGCAGATGGAATCAGGTTAAGGAATTCAAGATGAGATGACCCTGGATTATCTGGGTGGGCTCTAAATCCGATGACATGTGTCCTTATAAAAGACAGTAGGGAAGAAGACACAGGCCCACGAGAAGGCCTTGTGAAGAGGGAGGCAGAGGTGGGGTGATACAGCTGCAAGCCAAGGATCACCTGGAGCCACCAGGAGCTGGAAGAGGCAAGGAAAGATTCCCCTCTAGAGACTTCAGAGGGAGCGGAATGAACAAAGGGGAGAGAAACCTGCTGACATCTTGATTCTGACCTTCCACAACTGTGAGAGAATAAAGTTCTGTCAGCCACCAAGTTTGTGGCTTGTAATGCCAGCCTGAGGAAATGACTATGGTGACTCGCTGAATAGGTAACAGTGCCATTCCTGGAGGGATGCAATTCGTTCTCTTAAGCATATCTGATTTTCCCTGAATCCTGGGAAAGCAAACAGCTTTTAGTCACCAAAGCTTGACTCTTTCACTCACCGGACACAAATATTTCCTGGTACAAAGTTCCATTTGTACTTCTTTACCTCAGACTGATGCCAACTTCACACCCGCCCAGAAAGTCTACATACATCACGACCTTCCAGGAAGAGCCAAGGGAAGACCCCAGTTAAAACCAGTTGCCCTCAGAGTAAAACTGTGCTCCGTAGGGTTCTCAGTGGCTGATTTTTTGGAAGTAGATCACCAGACTTTTCTTCTGAGGTGCCTTTGGGCGGTCTTGGACCTCCAACCTTTTTGGGTTAGCAGCTGAGCACTTTAACTGTTTGCACCACCCAGAGAAGAAGGCACAAGCCCCCCTCTTCACACCTTCCTCTCTTCCTGTTACTTGGCGCCTCTGACTCCATTTGTAGCAGAAGTCCGCCACCTTGTGGACTCAATTTGAACAGCCCAGTTCTAAATGAGACCTTCAGAAGTAGAGAGAAAGAAGGTGGCTTCAAAGTTGCTTAACTTGTCTTCCTACTTCCAAACGCACCTTCATCTAACAGGCCCTAAGTTAAGGACCCAGGTAGAGGATCTTTCTGGTCTTTAAAGTAGCTATCCACTGCTGTCGAGTTGATTCAGACTCACTGCAACCCTACAGGACAGAGTAGAACTGCCCCCATAGGTTTTCCAAGGCTGTAAACCTTTATGGAAGCAGGCTGCCACATCTTTCCGATGGAGCAGCTGGTGGGTTCCAACCACTGACCTTTTGGTTGGCACCTGAGCACTTTAACCACTGCACCACCAGGGCTCCTTTAAAATAGCTAAGAGGTAGCCAAAAAAAGGGCAGGACCTGAAGGATTGCCCCTTCAGCTTTTGCAGATTATATACACTGGTCCACCGAAGACCCCTTATACCCTCTCCAGTTTATGGGAGGGGACCAGCCGTCGGTGAAATGCTTCAGTCTCATGGGATAGAGGGCTCTGGGCCCCTCCAGCTACTATTTCCCTAAACCTATGAAAGGGCTCTCCATGGGCTCAGAGAAGTCCAGTTTCTGACTCATGAGTCAGAGAGCTGGGCTCCTTGCTTATTTCTCATCAGTGTACTTAAAAACTACTTTATGTCTCTGTTTTTCCTTCCATAAAATGGGGATAGTAGTGTTTTTGTTGTGTGCCATCGATTCGATTCTGATTCATAGAGACCTTATATGACAGAATAGAACTGCCCCATAGGGTTTCCTAGGCTACAATCTTTACAGGAGCAGATCACCAGGTCTTTTCTCCTGCAGAGCAGCTGGTAGGTTTGAACTGCTGACCTTTCAATTAGCAGCCAAGTGCTTAACCGTGGTGCCACCAGGACTCCTTGGGGGTAATAATAGCACTGACCTAAGAGATCAGTTCTGGGCATGAAATGAGTTAATATATGCAAACTACTTGGAATATTGCCTAACTCAGTGGCTCAATAAATGTGGACTATTGCATTCTTCCCACCATTAAACCCAAGTTTGACAGCATTCCTACAACAGTTAAATGTATGCTCACTCACTGTTTGCCTTTGGTATCCAGGTATGCCAGGTACTTAGGGAGGGAAATAAAAATATAGTTCTTACTTTCTCCAACTTGTAAGATAGTCCAGGGGTGTGATGAAAAGCAACAAAAGCAACGCGTATGGAGAACGAGAAGAGAACTCTCACACCCACCTAAGGAGATTACAGAGTCCAGCTGAACCCAGGTAAATTATTAACAAGGCACTGCCATTCTGAGGCTACTGTGTGGAGCAAAGGCTATGTTGGGGAAGTCCCCAGATGTTGGCAGGTGCATTTCCTTGATGTGTCCACCCACCTCCAACATCTGGCCCTTGCCCACTTGGGCTTAAAAACTTTTGTCCACAGATAGAGAATGGATTCTTTTTTATTCCCCTTATCTAGTTATCTAGTGCTGCTATAACAGAAATACCGCAAGTGGATGGTTTCAACTGACAGGAAGTTTATTCTCTCACAGTTTAGTAGGCTAGAAGTCCAAATTCAGGGTGTCAGCAATAAGGGAAGGCTTTCCCTTCCTGTTGGATCTGGAGGAAGGTCCTTGTCATCAGTCTTCTGGCCTAGGAGCTTCTCTGCGCAGGACCCCCGGGTCTAAAGGACAGGCTCTGCTCCTGGTGCTGCTTTCTTTGTGGTAGGAGGTTCCCATGCCTCTCTTTTCTATATCTCAAAAGAGTGATTTAAGACACAACCTAATCTTATAGATTGAGCCCTGCCCTATTAACATAACTGCCTCTAATCCTGCTTCATTAACATCATAGAGGTAGAATTTATAATACACAGGAAAATCACATCAGGTGACAAAATGGTGGATGATCACACAATAGTGGGAATCATGGACCAGCCAAGTTGGCAGATACTTGGGGGGACACAACTCAATCCGTGACACCCTCATACAGCCCTGCTGATTTTATTCCCTAAATAATGTCGTTCATTCACACTTATGTCCCTCCATCACCACCACCACTCTCCTTGTCCCAGCCACCATCATCTCCTACCTGGTCTACAGCAAACACCTCATAACCAAGCCCCTGCTTCTCCTCTCGGCTCTCCCTGTCCATTCCCCATGCTGCAGCCCAAGAAAACAGCTGGCCTACCTCTCCCCTGCTCGGCATGCTCCAGGGACGTCTCCTGCACTCTGGGTAAAATCAAACTCCCTGCTGTATATCTTTCTCCACTCACACCCTTCACTCTCTGCCCCTAGACCTGGTGGCCTTCAGGATCCAGGGCCTTCTCCCATGCCCTTTTCTCTGCCTTAAGCTCTGGCCTACGTACCTTTCACCTGTCAATCATCTTCCAAGGCTCACCTGAAAAGTCACCTCCTCAGAGAAGTTTCAGAGAACCCTTGGAGAAGGTCAGGTTCCCTCTGTTCCACCCATGTCCACAGCAGCCCTCATACCCTGACAACACTAATCACAATTACCTGCTGTAATCACCTGCTTAATCCTATAATTACTATTCAGACTGTAAGCTCCACCAGGGCAAGGACAGTGTCTCTTCTGTCCATGTCACCACCTCCATTATTAGCATAGTGCCTGGCTCATACCAAGTCCTGATATTTACTGAATGAATGAAACGAATGATTCCATGAGTGTTTCATACAGATGTGATGGATGTAAGTACACGTGCAGGGTGCACTGAACCATAGTCTCCTGGTGGTGTAAAGGGACAGCAAGGGCTTCGAGGAAAGTATTTAAGCCAGGATCTTTCATTGTTGATCAATGTGAGTAAGCTTTCAAGCCTTCATAATATGGTCTAAGGTTTGCTAAGAGTAGAAGCCTGAGTCCTTCATAGACAACAGATGGATTTTGCAGGAGGAAATCAATTCTCGCCAGGGGTGGGTTAACCAGTAAGCAAGGTACGCACAGGCTTATTTTTGTGTATCCACTAATCTGTAGTGAACAATTTCACACGGGTTTCACCACATCTACGAGCTCTGCCAGCACCTGCCTCCCTGACTTGACTCCTGCTGGGCTCCCACCGACCACCAACCTCCCCTTTTCAGGTGTTCTTCTTTAGATACGCTAATACGTTCAATGGCTTTTTCTTATCCCTGTGGGCCCAGGAGGCAATCTGTGTCTTTATATGAAGTACCCTACATCTGCTCCAGGGGCAGTGGAGGTTCAGGGGTAGAATTCTAGCCTTCCAGTGTGGGAGACTGGGGTTTGGTTCCCGGCCAATGCATCTCATGTGCAGCCGCCATCTATCAGTGGAGGCTTGTGTGTTGCTACGACGCTGAAAAGGTTTCAGTGGAGCTTCCATACTAAGATGGACTAGGAAGAAAGGCCTGGTGATCTGTTTTCAAAAATCAGCCAGTGACAACCGTATGGATCACAACAGTACAATCTGCAATTCATGACCACTCTATGACAGCTAACAACAACTATGTAAAGAAGAAAGTTTGTTGGCTGGCTCACAAACTGACGGGTCTCGAGGTAGTTCAATTTCAGACATGGCTAGACCCAAAGCCTCAAGTGATGTCTCAGATTCCTGTCTTTCTCTACTGCTCAACTCTGTCTTCCTCTACACTGATTTCACCCTAAGGAAGGCCTTCTCCATGCACTGGCCCCAGCAGCTCCAGGCTTATATTCTACCAGCTCAACACACTCAGCAAAAAGAAAGCTTCTCTTTAAATAGTCCAGTTACAGTTTCCAGATTTAGCAAATACCTGGGACATATTTAAACTAAAAAATTACTTGTTTTTGATCTGGCATTATTTTATCTGGCAAACCCAAGTCCAGCACAAGTTGTAGGCCTGAATCTGGGCAGTTTGGATTGTATGCGCACCCAGACCCCACCACTGTGTTTAGGAGAAGGGGATACGCCAAGTACCTACCCCTGAAATGGGTGAGAAAAGCCAGCCCTACCTAGTCCACATGCCCTGACAGTGGGAGATGGGGTCCCCTATCCCTAGAAGAGGGAATGTATCCTGCGCAGGCAAAAACAATAGGCGGTCACTACAGTGACCTTCAGGGTCCCAAACAATGGTGAGAATTAAACAACTCCAGGATGGCCATGCAGCCTACACTAACTTACAAAGCATTCCACACCGTGCTTTCCTCTGTCACCCACAACCCTGTATGGTTGGCAGAGCAGGCATCACAATCATGGCCCCCACCACCACCACACACACACCTTTTCTTTCAGGTATGGAACATGACAGTGAGGGTAGCCTGGTTGTGACCAGCCCCCGATCCCAAGGCTGATTTAGTGGTAAGGCTCGGTTAAAGAGCCTTGGCAGACCCCACACCTGCCATACATTTATCTCCTTGTCACACCTGGCCCACTTCTATTCCCCTGTGTGGCCACTGCTTAAATGTGAGCTCCTTTCCTGGAGAGCACACAGCAAAACCCCGCTCAGGGTCTGGCACCGGCTGACGTTTAATGAGCATTTCCTGAACAGAGTGGAGCTGGGGGAAAAAAAACCTCAGAAAGTGTTTTTAAGAGATTCAGCTGAAAGGAAAGGCAGACAGGCACAGAAGCTCACGATTTGAAGTGATAAAGATTCCACAGAGCAGCAAAAGTGATGAGGCCTATGGATGTGTAAATGAGCCCAGGGAGGGACTAATCAGACGGTAAATTACCAAACAGAGGCTGGGAAACCAGCGAGGGGAGAACAGTGAGTATTTCAGGGTCTTTGGTTCATAAGAAATTCATGAGCAATGCTTGTGGAAATTTTGTTGGTTTTGGTGGTGGGAAAGAATTGTAAATATGTATAATATGTAAATACCTTGTATAATAAAAACCCATGAAGATAAATGCGCCTGTCTGTGGAAATGCTGCGAGCTGTATAACATGTTAATATAACGTCTTCGCTTTAGAAATTACCATAATGCTTACAGGGCTTTCAACGTTCCCGAGCCTTGGAAAGAAATGCATAAACACTAACCAGAAAGCATCACACACAAGCTTTCTTTTTCTAAAATATGAAGAAGGCAGCCTTAGTGAAAACAGGCTATGGAGTCGGACCTACAGGGGTTCGAACGACTTCCTCGCACTACTGAGGCCGTGCGACCCTAGGGAGTCACCCAGCCGCTCTGGGGCTCACGTCTAAAAAACCCAAAACCAAACCCGGTGCGGTCGCGTGATTCCGACTCATAGCGACCCTATCGGTCAGAGTAGAGCTGCTCCACAGGTTTTCCCAGGAGCAGCTGGTGGATTCGAACTGCCGAACTTTTGGGCACGTCTGGGGAGGCCTAAATGGGAGACGGCGGCAGGCGCTCCAGCGCGCTTCCCCGGCCCCTCGGAACCGCTGGCGGCTGAGGCCGGGGCGGCCCTCGGGGAAGGCCGGGGTGGCCCTCGGGGAAGGCGTTTCGCTCCGCGACCGAGGGGCCGGCGCCGGGAGGCCGGAATCGCTGCCGGGCGCCCGGGGCCGCCGTCCCCGCCCCGCCTCGGTCCCCGCCCGCCCGTCCGCCTGCGCGCGCTCCGCCCAGGCCGCCCGGCGACGCGATGGCGCCTGCGGCGAGGTCCTGGGCGCCGGCCCTCTGGAGGCTGTGCAACTTGCTCATGGCCGCCTTCTTCGCGCTGGCGGCCTTCGTGCAGGTCAGGCGGGCTGCGGCGGCGCCCCCAGTTCCCCTGGCTCCGGCCGGGCTGCGGGAGAGCGAGCTGCCGGCTCCGAGCGCCGCGCCTGCCCTGCCTGTGGTGTGGTCTGATGAGCCGGCAGGTCGCCGAGGGCTCTGTCTGTGGGAGGGAGTGGGGCTTGTACTTCCTCTCTCACTCACTCACACACACACACACTTACTCACACACACATTCTCTCACACCCATACACTCACACACACGCTCCCACACATACACTCACGACCATACGCTCTCACACACCCTCACGCCCATACACTCTCTCTCACACACTTACACACACTATCACATCCATATGCTCTCTCTCACACACATTCACACACTCTCACTCACACACAGACTCACACACACTCTCTCTCTCTCTCTCTCACACACACACGCACACACACCCCTCACCTGAAATCTTGACAGGCCTCTTTTCCTCACAAGTCCTGCTGTGCGACCAAGCTGGTTCAGCTCCTGTTTCTCTGAAAAGAACCTGAGCAGAAGCAGCCCTGGCACCTTTTTAAATATTCACCCTGTGGATGGAACTGAACAAAATTCAGGGCCTAGGAGGAGGAGGCAGAAACAAAACCCTTTATAGCATATTTACCCTCTCAAGGCTGCTTTGGGGCCTTCTTCATAATCGTTTTCCTCATTTCTTGATACTGGAGGACCAGTAAAATACCCTTATCTAGGTTTGGCACGTTCTCTTCAGAGTTCCCGTGCAGTTCTTTTTTAAAATGTGAAGCTGCGTTAAAGCCATCTGTTGTGTTCAGCCAGTAGCCCCTTCAGCTGCCATGATCTGCTAGACTATGCCTTATTCATGTTTCCCTCGGTGTCTGTTGGAGTTTCTGGCACTTCGCTTAACATGTGTTGGTTGAATAAAAGCGCACACTAAATGTAGGAATGGAACATGGTATGTATGCCTGCTAATACCTTAATGGTTTGGAATTTCAGGTGAATGATCCAGATGCAGAGTTGTGGATGGTGAGTAGGAGCTGCTGTGGGAACTCTCCTCCGCTGCGAAATGGCAGGAAGCACACGACTGGATCTGTTTGCTCCCTCCTCCCTGCTTTATTTACAAGCTTAGAAAGCAAGCCCTTTGTAGACTCTTTTCTCTAAAATCTTGGGGGGAGGGGTGTGTAAATTTGGAACTTTGTGGAGACATAGAAGCTTTTCATCAGTATTCCTTTTTCTCATGAGGACAAAGAGCAGACCTCTTGAGGTAAGCTGAACCATTCCTCGTGAGTTTCTGGCCAGAAACTCCAGCAAACATTCAACCAGGAAATGGCAGTCTCAGGGTCTGTAATTCTGCTAATTCAGTGAGTTATATTTATAGAAGGTAATTAAAGCCTATGAAACCATTAAAGACTAGAATTTGTTTAACTAATGCTGTAATTTGAGCCTTTTGGAGGAGGGGGAGATTGTCCCTTCCCTTTCTGAAATATCTGGATTTTGTCCAATGTCTTTTAAAACCGATACAGAGACTATAATATTAGCAACAAGAGGTTTCTTAGGTTTTAGGATAATGTTGACAATGTATAGATTAGCCATGAGTGAACATATTTGGAATTAGAATGTGAAATTCTGGTTTTTAGTACAGTAGAACCACATTCTGATATTGGGTAGGACCCTGAGCCATTTTGAAGAGCCAGTGTGATGATCCAGATTCAGTGTCCCTGGAGTTAAATCAAATTGCCTCTTCTTGAGCACTCTGGTCCATATTTTTGGTTCCAAGTATTATTTCTCTGCAGACAAGTCTCACATTTCCAGCTTAATATTGAATTTCCAACCAACTGCTGGACATATTCACCTGTATATCACACTGGCTCTTCAGAATTGCCCCAAATTGCCCCTTCAAAAAACCCACTCCTCCTCCTAACTTAGCCATTTCTCTTATCAGAAGATTCATTCTCCGAGTCATCCTGGCTTGAAACCTCAGTCATCTTTAACATCTCTGTCTTCTTTGCCACTGCCTTTGAGATCTATCCTCCAAAAACAAAACAATGAAACAAAAAATAATCTAGGTTTAATGGCTTATCTGCCCGTTAGCTGTATATTTTACCTCTCTCATAATGCTTCAAAAAAAAAAAAAAAACCCGTTGTGATCAGGTTGATTCTGACTCATAGTGACCCTATAAGACAGAGTAGAACTGCCCCATGGGGTTTCGAGCAAGCGGGTGGTGGATTTGAACTGTCAGCGTTTTGGTTAGCAGCCAGCCTCTTAACTGCCGTACTACCAGGGGTCCTCTTTATGCTTAGGTGACATAATATGAATATTAAACCTCATGCCCCCACATCCTCCCCCATCCCCAGTTCAGCCCTTCATTATTACCTCCCACATGTACCCTTGCAATAACTTCCTAACTCTAATGCCTGCCTCTAATCTCTTCTGCTGCTAGAATACTTACTGTACATCACTTCCTGCTTCAAAAACTTATGTCATTTCCCAAGATCTATAAGTTGAAGCTTCTCAACTTGATACTCAAAGCCCACCACAATATGGGCTCAACACACTAGCTTCCCAGCTTGGCCTTTGAAGCCCAGCCTACCTATAATAGTTACTGTGCCTTTCCCGTAGAATTCTTGTATGTCGTATTCTACCCAAGCTTCCAGGCCTGTCGCAAATGCTGTTTCATCTAAAAAAATCTGTCTTTTTCTGGTGAATTCTGACTGTTGTTCTTTTGAACATTTATTGTAGCATTAACACATTCTTCATGCATTAGAGTTGGCTCTGTACATGCCAGCAGGAATAGCACTTGGGAAGGCAGGGGCCAGCTCTTCCTTCATCATGGTCTTCAGGCAGCATAACATGGAGCCTTCCGTATGGCAGACCTTCCTGTGTTGACCCTTCAGTGAATGAAAGGATAAATGGATGCATGGATGAATGAATACGAGGTTACTGGGCCTTGAGGGCTGGTACCGTTCCCTGCTTTACCTTGCTCATGGAGGATACTTGTATCAGGATGCATATAGCAGCAAATAATGGAAAATCAAACTAGCAGCAGGTTATAAAAGTACAAAGAGTACCTCACTTAACAACAAGTCCGTAGGTGCTTAATGGCCAAGTGTCATGAAGGACCTGGGCTTGCTTTCTCTTCTGCCTCCCGCAGTGTTTTATCTCCTTTCATGCTTTATAGGATGGCTGCTGCAGCTCCAGGCATCTCATCCTTAGACAAGACAGGAGCAAAAACAAGCAAAACTGTGCTTTCCTTCCTTTTATCAGGGAGGAAAATGTTTCCAGTTTGTACATACCAAAACCCACTGCCATCAAGTGGATTCCAACTCATAGTGACCCTGTTGTCTGGGATCCATTCTGGTTGGTCAGCATCCATTCTTATTGGTTGTTAAATACTTTGAGTACCAGGCTTGTCTCTAGAAGACTTCCCTGTTTTTCTTGGAACATGACCACTCCTAGCTACAAGAGAGGCTGGGAGAATTAATTGGTACTTTCAGCTTTTATAATAGCAAGTGGACAAAGGAGAGAGGAATTAAGAGTAGCTGCCATGGTACTCAATGACCACCGCTGAACTCAACGGAGTACAGTAAATGAATACTATGATACCCTTAGTTAAAAAAATCCACAAACAAAAGATAAAAGACCATTTTAAGTGGGTTCTGCTGAATTCGCTGCGTGTTTATACTCTGCATTGTTTTAACTTGTGTACTAGAAAACAACTACTTTCAGTCTGTCTGCTCTCAAATTTTTTATTTCATTCAAGATAGAGAAAAGCATTTAAATAAGGATTATCATATCACAATTGCCATGGGAAACCATTACGTAGTTTAAAAAGTCATTTGTTCATGTTTACAATACACTGAAATAAGGTTTTAGACCCCTAATCTATTAATGATAGACATCTAATAGATGGAGCACACATTTGTTAAAAATCCCTGCCCAACATTTCTCATAGAGAGCACATTTATATATTGTCTGACGTGTATGACTTCTCTCCGTCCCTATAGATGTGTGTGTGCTTTATATAGACACACGTGTATGATTTATATGTACACGTATGTGTAGGATTTATCCACTAAGACTTCATTTTGTAAAATGAAGTCTTAGTGGATGAATCACGTGTAGTTTTTCTCTGGGGCAGTCTACCCCTCACTAAGTGTGGTTCTCCAGGCAACAGCAGCATCGCCTGGGAGCTTGTTCGGATGCAGAGTCTTAGTCCTTACCCGAGACCTGAATCAGTCTGCATTTTAACAAGGTGCCCAGATGATTCGTATGCACCTAAAAATTTGGGAATGTCTGATCTTCAGTACCATGACCATCCACCTTTGAGAGATCATGACTTGGAAATGTCGATATTGGCCAATATTCTAGTAATTATGAGGGATGGAGTAGGAAAGATGAACACAGAGTTTGTAATCCAAATATTCTTTCTCCCCAGAGTCAACACAGACATGGTTTTATTGTGAATCACTTAAATGTACAGTTCTGACAACTTTAAAGTAAACTATAGATTTCTGACGTAAGCATCACAATCGATGTGGTTAAGCAGCTACATTTCTTGAAAAGTCTCCAGCTACTTATAAACCTACCCTTGCCTACTTGCCCTCTTCTTGCTATGAGTGAGGCTCGGGAATAGGGCCTCTTTAGGGCCAGTCTGTTTCCAAAATAAAGAGCTTGATCTTATTGAGCATATCTGACTCATGCATATGCATTGTTATTAAACCTTCTGTGGTCTCCTTTGCTGAGATGGAATGTTGGGCTTGATGGTTTATTGGGTCAGACCCAGCAGGGCTGTACAGCTAATTATGGCCCTTCCTGCTAATTATGGCCCTTCCTTCAAAGAGAATTTTCTTTTATGCAACTGGGGAAAGGGAATTTTGGCATGGAAGTTGCTTGCGAGAGACTGGAAGATCAATGTGTCCTAAGACCCAAACTCTGTGCTCAGTGCTAGAGCTCAGAGATGAATGAGCCCTTTCTGGAATAGCCTACAGTCTAAGAGGAAGGCAGATATAACTGCAACTGTCAAGTGCCATCGAAGCATAGGTCACTTCCACTTCCTCAGTTGTTACTGAAACCTAGAGGTAAATCATGGAACATGAGGTCACTGATGTTGTTTTTCTTTGCTTCCTAGAGACCTCTGAACATTTTATATATTGGAAATCTTAACCCACATAATTTTCCCTCTTTTTGCTAACAGCTGGTGTACACAATACCTGCGGGATTGACCCTGCTTGTTGGACTTAACCCTCTTGTCACAGGTACGAGCCTTGGTTTCGGAATGGCGGTAGAGCAAACCAGGTTTCCTTACCTTCACTATAATAATGAGGGAGTCTGTTAATCCACATCCCAGGAGAAAAGGGGGCTCCCAAGGCTGCTCTTTTGATTTCCCAGAAGGTTGTTGTTGTTAGTTGCCCTTGAGCCGATTCCAGTTCTTGGTGACACCACGTATGCAGAGTAGAACTGCTCCACAGGGTTTTCATGCCTGTGGCCTTTTGGAAGCAGATCACCAGGCCTGTCTTCTGAGGCTCCTCTGGCTGTGTTCAAACTGCCAACCTTTCAGCTAGTAGTCAAGCATTTAGCTGTTTGTGACAGTCCGTCGGGCCAAATCCCAGGAGAAAACGGGGGCGCCCAAGGCCTTTCTTTTGATTTCTTCTAATCCAAACCCAAAAAACAGTGCCATGGGGCAGTTCTACTCTGTCCTTCCTCTAATAAGAAAGGCTAATTCTAATCTAGGTCATCCTCACCCATCTTCAGAAGAACTTTGCAAGGACTTGGCAGGTTAAGCCATTCTTTATCAATTTGGAACTCAGGACCCTTTACACAGCTTAAACCAGGAGAGAGAAGGGTTTGGGCCGCTGCATTGATTTCTCATAAGCCACCAAACCAAAAAAAACCCGTTGCCGTCGAGTTGATTCCGACTCATAGTGACCCTATAGGACAGAGTAGAACTGCCTCCATAGAGTTTCCAAGGAGCGCCTGGTGGATTTGAACTGCCGACCTTTAGTTTAGCAGCCGTAGCACTTAACCACGACGCCACCAGGGTTTCCATAAGCTGCCAAGCTAATGTAAAGTCAGCAGCAATCTAAGTGCCGACCTTTGTCCCCATACTCACTAACAGTCAATGTCTATTATAATATTTACTCTTTAAAACCCAGTGCAACTCACTTGCTTTACAAATCCTTCTTAGACCAATACCATTCCCGTTAATCCTTTCCTTATTGTAAGTTTATTCAACACCAACGTACAGAAACTGTTTATAATGTCTCTAACAAATATCTAGATTTTTCGTTAATATATGTTGCTCTCCCTAATCAGGCTGCCAGATTGCCTACAGCAAGTTATTGCATGATTTTACATATCTTTGCTCCCCTACTAGGCTGTAAGCCTCTTAAAAACAGGACCATCCATGCCTGCCTCTTCTTTGCACAAGCCCAGTCTACATATGGACAGGCATGTGGTAGGAACTTACTGCTTGTTGACAGAATGAATGACTGTAAAACAGAGACTTTAGGATACATTTATTTTGTAACCTGCTCCTTGGATTCCTTGTGTAACATGTAAAAAATTCACTTAGAATAACTGGTTTGTATTGCCCTCAGACTGCCTGCTCAATGTTGGGGAAAATGTAGCTGTTTTACCTCTTATGCCCTGAGAAATTCTCAACAAGCCTTAAGTTAGACATTTTTATATGTCTTCTAACAGAAAAAATAAATACACGTGACATTGTTTACGTCATTCTTATTAATGGGGACTATTATTCCCGACGGGTCATTCTTCACTTTCTTTTTTACCAGTGGGCTTGAAAGTGTTGAGGGGCCTTGGAATAAACTAATGATTTGGCGGGGGTAGGGAAAACTCTAGTTCCTTTGACATATGGGCTCCTGGTTTTGGCCCTTAGAACTCCGTCTACATCATTAAAGTGCATCGGTTAGGGCTCTGTTAGTTACAAGCAGCAGAAAACTTAGTTCAAACTGGGTGTAAGCTAAAAAGGAAACGTTTTGGTATACTTTACTGAAAAGATGCTGCCGGCTTCAGGCACTGGAGGACGCAGGGTGTAAACTTCATTCCACCCCTCAGTTCCACAGTGTGCTGCTGACTTTACAAACGCACATGGTATAAACCCACATGGTAGCCCCCTGCAACTCCAGGTTCACACCACAACAGTGAGTGCAACAGAATCTAGAGTCTCCTTCCCTGAGAGCTCCTCAGAACTCTGAGGAGTTGTTGGCCCTGATCGGGCATCTGGTCACCCTGAGCCAAGTCACTGTAGCTAAAATGCGATGATTGGCCTAGTTAAGGCGTAGTTCACGGGGACACGGACTGCAGTGTGGGAGCGGTGGATCCCCAAGGAAAATCAGGGCCGTTGTCATAGGAAGGGGAGATACTGGGCAATTAAAACAATGAATGTCCACTTAAGTTTATAATTAGTGCTTTAACCTCTAAGTTGTCCCTAAAAAAAAAAAAAGATATTTTCCTGTCTGAATACCTTTCCTGAAAGTAGCCTGTCCAATGCAGGTCCACAGAGAGTCCCAAGCTCATTTTTCATTGGGATGCGACTCCGTGATTCACAGTATCGGGATATCTGTTTTCAGGTAACTTTTTCTGGAAGAGCATCTCTGCAATACACGTATTATTTTGTATCGTGTGGGCTCTTGGCTTGGGATACTACCTCTTGCTTCACACACAGCAGAACATCTTACACGAGGAAGAAGGCAGGTGAGCAGCGACTCTTGCTCTTTTGGAGGGATGCAGACCTGAGAGCTTTCTATTCCTTTACAACACCGTCTTATCCCTGCACATTGATGATTAAACTCCCAGCAACACCATGAGGACAGGGCATGTATTTTCTCCTTTATAAGCTGAAGAAGCTGAGGAAATGATAGAGTCAGGACTCGAACCCGGAAGTGCCCATCATACTCCATTACTACTACTACAGGTAGTAACTTGTTGTTGCATATTGCATTATTTTACTATCATGTAGTTGGACTTTGGCCACCTTGTGACTAGCAAGGATGAGATAAAGTAATACCCAGTCCAATCTAATAAGATGATAACGCTGTCAGCATTCTGATTCAGTTCTTGGTCAAGCCAAAATCGTATCAGTGCGATCAGCCACTGCAGAGGTCAGTATTTCAAGTCAACCTCTGTCAGCCTTGCCCTGGAACATCTCATGTCATCTCCCTTTGTCATGAGCATTTGTTCCTATTTTATCACCTCTTCCCCCTACTGCCTCTTCCTTTGCATCCTCTCTGGCCTCACTAAGTCCCTTTTCTTTCCCTTCCTTTCTGTCCTATTGCTAACACCTGCCAATACCTAAGGTTCAGAGATCTAAAAGTTAAGCATCACTGAAGAGGTCCAAATCCTTATAAAACTGGAGAGCACATCAGGATGGTTGTGTAGATGGGAATGTAAGCCAGGTGGGTTGAATCACCTCAGGCCTGGAGCCCATGATTGTGGTGAACTCAGCGTGGGGCTTCCAGTGGTACTGTGGCTGAGTATGATTGTTTTTAACTGTATGTAAAAAAAAAAAAGATATGTACTTATGACACACATATATAAGAAATGTATACTCACCCCAAAACCACTAATCTCACTCATACTACAAATCATTTCTTCCCACTAAGAAGTGACCTAATCTCCTGCAGTAGGTGCCCAAATTATTTATTGATCTGACCTTATCCTAACACTGAACCATCTAAAAAATGGCAAAAATAATGACTGATCAAATTTAGAATTCTTTTCTTGGTTATACTATTTCTCCCAGTGACCTGAAGTGATTCATCTGTGTTTTTTCTTTTTCCTCACTTCTAAGCTGGGAAACAGTCATGTATCTCATATCTGTCTCATAAGATGAAATTTGTATTCATATAAGACTTGAAACTGTCTGACTAAAGTAATTTATGAATCATGGCCAGACTTGAAAATATTCTGTAGGTGATTTACATCTTAGAGGAAATCATCCAGACAATGGAATTAAATGGGCATGCGTAGGCTATGATGATGTGTGTCTCACTTGCAGCCACTTAAAAATATAAAATGTATGATATTTTTACAGGGAGCTGTTTGGTCTGGTGATTATAGCAGTATGGATGAGCCTATGCCATAGTTCGTCAAAGTAAGTTTTCAACTTATTAAAATTAAATGTCTTCAAGATTGGCAAAATCAGATTGCTAAGTGAAAATATTGACACACAAATGAAAACAAGAATCTTCTTAAATGAATCTTTTCTCCATCTATGGAAAGCTAAATAATAGTTGACTCTAATTTTCATAATCACTCATACTTTCATAAATGCCATAGTGTCCTTTGTGGCCCAATAGGGTCATAGGGAGTTGCCATTCAAGGAATGTTCTTCAGGGAGAAGGAAAATTACCTCAGAAGGAAGCTTAGCAATTCAGAAGAAAATGAAGATCAAAGAATGTATAAAACTGTGGGTAAATGTAAATGGATATTAGCTTATACTACAATAATAATGATGTGTCTTGAGGTTTAAACCTATATAGAATTAAAATACATGACAACGGTAGCATGTAAGTTAGAAGGGGATAAATGGACTTAAAGTGTTTCAAGGTCCTTGAATCATCTGGGGAAAGATAAAAGTACCAACTTGTATTAGACTTTGGTAAATCGAGGATTCATAATGTAATCCCTAGGGTAACTACTAAAACAATAGAAAATGAGTACAGAAGGCAGGAAGAGAAAGAAGAAAAGACATGGAACAGAAAGTAAATGTTACCATAGACATTTAAACACAAATATGTCAGTAATTAAGGAGACCTGGTAGTGTAGTAGTTAAATGTTCAGCTGCTAACCAAAAGTTTGGTGGGTTGGAACCAGCAGCTGCTCCCTGGCAGAAAGATGTGGCAGTCTGCTTCTGTAAAGATTAAAAAACAGGCTTGAAAACCTTGTGGGGTAGTTCTACTCTGTCATTATGAGTTAAAATTGACACAACAACAACAAATCAGTAATTACATTAAATGTAAATGGACCAAATATTCCAATTAAGAGATAAAGATTTTTTTAAAGTTGATGAAAATACTAAAAGCTCAACTGTATAAAAGACAACCCTTAAATATACATACACAAAAAGACTGAAAGTCAAAAGATAGAAAGACCATGGTATATAAGCACTAACCAAATGAAAGCCAGTATAGCTATTTTAATAACAAAATAGACTTTAAGGCAAGAATTAGAGAAAAAAGAAGATGTCGGGGCTGATCATTTTTAATTTTTTGTTTTGAAAACTTTCAAACATATACAAAAGAGACTAGTATAATGAGTCAGATGTGCCCACCACCTAGTTTCCACAATTATCAATGTACATCTAACCTTGTTTGACCTATACCACCATCCACTCCACATTCCCAGATTATTTTGAAATAAATCCCAGATATTATATAGTTTCATCTGTAAATATTTCAATATGTATCTCTAAAAGATAAGCACTTAAAAAATAACCACTCTACCATCATCACAAATAACTAAGAGAACAATAATTTTTCAGTATCACCAGCTTCCCAGTGAACATATTTCCCCAGTTGTCTCATAACACTTGTTCCTCTGTGCCCTGTGTTTCCTGTAAGTTGGTGGTTAGAGCTAGAAGCTTACTAAGGTCCTGGTATTGTTACTATCAAAAGAAAAAAAAAAAACAAAAACCCAAACCCATTGCCATCAAGTCAATTCTGACTCATAGTGACCCTATAGGACAGAGTAGAGCTGCCCCAGAGGGTTTCCAAGGAGCTCCTGGTAGATTTGAACTGCTGATATATTGGTTAACAGCTGAACTCTTAACCACTACACCACCAGGGTTTCCATTTAAAAAAAAAAAAAAAATTTTTTTTTTTTTTTGTTTCCATTTAGGCAAGACTAATTCATAGGTAGTGTCATATACTTCCATCAGAATGCATGTAACATCCTTTCTTTGTGATGTTGGCAGTCTTTGATGATCATTGCCTAAGTCCATTCATTCATTTCGGTTACAAAATGATATTTTAATTCCATCATTATTTCTTTATTAGCTGGAAAACTTCTATAAAGAGAAACTTCCCCTTAGCATTTTTTGGCTACTCAGATCATAAAAGGAAAACCCAAAACCCACTGCCGCCAAGTCAGTTTCTACTCATAGCAACCCTGTAGGCTAGCTGTCGAGTGCTTTAACCACTGCGCCACCAGGGCTTCTTGATCCAAGGAAACCAAAAACCAAACCCAGTGCCGTCGAGTTGATTCCAACTCATAGCGACCCTTATAGGACAGAGTAGAACTGCCCCATAGAGTTTCCAAGGAGCGCCTGGTGGATTTGAACCGCTGACCTCTATGGTTAGCAGCTATAGCACTTAACCACTATGCCACCAGGGTTTAAATTCTTGGTTATTTCCCTTTTTTTCAAAATAAGTAAGTTGTTTCTTGCCTCAGCATCCTCCAAAAGTGACTCAGGTTTGTCTGTTTTAGCACTTCCATCATCAAGTCATTGGTTTCGGTATAGCTGATGTGCTTCAGTCCATGGTAGTTATTGTCTTTCCTCATGTTCAGACTCTCCCACCTTTGAGCACTTATTTAGGTTGACTCCTGAGTTCTTTTGACATGACCCTAGAAACCTTTGATACCTTCCATGCTTTCTGGTATGATAAGATGTTCCAATTACACTATGTACATTTTATGCCCCAGATATTGAATCAACCATTTCTCAAAAAAGCCCAGGTTCCTTTTGGTAGGTAATGGTATTTAGAGGTCACAATCTGGGCATTAGAGGTGCTCACTGCTGCTGGGTTTGTTGTTGGTTCTAGGTCTTTTTAGCAGGCGGAGCTAGGAAATTCACACACATGCATATATGTGTGTGTGTGTCATAAATATATATATATGCATATATCAATATATCCCCCATATATATGTATGTATGTGTGTCTATGTGTGTGTGTGTATATATATATACACACACACACATATATTTAAAGATAAAATATCTCATTAGTTCATACAGATCCTAAAAATTCAAATTCAGGAATACTGGTTTTCATTTAACCTTATCAGAGATCTTACACTGATACCTTTTAATCATGCCAAAAATCTCAAGTCTCAGTGACTTCAGCATAACTCATTTTCCCACAATACAAACACAATACAATAGGATAACGACACAATCACCAAAAACAGGTTTTTTGTTGTTTGTTTTTGTGCTTAGTATATATCTCACTTGAGGTATATCTCAAATCACTTACAATAGTTACACTGTGTGCTTACACCACGAAGTGAATGCTTAGTTAAGTTCATTTATTTTACGTTCAATTTCTAGGGATAACTGGATTTTTTAAATGTTTATTTTTTTATAATTATATAAAATATCGACATGGTTCCAAAATCAAATATACGAAACGAGTTACATTTAAATAAATCTAGCTTTTCTGTCCTCCTCACTCTCCATCTTCTCTCTCTCTACAGGTTAAACTTTTTTTTCAGTTTTATGATTTATTCCTCTGTGGCTTTTTAACAGAAGTAAATATGTGCATTTATTTGTATTCGTCCTTATCTTAGATAAAGGGTAGCATATTATACACAACTGCATGCCCCTTTTGTTTTTGCTTACTACAAAAAAAAAAAAAAAAAAAAAAACTGTTGTAATCAAGTCAGTTCTGACTCATAGAAACAACCTTATAGGACAGAGTAGAACTGCCCCGTAGGGTTTCCAAGGAGCAGCTGGTAGATTTGAACTGCCGACCTTTTGATTTGCAGCCGAGCTCTTAACCACTGCACCACTGGGGCTCCTTTTGCTTACTGTATCCTGGAAATCATCCTGTAGTATATAAAGACGGCCCTTATTTCTCTGATAGCTCCGTAGTTTATTCAACCAGCCCTCTACTGTTTAGACTGTACCCAGTCTTTTGCTATTAAAAATCGTGCTGTAATTAATAGTCTTATACATCTATCTAACATATTTTTGCCAGTGTGTATTTGGGATAGATTCCTAGAAGTAGGATTGCTAGGTCAAAATGTAATTACATAGTTTTGCTATATACTCTCAAATTTCCCTCCATATACTTTTTGATGACAAAAGGTTCAGTTCATCAGGAAAATATAATTCTAAATTTTCATGTACCAAGTAACGTAGCCTCAAAAAGATAAAACAAAAATTGACAGAACTAAAAAGAAAAATTGAAAAATCCACAATCAGCTTAGGAGACTTTAACACAATTCTCTCAGTCACAAACAGAATAGACAGGCCAAAAAAAAAAAAAAATCAATAAAGATACAGACATTTCAAACTATACAATAAGAAAATTGACCTAATGGACACGTATAGAACACCTGAACCGAGAATGATAGACTCGACATTCTTTTCAAGTACACAGTGAATATTTACAAAAATACTGTATGTCAGGCTAGAAAATAAGTCACAACAAATTCCAGAGGACTCAGATCGTATACAGTATGTTCACTGACCACAGTGCAATTCAGTTAGAAATCATTAAGCAGGTAATTAGAAAATCACTGTATGTTTAGAAATCAAGAAATACACTTCCAAATAACATTTGGGTCAAAGAAGAAATTACAGTGGAAATTGGAAAATCCTTCGAACTGAATGATAAGAACATAACATATCCAAATGCGTGGGATGCAACTAAAAATCATGTATGGTTGGTTAGGTGCCATCGAGTCATTGTGACTCATAGCGACACTCAGTACAACAGAATGAAACACTGCCCAGTCCTCTGCCATCCTCACAATCATTGCTATTTTTGAGCCCATTGTTGCAGCCATGGTGTAGCTTTAAATACATATATTAAAAAAAAAAACAAGAAAGACTGGAAATCAATGAGCTAAGCTTCTGTCTCAAAAAGTTAGGAAAAGAACAGCATATTAAGCCCAAAGAAACAAGAAGGAAGAAAATAAACATAAAAGCAGAAACTAATGAAATGAAAAATCAACATAAAAGTAGAGAATTAACAAGGTCAAATTTTGATTCTCTAAAATGATTCATAATATTGATAAATCCTAAAAATACTAAAAAGAGGAAAAAAAAAAGTGAAAGCAAGCAAAAAGAGGCAGAGAATATCAGGAATGAAAAAGAGAACATAACTACGTATTTAACAAATATTACAAAAATCATGAGGATATTATGAACAACTTCATGTCAATAAATTTGAAACTGTAGATGAAATGGACACATTTCTAGAAAAATACCACCTACCGAAACTGACACAAGAAGAAATACATACTAAGAGGAGTCCTCTAATTATTAACCTCCACTCATCTGCTGGTTTGTCGTACTGTGGTGGCTTAGGTGTTACTGTGATGCTGGAAGCTATGCCGCAAGTATTTCAAGTATCAGCAAGGTCACCCGTGTTGGGCAGGTTTCAGCAGAGCTTCCAGACTCAGACAGACTAGGAAGAAAGGCCTGGCAATCTATTTCTAAAAATAATAATAATAAAAAAAGACCAGTGAAAACCTTATGAATAGCAGTGGCACATTGTCTGATACAGTGCCAGAAGGTGAGCCCCACAGGCTGGGAGGTATTCAAAATACAACTGGAGAAGAGCTGCCTCCTCAGAGTAAGGTTGACCTTAATGACTAGATGAAGTTTTCGGGACCTTCATTTGCGGACTTAGCACGACTCAAAATGAGAAGAAACAGCTACAGAGTATGAATCTAGGAAAATGGGAAGTTATCAAAAATGAAATGGAACGTATAAAGATGGATATCCTAAGCATTAATGAGCTGAAATAGACCGGTATTGGACAATCATATGGTCTACTATGCCTCGAATGACAAATTGAAGAGGAATGGCATCACGTTCATTGTCAAAAAGACCATTTCAAGATCTATCTTGAAGTGCAACGCTACCAGCAATAGTATAATGTTCATATGCCTAAAAGGAAGACCAGTTAATATGACTGTTATTCAAATTTACATAACAACCACTAAGGCCAAAGATGATGAAATTGAAGATTTTTACCAACTTCTGCGATCTGAAATTGATCAAACACGCAATCAAGATGCATTGATAATTACTAGTGATTGGAATGTGAAAGTTGGAAACAAAGAAGGATCGGCAGTTGAAAAATATGGCCTTGGTAATAGAAACTGGAGATCACGTGATAGAATTTTGCAAGACCAGCGACTTATTCATTGCAGATACCTTTTTTCACCAACATAAATGGCGACTATGCATGTGGACCTCACCAGATGGAACACATAGAAATCAAGTTAACCACATCTATGGAAAGAGATGATGGAGAAGCTCAGTATCATTAGTTAGAACAAGGCCAAGGGCCAACTGTGGAACAGATCATCAATTGCTCATATGCAAGCCAAAGCTGAACAAAATTAGAACAAGTCCATGAGAGCCAAAGTATGATCTTGAGTACATCCTGCCTGAATTTAGACACCATCTCAAGAATAGATTTGACACATTGAACACTAATGACTGAAGACCAGACGAGTTGCAGGATGACATCAAAGACATCCTTCCTGAAGTAATCAAAAGGTCATTAAAAAGATAGGAAAAAAAGAAAAGACCAAAATGGATGTCAGAAGAGAGTCCAAAACTTGCTCCTGAATGTAGAGTACCTAAAGTGAATGGACGAAATGATGTAAAAGAGCTGAACAGAAGATTTCAAAGGGTGGCTGGAGAAGACGCAGTAAAGTATTACAATGAAATGTGCAAAGACCTGGAGTTAGAAAACCAAAAGGGAAGAACATGCTCAGCATTTCTCAAACTGAAAGAACTGAAGAAAAAACTCAAGCCTTAAGTTGCAATGATTCCATGGGCAAAATATTGAACAACACAGGAAGCATCAAAAGAAGATGGAAGGAATACACAGAGTTACTATACCAAAACGAATTGGTCGATGTTCAACCATTTCAGGAGATAGTATATGATCAAGAGCCGATGGTATTGAAGGAAGAAGTCCAAGCTGCACTGAAGGCATTAGTGAAAAATAAAGCTCCAGGAATTGATGGAATACCAACTGAGATGTTTCAACAGGCGGATGCAGTGCTGGAAGCAGTCACTCATCTATGCCAAGAAATTTGGAAGAGAGCTACCTGGCCAACTGACTGGAAGAGATCCATGTTTGTGCCCATTCCAAAGAAAGGTGATTCAAGAGAATGCAGAAATTATCGAACAATATTGTTAAGAAAAATAGAAATACCATATGATCCAGCAATCCCACTCCTAGCAATATATCCTAGAGAAATAAGAGCTGTTACACGAATAGACATATGCACACCCATGATCATTGCAGTCAAATGATGTATTGTACTGGACAGATCAGCTGCAGAAGATCTCTTTAAAGTTAAAAAGCAAAGTTGTCACTTTGAGGACTAAGGTGAGCCTGACCTAAGCCATGGTATTTTCGGCTGCCTCATATGCATGCAAAAGCTGGACAATGAATAAGGAAGATCAAAGGAGAATTGATGCCTTTGAATTACGGTGTTGGCGAAGAATATTCAATATACCATGGACTGCCAAAAGAATGTACAAATCTGTCTCGGAGGAAGTACAGCCAGAATGCGCCTTAGAAATGAGGATATTGAGACTTTGCCTCCATGTTATCAGGAAGGCACAGTCCCTAGGTAAGGACATCATGCTTGGTAAGGTAGAGGGTCAGCGAAAAAGAGGAAGACCATTAATGAGATGGATTGACACAGTGGCTGCAACAATGGGTTCAAACATAGCAACGATTGTGAGGATGGTGCAGGACCAGGAATGTTTCATTCTGTTGTTCATAGGGTTGCCATGAGTTGGAACCAGCTCAACAGCACCTAACAACAACAACTAACTATTAAAGAAATTCCATCCGAAGTTCGAGTTTTCCCCAAGGGAGAACGCCAGACCTAGATGGCGTAACTGGAGAATTCTATCAAACATTTAAGAAAGAAATAACCCAACTGTCAACAAACAGAGTGTAGGAAAACAACAAACATTTTACAACTCATTTTAGGCAGTCAGAATAACCTAGATGCCAAAATTTGACAAGAACATTAAAAAAGAGAGAAAATTACAGAGCAGCCTCATTCGTGAGCACAGATGGAAAACTACTAAACAAAGCATTGGCAGATGTTCTGCTATAAAATATAATCCGACAACCAAGGTGAGTTTCCTCTAAGAACGCTAAATTAGTTTAACATTCAAAAACCAATCAATGTTTTTCCCCACATTAACAGAATAAAAGAGAATAAACTATATTGTCAATTGATTCAGAAAGATCATCTGATAAAATTAACATCCATTCATGATAAAAGCCCTTAAAAACTGGAAGTAGAAGGGAACTTAACCTGGTAAAGGGCATCTACCAGTGACCTACAGCAAACATGATACTTAATGGTGAATAGCTGAAAACTTTCCCTTTGAATTAGGAATCACATGAGGTTAGCCATTATTGCCACTTCTGTTCAGTAATGCCCTAGCTATTGTTCTAAAATCAAACCAAACCTGCTACTGCTGAGTTGATTCTAACTCATAGTGACCCTATAGGGCAGAGTGTAACTGCTCCATAGGGTTTCTAAGGCTGTAATCGTTAGGGAAGCAGACTGCCACATCTTGCTCTCATGGAAACCACTGGTGGTTTCGAACTGCCAACCTTTCAGTTAGCAGCCAAATGCTTTAATCACTATGCCACCAGGGCTCCTCAGCTATTGTCCTAGCCAGTATAATGAGGCAAGAAAAAGAAATAAAAGGCACAAAAATTAAAAAGGAACAAATAAAATTTATTAATGACATGATTACATATATAGAAAATCTAAAAGTAAATTATCAGAATTAGTGAGTTTAGCATGATTGCTGGATACTAGGTCATTATACAAATATCAGCTACATTCTGTCAGCAAGTAACAGTTACAATATGATAACAACAAAAAATACCATTTATAATAGCATCAAAAAACAACTTCCTAGAAATAAGTCTCTAGGTAAAATCTCTGCGCATAAAACTATAAAACATAGTGAGAGAACTTAGGATAAGCCTGTACTAGTAAAACGATAGACAAATTAATGGATCTGAGGAGTCTAGAAATAGATATATACATACGTAGACCCTTGACTTATGACAAAGCTGGCACTTCAGCGTAGCAAAGAAAGGCAGCCTTGCCAATAAATGGTGGTAGGCTAACTGAATATCCATACAGAAAGAGTGAAACAACTCTTACCCTCATGACTTTCATAAAAATCAGTTATAGGTGAATTACAGATCTGATGTGAAAGGCAAAATGATAAAACTTCTAGAGGGTAACTTAAATGAGTATCTTCAAGGCCTTAGAGGGAAAGTTTTCTTAAATGGGACACAGAAAACATTAGGAAAAGATCAGTTTCAACACTGTCTTATTTACCAATGACTTCTGTTCCTCAGACGACATCACTGAGTGGGAAAAGACATCATTAACTGAGTGGGAAAAGGTATTTGCAGCACATATAAACAACAAAGGATTTGTATTAAGAATATGTAAAGAATTCCTACAAATCAATAAGAGAAATAAGGATAATCCAATAGCAAAATGGGAAAGAGACTTGAATAGGCACTTGACAAAAGAAGCAATTCAGACAGCCAAGAAATATATGAAAAAGTGCTCAACAGTAGTCATCAGGGAACTGAACGTTAAAATCAGAATGATGTCTCTATATACCTCAACCAGAAAGGCTAAAATTAAAAACAACAACAAACAACAATACTGTATCAAGCAATGGGAAGGATATGGAACAATGCGAACTTTCATGTGCTGGTAGGAATGTAAACTGGGAAAGCCACTGTGTAAAATTGCCATTCTGTACTAAACTTGAACATACACACGTCCTCTATCCTAGTATTTCCATTCCTAAGTAAATACCAATAGAAATGTGCATATATATGTACCAAAGGACATGTAAAAGATGTTCATAGCACCATTATGGAAATAACCCAAATGTCCATCAATATACAGTAAATAAACTGTGGTATAATCATACAATGGTATACTATATATAAAAAAAATCAACAAAAAACGGTGCCACTGAGTCTATTCTGACTCATAGAGACCCTGTAGGACAGCGCAGGACTGCCTTATAGGGTTTCCAAGGAGCGACTGGTGGATTGAAACCACTGATCTCTTCTTGGTTAGCAGCCGAGCTCTCAAATTACTGTCAGCTACAACAGGGATGAACCTCATAAACATAATTTTAGGCAAAAGAATAGATACTATATTATTCCATTTATACAAAGTTCAGAACAGACAAAACTAAGCTGTAGTGTTAGACGTCAGAATAATGGTTATCTTCGGGGAGGAGAAAAGGGATAGATTGGGCAGACATACAAGGAGGACTCTTGGGGTGCCGACGATGTTTTCTTTCTTGACCTGCAGGTGATTACATGAGCGTTTGTTTTGTGATAAGTCACTGCAGTTGTATGTTTGTTTTATTAACTTTTTGAGTTGTATTTCAATGAAAAATTTAAGGAAAAAAGAGCATACTAAAATATAATTTATGTGTTTTACCCATTTCATCTTTATACTTGTTTCCAAAGCAGTCCCTAATTTTTATTGGTAGTTCTTAACTATAACAATTTTTTGTGTGTCTTTTTAGGAATCCAGTTGGTGGAAGAATTCATTTGGCTATTGCCGTTATAATCTCTCTTTTCCCATTCATCTCATGGGTCTACATATATATAAACAAAGAGATGCGGTCCTCTTGGCCAACTCACTGCAAGACAGTCATTTAATTCAATAGTCTGTTCTTAAATTGATGATTTTCAAATTAAAATCTTTTTTAAATATCCATTTATTATAAATATATTGGGGTAACAAGCCAGTTTCCTAGGAGTTTATTTCAGGTAATTTAAGCTAATACTTGAGATTATTTAAAGAAAAAATCCTAGTGACTTTTTAAGGCTGCCTATAACATGACATGATGCAGGATTTAATGGGACTGGCAACAGATGGGCTCTGACATTCTCTGGAAGTCTTTCCTGAAGGATAATGTGCCAAACTGTAGTGGAAAAGGCACTAGAATAGAAGTCAAGAAGTGATTTCTAGTTCGGTTTCATCACTGTGTGGCCTGGACAAATATATAAAGCTCCTGATGGATAGTTCTTATCTAGATTGACTAGATTTCCTATTGACTTCATACAGTTGGCGCAGTGGTTAGGAGCTCTGCTGCTGACAAATAGTCGGCAGTTCAAATCCACCAGCCACTCCTTGGAAACCCTATGGGGCAGTTCTACTCTGCCCTGTAGGGTCACTATGAGTTGGAATTGAGTCGATGGCAATGGGTTAGTATGAAAAAACATAAAAATACTCACAAAGTTACAAAGCGGTGCACGTGACTAAAGTAGAGGGAAGCAGGGTTTGAACAATGTAATAGAAATAAGAAGTTCAAGAGAGGGCTAAACCCCTGAATTAGTCTTGCTGTACTGAACTGGGAACTGCCACGAGCTAAATGAGGACCCCAGGTGACTCCAACAAGCAGGAATGTCTTGGGGAGAAAAAAAGGGAAGTTGGATAGAATAAAGGAATTTGGGACCAAATCAAGAAGGAAATATGGAATGTTAATTACATTCAAAATGAGAAATAAGACCAAAATCTATACGCGAGTTTGGTTTTTTTTTAAAAAATGTGAACAGCAACTCTGAGGGGAAGAACGTTTTAGACACCGTCCAGTACAGCAGCCACCAGCCTCACGTGGCCACTGAGCTCTTGAGATGTGGTCAGAGTGACTGAGGAAGTGAAGTTTCTGTTCTTTTCATTGTCATTTAAAAACTAATACTCAGTTCAGTTATTGTTTGGAATGTGGCTATGTGAATGTTTTGGACTACAAATTGTATGAAATCTAGGCACAGATCAAATACTGCCAATGAAAATTTAGTGTCCAGATAGAAGTGAACTGGATTTTGAAGACATAATACAAAAAAAGGAATGTAATTATTTTTTATATTGATCACATGTTGAAATGATATTTTAGATCTATTGGGTTAAGTAAAATACATTATAAAAATTAATTTTATGTTTCTGTTTTTTAAAATGTGACTACTAGAATATATAAAATATATGGCTCTTTTAGAGCTTCTTTATGGCAACTTTTTGCATATACTATTGTTAAATTCTGTAGTTAAGATACTGTTTCATGAGATTTTACATGTCAGTAGAGTAAAAATGGAAACCCTGGTGGCATAGTGGCTAAGAGTTATGGCTACTAACAAAAAGGTCAGGAGTTCAAATCCACCAGGTGCTCCTTGGAAACCCTACGGGGCAGTTCTACTTTGTCCTATAGGGTCGCTATGAGTCTGAATCGACTTAACGGCAATGGGTTTGGGTTTGAGAGTAAAAATGACTTTGGTAATTTATCTCCATTTTTATAGCTTTTAATAGTGAATATTCCACAAATATTTGTTAAAGGAGGTATGAAACGGCCTTTTTAGTCAAATTCTCTATTATGATTTGGATGAGGGAAAAGCAAAAAGCCTAGTTGATATTAAGGCAATTAATCTTAAGTGAAGTTTATCTTAAGGCTCAATAAAATACATGTAAAGGTTTTGAGTATTCCAGTGCACATTCAGCTTACATGATATGTATGGCTCTGTCTCAGTCATCTCGCGCTGCTATAACAGATACACCACAAGTGGGTCGCTTTAACAAACAAATTTATCCTCTCAGAGCCGAAGAGACTAGAAGCCCAAATTCAGGGTGCCAACTCCAGAGGAAGTCTTTCTCTGTCAGCCCTGGGGGAAGGCCCTTTATCAATATTCTCCTGGTCTAGAAGCCTCTCAGTGCAGAGATCCCAGGTCCAAAGGACATACTCCCCTCCTGGTTCTTCATTCTTGGTGACATGAGGTCCTCCTCCTCTCTGCTCTAAACCAAAAAAACCCAAACCCGTTGCTGTCGAGTTGATTCTGACTCATTAGCAACCCTATAAGACAGAGTAGAACTGCCCCATAGAGTTTCCAAGGAGCACCTGGTGGATTCAAACTGCCACCCTCTTGGTTAGCAGCTGTAGCACTTAACCACTATGCCACCAGGGCTTCCCTCTCTGTTCTGTTCTCTTTTAGATCTCAAAAGAGATTGACTCAAAATAGAACCTAATGATTGAGTTCTGCCTCATTACTTAACTGCCTCAAATCCTGTCTCATTAACATCATAGAGGTACAATTTACAACACAGGAAATCACATCGGATGGCAAAGGGGTGGACAACCACACAATACTGGGAATCTTGGCCTAGCCAAGTTGACACACATTTTTGCGGGGACACAATTCAATCCAAAAAGGCTCTTACACCTTTTTGAGTCTAACTATTAAAGTTACATGAAGGAACTGACTCGGCACTTCCATAAAGGACCTACCCATCTTCTAAATACTATTTGACTGTGTTGTGTTCAGTACTTTCACTGTATCTGCACCTCCCGTATCAGACTGTGAATTCTGTGACTATGTGCGGTCAGTCCCTTTTGTATCTCCAGAGCCAAGCACATAGAAGGCGAAGTATCATTTTTTGAAAAATCTTTATTGTTTTTAATTCTTTTTCAATTGAATTTAAGTATTATTAGCCAGTAAGTTTAATATTTCTAATATCAAAATCTCATCTCCCCGCCCCCATAATCTTTTTTCTTCCTGTTGTCGTCCTATGCAGCCTCATGATCTACTGTCTAGGCTGAAACACAAATCTAATCAGCTCAGATACCTTTGCCAACTCACCATCTGACAAGTTAAATTCTAACTCTTGGCTTACCATTCAAGGCTCTTCACAGCATAGCCCTGCCAATCCTTTTCCAGCTTTATTTCTTGCCATGTTCCCACGCACCCTTTGGAGAGTCCGCATAGCATTACTTGCCACTCCTAAACTCATCATATCCTTCAGTTCCTTTGCTTACGCCATTCTGCTTAGAAAGCCCTTCCCCACTTAAACTTTTTTTCTCCAAGTCATTCCTAATCCCTTCAAACAAAATTAATTTCTCCCTCTTGTGTTCCCATAGTCCTGTCTTTGTATCACAGTAGCCCCCCTTATCTGCGGGGGAAATGTTCTAAGACCTCCCGTGGATACCTGAAACCGCAGATGGTAACGAACCCTATATATACTATGTATTGTCCTATATATACACACCCATGATAAAGTTTAATTTATAAATTAGGCACAAACCAAAAAACTCGTGGAGTCAATTCCAACTCATAGCAACCCTATAGGACAGAGTAGAACTGCCCCAGAGTTTTCAGGGAGCAGCTGGTGGATTCAAACTGCTGACATTTTGGTTAGCGGCCGAGCTCTTAACCACTACACCACCAGGGCTCCAAATCAGGCCCAGTAAGAAATTAACGATAATAAAACAACTGTAACAAACTGTAATAAGTTATGTGGATGATGGATGTCTGTCCCTCGCTAACTGTGTGATCTGTGATTGCAGAAAGCACATCACATTACCTCTGTGGGAGGCTGAGTAATGGCCCCCAAAGACGTCCAGGTCCCAACCCCTGGAACCGGAATGTACTTTATATGGCAAAATGGACCTTGCAGATGTGATTAAGGATCTTGAGATGGGGAGATGATCCTGGATTATCCAGTGGGCCCTAAACGTAATCACAAGTGTTCGTATGAGGAGGCGGCAGTGGGAGATTTGACTACAGGGAAAGCAGAGGAGAAGGGGATATGACGATAAAGCAGAGAAAGATTAACAGATGCTATGCTGCTGGCTCTGAAGATGGAGGAAAGGCCCACGAGCCAAGGAATGCAGCTATAGACGCTGGAAAAGGCAAGCATCTTGGTCATCTAGTGCTGTCATAACAAATACCACAAGTGGATGGCTTTAACAAACACAAGTTTATTCTCTCACAGTCTAGTAGGCTACAAGTCCAAATTCAGGGAGTCAGCTCCAGGGGAAGGCTTTCTCTGTCAGCTCTGGAGGAAGGTCCTTGTCATCAGTCTTCCCCTGGACTAGGAGCTTCTCCACGCAGGAACCCCGGGTCCAAAGGACGCGCTCTGCTCCTGGTGCTGCTTTCTTGGTGGTATGAGGTTCCCTTTCATTTCTTGTAAGATAAAAGGTGGTGCAGGTCACATCCCAGGAAAACTCCCTTTACATTGAGTCAGGGATGTGACCTTGGTAAGGGCATTACGACTTCACCCTTATCCTCTTTAACATAAAATTACAATCAGAAAATGGAGGACAACCACACAATACTGGGAATCATGGCCTAACGAAGTTGACACACATTTTTGGGGGACACAATCCAACCTTTGACAGTAGGGAAGCAGATTCCCCTCTAGATCCTCCCCAGGGAGCACAGCCCTGCTGACACCTTTTTTTTCTCCGAGTGAAAGTGATTTTGGGCTTCTAATCTCCAAAACTGTAAGACAGCAAATGTATGTTGTTTCTAAGCCACTGGGTCTGTGGTAATTTGTTACAGCAGTCGTAGGAAACCAGGGCAGCCTCTGTATCTTCATAGTGTATCCGACAACACTGTACCATACGGTGCTGGAAGATAAGCACCCTAGGTTGGCAGGTTCTATACAACAGCCCTAGCAGTGGACTCAAGCGTACCAATGATCATGAAGATGGTGCAGGACCAGGCAACACTTCCAACATTCTGTCATCCATAAGACAGCCATGAGTCAGCGCTGACTTGATGGCAACAACAATAATGTTCATAGTGCCCAGGTGCTCACCATACACACTTGGGTTGACTGTTATTTCTTTTATTGTTTTTAAGGCCTGAATCAAACTTTCTTTACACTTGAACAGTTCCAATTTGCTACCTAGTAGGTGTTTTGTAAATAAGTCTTAGCATATATGGCAACTGAGCTGCTTAAACATGTCCGGCTTCTCCTAAAGGGAGTCAAGGGAAAGTTCATTAACCCCCTATGGTGGCCCACAGGCCAGTCCACAGGCGCCCTGCTGCCCTGGCTCTTGGGTCCTGCTTTGGTTGGAGTCACAAGAGGATCACATGGCCTCTCTGGAGGCCATGAGAGCTCTGCACACGCACCTGTGAACACGTGCTGACGATTCTTCTACTTAAAAAATAAGACGAGCCTATAAAACTCCAAGTATGACAGGTACTGGGGACAAAAAACGTCCAAGGCTTATTCACACAGCAGGGTGAACAGAAAAGTTTGCCTGAGCTTATTTTAGGTATTGTTCATGAATTTTTAAGTTAAATAGGTAAAACATGAATGCATTCCCCTTATAAGAAGTAAAAAAATTGAGGTAAGGCTAAATAGTCCTTTTTAAGAACAATACCCACCACCACCTCAGCCTCCTCCTCGGTTTGTTCTGTTTCTTTCAGCAATGGATGTATTATCCACTGATAACGTTTTAGAATACTTTATGAACTAATGCACACTGAGGCCAGAAATCCATTTTATTATGCAGGCACAACACTGAACGATGGGACTGAGGATTCACGTTTCTGTGGGGACCTTTGAGGGGAGGGGCAAACACACAAGCGAAGTCATTCTCTTTCTACGAAGGTCGACAAATCAGACTATAGATGGAAAGCTTCTTCTTACTTGTAATTCATAATTCTGTTGGGAACTCTGCCTCTCCCTTTCAACATCATTTTATCAGGATAGACATGGACTGTGCCAAAAGCCTGGCTATCTGGCGCTGTTTCAATGACCCCTTCTAGACTGACATGGTGCACACCAAAAGGATCCTCCGAGTACCCACCATCGTGGGTGTGACCAGCGAAGAAGCAAACCACACATTCATGAGACCAAATGACTGCAAGGGCGTCTCTGTAATTCCAGGCTAGGCTCACACTGTCAGAGGATCCCGGATAAATGGGAAGATGGCCTGTTAGTAAAAGAAAAAATAAAGAGTTATGAACCACTTAAGAAATAGTGCTTTCATCAAATAAATGGCTAAAAACCAGAAAAAAATGTATATTTCTACCTCATTATCCAAATGGATTGAGAGCAGAAAGGATCCAGATACATGAAGAACTATGTACTCCACAGTTTCTGGAGCACAGAAAGAAGGGTTAGACAGTTCGCATATAAGGCGGAAGAAGTCTGTAGAGGCAGAAGCCCTGAGATCTCTGTGCCCTACACAGTCTCATGATGTGTGAGCACCGAGGGAGATCAAGGGCTTCCTGTGTAGGCCAGTCTGCAAAGCTGGCCAGAAATCAGGCCGATGCTGCCCTGGAACCCAATCTCATTCATTTCCTTAAAAATGAATGTCTTATACATAGAAAGAAATAATCCTAAAGAAAGGAGCAGTTTAGGTAGGAAGCCATGGAGTACGTCACTTATACACGCAGTGCCTTAGTAGTAGTTCATGCCACCTTAAAGTTGTTTTTCTTCACAACCCCTCCACGAAGCAGAGGTAGCCACACCCACTCACAAGATGCGATAAGAAAACTGCATTGAAGCAGGGAATATTTACTCTAGGTCCCACAGTAAAGTGTGAAGTACAGTCGGGAAACTTTCAAATTCCTAACGCCCAAACATATATTAGGCCCAGTCTTCATTCTGAAGTACAAGTTCAGTAGCTCACTGGGCTTTGCTTCTTCCCATTAAATCCCTTTTCTTTTTTCTGTTATTGTTCATTTTTATTCCAAAATTTAAACACGCTTCTGCTCAATACCTATTAGTCTGTAATGTAAGCTTTAAAAATATTGTTAGTTAAACAGGCCACTAAAGCAAGAAAAGGAGTCAAAGAAACTTACTACGCACACACGTACCCACAACCACCCTCCACGCTGTAGTAAGGAAGGGAGGACTGAGTCCAAAGGGGCATGTGACTTCCTTCCCAGGGCCTAGAAGCCATACTGGACTCACCTAGCAAGACTCTGCAGCACTGGACACGAACAGTCGCTCCCTCCTCCTTGAAACACTTGGCTTCTAGGACACCACACTCTCCTAGTTTTCCTCCAACTTCAGTGGCCACTAATTCTCAATCTCCTTTGCTGGTTTCTCCTCATTTTCCTAGTGTCTTACCAGATGTGCCCAAACGCTTAGTCCTTGGACTTGTCCTCTCTCTCTACACCTAATGCGTTGGTGATCTCTAAGTGACTTACATGGCTTTAAAGATCATCTGTGTTCTTCAGTGTAGTGGTTAAGTGCTACGGTTGCTAACCAAAAGGTCAGTAGTTCAAATCCACCAGGCGCTCCTTGGAAGCTCTATGGGGCAGTTCTACTCTGTCCTATACGGTCATTATGAGTCGGAATTGACTCAATGGCAACAAGTTTTTTTTTTTTTTTGGCGGGGAGGATGTCCTTTCAGCTTCTACATTTATATATCTAGCCTAAACCTCGATACTCAATTTCAGATTCATATGACCAAACTGTCCACTCAACATTTCCACTAATATCTAACAGGCTTCTGATATCTAAGAGCCATCTGACACTTAATATATCCAAACGTGAACTCAGGAACCCTCCCTCCAAGCCTTCCTCCCCTGTAACATTCCCCATCTTAGCTCATGGCAATTCTATCCTTCCAAATGCAGAGCAAAAACTCAACAACTAGGCAAAATGACCTCTGAATAGCCAGAAGGAAAGCTAAAAAAGCAAACAAAAACAAACTAAAATTTCTATTAAACATTTTAAACTTTACTACAAGAAAATCTCGGACACTCAGTTGTTAAAGATTTGCTTATCTAGTTTCCTAGCTTACAGCAAAGTGGAAGAAGAATATAAAAGACACTAAACTAGAAGGGTCCACTGCCAGCAGTAAAAAAGAAACGGGAAGAATGAGGGCTAGAGTGGGAAGGGGGCTGGGATGTAAAACATGGACTCCCGTCTCAGTTCTGTCAGTAGCTATAGGATTTTAGCTATGTGATTCAACCTCTTTGGGCCTCCGTTTCCATACCTTTAAAACAAAGGGGTCTGGCTATATAATGTCTAAGTGTTTTTAGCTCTAGTATTCTCTAAAGTAACACTTACAGCCTGCCAGAAGAAAAGTAAAAAGCAGACATAAATCAAAAAGTACCCCAGTTTTTGAGATCCTTTAGTATAGAGCCAAAGATCGTCACATACAGCCAATAGTCTTGGAGGGCTCCAGTGGCACAGTGGTTAAGAGCTCAGGCTGCTAACAAAAAGGTCAGCAGTTTGAATCTACCAGCCGTTCCCTGGAAACGATATGGGGCAATTCTACTCTGTCCTGTAGGGTTGCTTGAGTCAGAACTGACTCAGCAGCAATGGGTTTATATTCTCCGAGCCTTGAATGAATATTCACTATCCCACAGCAGCAGAAACACTCCTATTCCATCCACATGGTTTCCATATCACTGAAAGATTACTAAGTAAAAATCACACTTACACACAGAAACGCATTCTCCAAGTGTTTTCATATTTATCATTTTATTTGATGCAATACTGAGAAAACCGCAGTACGTAGGTTAGATATTTGTCCAGGGTCCCACAGTTCATGTAAATAAGGGCCAGGACGGCTTCTAGTCCTTCTAAGTCTCAGTCCAATCTTCTCATCCATTTTGCCACATCAATTCTAGAACAAGGGCTGTGATCTCAGTCCCCAAACCATACATACCAGCCATACTGCAAATCCAAATCCAGCTTTTCCTATGTGTGTGTGTACATACGTGTGTGCATAAGTGTGTGTCTCAAGCAACTCCAGATTCCTATCATCTCCGACAGCAGTATGTCTGTCAAAAACCTATTCTAAGTAAAAATAACACAAATCCAAATTCCTCGTAACCCTGTGGCAGACAGTTATAGTACTGAAATGACTCACTACCAGCTAAGCCTGTAATACTTCTCTCCCGTGATGTCAGCTTTCCTTTCATTTAGGCAGCAGTTGCCTATTTGGTGGCCACTTACTTCACTGACAGGTAGGTCTCCTAAGGCTGAGATTGTGTGTAGGGCCTGAACCGAATTTCTCATTTAAAAATTACTAGATAAATTGATCCCACTTGGGGAAACTATACTTTGAATCCTAAAAGGCCAACTTATAAAATTTCTAACTTAGCTACAGGAGTCTTAGAATTTATTTAAATGGTTGATAATGTAACATTGTGTTCCTATATATAAATGTAATTTTTATTTATCAGTCTTCTACTGGACATGCTAGCAGGAGAGACCAGTCTTGGAGAAGGACATCATGCTTGGTAGAGACCCTCCGCAAGGTGGACTGACACAGTGGCTGCAACAATGGGCTCAGGCATAACAACGATCATAAGGATGGCGCAGGACAGGGCAGTGTTTTCGTTCTGTTGTACACAGACAGGGTCGCTATGAGTTGGAACTGACTCAATGACACCTAACAACAACAACAATCTTCTACTGATGTGGGAGAAAGTATGTAGATGGAATAGGGGCTTTCTAATATATATCAAGATGTTTTTTGTTATTTTACAATTCTTTCCTGACTCAACTTTAAATGATTCAGGTTGTTTCTCAATAAAAAATTTTAAACTAAGCATCCATTTTACAGGGAAGAAAAAACAAATCCATTGCCATCAAGTCAGCTCTAACTCACAGCGACCCTATAGGACAGAGCAGAACTGCCCCATAGGGTTTGTAAGGAGCAGCTGATGGATTTGAACTGCTGATCTTAGGCTATCACAATATGAATATTGCTAGTATTATTAAAACCTAACTTTTCCCATTCCCTAAAATGCTAATATAATCAGATAAACACTTAAAATACTTACTAACAATCACCACCTTTTCTTGGTTTGTGTCACAGAACGTAAGAACTTCATTTAACCAGTTCAGCTGTTCTTGGCTGAATCCTCCATTAAACTGGACAAACTGGGGCTCAGAAAGTCCTGAAATGAATTCAGAAAGTCACATCCACCAAATGTCATTTTTTACCCCCTCATTTGGGCATTCAAACTTAGTTAATACAGGGAGACTTGTACTTTTCTTTAGAAATATTTGACTGGCAGCCATCTTAAAGAGTAAATAACTTAAAATGAGAAATCACCAGAATTTAGAACAATGTATGAATCAGTCTATCTTAATCCTAGTTGGGACACTCTTTTGCTTATCTCACTGGCTTTCCATTACATTTTAAATGAAATACAAGCTCCTTCCTATACCAACAAGGCACTACATAGTCTAGCTACTGTTTACTTTCCACAATCACCTCATACCCTCTCCACCCCACCCCCACGCCACCACATTGGCCCTTTTCTGTGGTCTTCAAAAATGCCGAAGTCTTATTCTGCTTTGGGCCTTTACACTTGTTTTTCCCTGTTTGGAATACTCTGCCCCAATAAATCCAAAGCTTTTGAGTTGATTCTGACTCACAGCAACCCTACAGGACAGAATTGCCCCACAGGGTTTCCGAGATGTTTATCTTTAGAGAAGCAGACTGCCACATCTTTCTCCCACAGAGCAGCAGGTAGGTTTGAACTGCCAACCTTTTGGTTAGTAGCTGAGTGCTTAACCACTGCATCACCAGGGCTCCTTACTCTTCCCAAAGATGACTCCTTCTTGTCATTCAGGTTTCCATGTAAATGTTTATTTCCTGAGAAAGGCTTTCTCTGACCACCTATTCTGAATCAGTAATCTTCGTCCCTTCCTACACCATCATCCTGCTTTCTTTTCCTGATAGCACTTATCACTGTGACAAACAGCCTTGGTTTTATTCCATTTATTATCTGTCCTGCCCACCTACCTCTCTTGTTCCCCCCACTCCCTCCACAAAAGAGGGATATTGTATTTGTTATAGCTCTGAATAGCTCGCCCTAGAAAAACTGCCTGGCACAGAGGAAGCATTCAAGTATCTGCTAAATAGAGGAATGTTGAATCAACTGCCATCAATCCGTGTGACATCAGCTTGTGAGAAAATCCTGACCCTGAACAACAGCAACAATATACTTTTACCTTAATCGTGCATCTTCCTGCTGAATAAAAGGTAGCTGAAGAATTTAAAGACAAGGTATTAGATTCTCAGCTCAAAGGAATAATTCACCTTGAGGATTATTCAATTCCGCATTTGGATTATGCTCCTTCAGTATCTTCATACATTGCTGGTATTTTGGAGAAGACTGATCCACACCCAAGACACTCAAGTCATACGCGTCAAGTAAAATGAACCGGAATTTAGGGTATGGTACAAAATGATAAGCATAGTAGTTTTCTGAAGGTATGGTCTCAGGATGATGTACAATCTGGTCTTCCAGAAACTTGGTGTTAAGTTTGGAGTTTGTTAAATAGTCTCTACTGAAGTTATAAAATTCATGATTTCCCCATGTATGATGAACTGGGACTTTAAGCGTTTCAAATGTGTTCATAACAAGTTCTAGAGACTTTTCTGATGCTTGATACTGTGCATTGTATCCATCAATGATATCTCCAAGCTGAAGTACACAACAGGGTATATTGCCTTCGTTATTCCAGTCTTCGATAGCACCCTGTAGATGAAGAAGACTATGTCTGTAGTATCTCCTCCTGTTTCCTTGGAAATTATAGCCGTCTTCTAAGTCAGCATACTGAATATCTGCTATAACTCCAAAGGAGAAGAGAAGTTCTGAACTCTCCCTTAAGGTTCCCGGCTGATCATCCATAATCTCCAAACAGCCCTCCTGTAAACTACATAAAGTAAAAAAGACAACCAAGTTGTAAACACCATAATTTTCTAATTGGACTGCAGAAAACGCTAAAATGAATATTAAACTTAACAGTTTAATTCACTAAGCACCTTGGTACAGAGAAAAGTGCGTTTGAGTCTTGGATGGTCATAGGTCCAAGTTACCGTGTCTTTAAAATGCTTCAGTTTTCTCATCTGGAAAACAGATGATAACCTCTATCCCTCGGGAGAGTAACAGTTTACAAAATGGTGTTGTCATCCAATTAATGAATAGGCGTTCTAATATAAGTAGAGCCAAATTCAAATCTGGAATAATTTCTAAATTTTTAAGAAATACGAACTAGTGTTAAACACACATACATACACACACACACACACACACACACACACGCACCCCTTTCCCACAAACACCAAAATGGTTCTTTCAAAACGTCAAGGTTTTATTTGAAAGTTGTATATTACATGAATTCATTCTACCTTATGCATCAGATTCCCATTACGGGTTATTTTCCGTCAGGCTAGCTCTTTTCTCTTTGCTGGTGGGTAGGTGACCTGAAATAAGTTTCTCATATTTTATATCTGGAATAACAGGGGGAGGCAGTGAAGACGTGAAAAGAGAGGAAAAATATTTATCTTTTTACTTAAATAAGTATATGCATTTTGAGAGAAACCGCTTTAATCAAAAAAGAAAAAAACCTTGTATAAAAATTAACTTTGACATTGATGTGACTGTAATTTCTGTGAACAGTGGTTCTTGGTTCTTTAAATAGTTGGATTCTAATTCTGACTTTTTTTTTTTACCCTGAATATTAATCCCCTATTCCCACAACCAAACCAAACCATGAAATAGTGAATCTTTCCTTCTTACAAATTATTTCTGCACTGAATTGTGGCCAAGAAGAGCAAGGGTTTTAACACCCACTCCCCGGCCCAAAAAAAGTCTATTATTTTATTAGATGGCTTACAATCTAAATTTATAATCATTTCTGAAAAGAGCCAAGAACACTAAGGATTAAAACAAAACCGAAGGCCAAGTTCCTAAATTATCAACTATTTTTATTATGAAGACTGTAAGTAATAAACTGCTGCCCACCTACCTCTGGGTCTGAATGCATTATTAAAACTTAATTGCTTCTAAAAATTCATTTGGAACTTCTACAATTACTTTCAGATTCCTGGTTTCCAGTCATTTGCCCAATATACCTCCAGAGCCGCTATTTAATCCTCTATAACCAAAAACCCAAACCCACTGCCGTCGAGTCGATTCCGACTCACAGCGACCCTACAGCAACCCGACATATAGACACGTGAAATCCTAATTGTCAGCCCTCTTAACTGAGGTGGAGGCAACAACCCCACAGCCAGCGATAAAATCAGACTTCAGTTTACTGATTTGAGAATGAGGGGGCTCTCTTCATTCTAAAACTGTTGTCACTAGCGATACACTTTCTATCTGGTCCATCAATTACAAGCTTCAGCTACTTTCCTTTCTTCCTTAATGTGGTTGGATATAACTGGATATGTAAAATAGGCTAGCCCTAAAATAGCACCAGAAATAGAAATCCTGAAAAGTGGTTTGGGGTTCTCATGTTATTTTGTGTATCTGCTCCTTCTTCCTTCAGCCCTCGTCTGAAAGCCCCACTAGATACCCAGTCGGTAACTCTGTATGAGGAGTGTAGAAATGGGAATCTGATCTGAAAGGTAAAGAACTCAGATACAAGAAATGCAAAACTCACTGATCAGCTGAAAATCTCTAGTTCTTTATTAGGTTTTAAATTTTTGTGATTCCAAGTACAGACCAGAGGATCAAACCAAAAAATAATTTAGCAAGCACATGGAACGTTACCAGCAAAGCTTAAGGGAAAACTGTTTCTGGGAACACTTTTATCCGCTGCCAAATGAGCTGTTTTGTTTTTACCTTCAAACAAGGTTTAAAGGCTTTATTGCCATGGGACTACTCAGAGCCTTTGAGGAGATAATATGTACTATGGATCTTCTAGAGGGAATTTAGTTCCAATTAATTTGATCTTCTCTCCAGTAGACAGCTGTTATTTTCGCCTGCCCAGCATTCATTTTTCCTTCTTTTGGTAACAGCATCCTGATTTCCCTTTAGGCATCTACCCAATTCCTCACTCTCAGCCTTTGTAGTCTGACCTCCACATCCCGAATGGGTGAGGAGCAGAAACCTGGCCCAGGCCTGGCCTCTTATAAAAGCCCAGTTCCCCTCTGGCCAGTAGGTATAAAACCCAACTTGGGTCAATAAGCATCAGGCCTGGGAATTTTGCTAGAACTACTGACAAAACTACTATAGCTATCTCTGCTAAGCTGCTGGCTGTAACTGGGGCTGCTAGGGAGAAGTTACCTGAGAATAAACCCAACACAGAAGGAACCAAATCTGAGTGATGACAAGAAGGAGAGTCTGGGAAACAGTACCTGGATCTACCTGTCCCTACTAGAGCTACCCTTGGTCACTAACATCAGCCAATAAATCCCCCTTTTAGACTTAAAGCCAAATTGACTTGCTTTTCTGTCAGACACAATTTCCACTGGAATACAGTTCAGTTTATGGACACTCAAAGCTACACTAAGAGTTAGCAGCTTTTTTAAAAAAAAGCTAAACAATGTGAAGAGAACCATGAAGGCCCACACACTTCAAAACAGCAATGTGTTCTGAGGTAGAAAAGAGATCCAAAATGTTGAATACAAACAGCTTTTTTTAAAAAAAAGGGGGGGGAGGGGGATAGAGAACATACAATTTTACTAATTATTTTGAAAAACAGACATTTAAATTTACCCCGTGATCTGTTAAGATCAGAGACAAGAGGAGAGGACAGGGGCACACAGAGTGAAAGACAACCAGAGTCAGAAGTAAGTTGGAGCAAAAAGAACCAAGCGGGCAGGGAACTGACTCTCCCAACGAGTTTAATGGTTCAGGGAGATACCAGAGAGCTCAGAAAGACTGATCTCGGAGGACAAAAATCAAAGAATCAAAACCATCTCCAGTAGGGAAGCTTAGAATTAATAAGCATTCTAATGCTGTGGAACGTTTTCAAAATAGCCCCTGCCCCAAATACACACACAAAAGTGGGGAACTAGAGGGAAGATAGTAACTGTTAAGAGGTTTATTCTCCCTACTTCCAGGTGGGTCTTTAAGTGTCCATAATATGTAAACTTTTTTTTTTAATCTAAAAATCAGAGAACAGAAAGTACAGAAGAATCAGAGTTAAAAGTATGCTTTAGAAAAGAAAGGAAAATAGCAAGTTTTTGGTGAACTTCGTTCTGAAAGATTTGTCTGCACCATTTATTATGCTGTTTTCCAGGTTTTAGTTATGAGGTATTAGGATGAAAGTTTTGAAATTGAAGACCTGCAAATGAATTACAGTCTCAGTTTTTCCTCGTGCAAATAAGGAAAATCACCTTGTTGGGTTGTTGTAAGAGTCAACTGAGTTATAATGCTCAGCAAACTACTGTGTAAACCAGAAAGCACTACATGCATATGAAGAAAAACGATTTTTAAATCAGAGCTCTGAAAATACATCTGTCTGGTGAGCCTCAAGATAAATGAAACACCTCCAACTTTCTCTCGAACAGAAAAATGAAGATTTTACAAAATTTTCTCTCGAAACTCCTACAAAAAGTCATGGGGCAGGATAAATGGCCAGCATTTTGTGAAAACAACATTAGGCATAAGTCATTTTTATAAATAGGAAGAAATATCTAGGGATGCTTAATTGCTGGGAACTTGCTGTGAGATGATGCTAATAATAAAATTCTGTAATACTTAAGATTGGTAGATGGCTCAAGTTCCCTGTGGAAAATCCTCAAGTATCTGTGATGAACTTTTGAACAAGGACAGCCCTACACCAGGGCTTGTAATCAGTTCATTCCAACGCAAACCTCTGCTGCGAACTAAGTTCCCAGGCAACGCTAATGCTGCTGGTTAGGGGCCACGGCTGAGATCCACTAGTAGAGCAGCGGCTCTCAATATTTGTTGTACGTTTACATAAGAATCACCAGGAGATTTTGTTAAAATGTAGATTATGATTCAATATATTGGGGATGGAAATCAAATTCTCAGCAGGGGTTCAAACCAGAAAGAAAGGGTTGGAAGCCCTGGCCCACACTGAAAAGTATGCTTCCTTCACACTATATACTACCAAAGGAAAAAACTGCAAGTGTGGACATTAGTAAAGAGAGACTTTATTAAGGGGGACTATTGCAATGGGAGATGGAGTCCTGGTGGCACAGTGGTTAAGTGCTCAGCTGCTAACTGAAAGGTCGGCAGTCCGAACCCACCAGCCACTCTGAGAGAGAAAGATGTGAAACTGTCTGCTTCCATAAAGAATACAGCCTTGGAAACCCTATGGGACAGACCTACTGTGTCCTAAAGGGTCGCTGAGTCAGAATCGACTGGGTGGCAATGGGTATTGCAATGGAGGGAAGGGGAGTGGTGGCTCAGAAGAGGAATCTTGCCTTCCGTACAGGAGATCCAGGTTCGATTTCCAGCCATCTGGCTGTCAGTGGAGGCTTTCATGTTCCTATGATGCTGAAAAGGTTTCAGCAGTCCGTGAAATCTGGCTCAGAGGTGTTACTAGTAATTCATTCATCCAAAATATATTAGTTATTAACACCTACTTTGAGCAAGAAACTGTTTTGAAAGTTGGTATTTTATGTATCATACATTTAATATGAACAAGTTATACAAAATGCTTTGGTAAACAATACATTTAAATGAAAACTATTTAAAAAAATCACTTTGGCAAGTGAAATTTAACATACCAGCTGAAACAACAGATTTCAATTTTAATTTATATAACCCGCATTTGATCAGTTAACCTACAATTGAGCAATTAAAGAATTGAACAATAATTTTATATGTTCACTGCCTGAATAAGCAACATACTTTTGCCTTTTTGACAATTAGAGAAAAAACTTTTCCCTAGGCAAAAATACACACAGAAATAAAAGGGCAAAAGTCTTGCCCACACCCAGCTTCAGTATTAAAAAAACAAAAAAACTAGTTTTCATTAAAAATGATCTAAGTGCTAAGCAAACATTCAAGAAAATTTCTAACTTCGGGCAGAAATTCCAGCCCAACTTTGGGATCAAGATACACAGGTTAATAGTAGACTATAAGTTGACCAGTTAGGCCAAACCAAAAAACCAGCAACCGGTCATCATCCCGTAGATTCCAAATCATGGCGACCCCATGTGTTGCAGAGAACTGCACTCTATAGGGTTTTCATGGCGTGACTTTTCAGAAGTAGGTTGTTAGGCCTTTCTTCACACTGGGTGGGTTCAAACTGCCAACCTCTCCTTGGAGGGCTTAACTCTTTGAGCCACCAACTCACAGAAATCATGCCTCAGTCCCACAATCACTAGGGCAGGCATTTTTCTGCCTCAGTGGCAGCTTCCTGAAAAAAAAGCCACAAAGGAGTGAGATCTGTAGTTCAGGAAGAGAATGAGAGGGCAATTTTTCCCCCCCTTTTCCTGTGTTTTGCAAATCAACCACGGGTGTACCGTAAAACTGCAGCTATTGTGACAGAAACAAAAACAGGCGGAATGAATGCAAGTTAAAATGACTCTCCAAGGAGCGAAAAATAAACCTACACATTATCTTAACCTCATCAGTTAGGAGCTGAGAGCAAGATAAGCTGTCCCAGATCAGGGACCCATCAACAAATTTAAAATCAGGAAAATGAAGGGGACGGGAGTATCCGCGAAGGCATTTTACTGCAGAAACTAAGAGACCCAGGTAAGAGCGGGATACGTCGCAGAACCCATTTCTTTATGCAGCGCTGCGCTTCAGGACTGAGTAACGTAACGGGGGAACAACTGGGGGCACTTCGGCCATACTGACCAGTCCTTGCAGCCCTAACCGAATTATCATTATAAACAGACAAAAGTAAATAAAGGATTATCTCAAGCATAACGGGGTCGATTTCCACTTCGGGGACGCCCAGGCGTCAATAAGCCTGCGCTGCCACTCGGCCACCTGGGCACAGCGAGGGTCGCAGGTGGGGCGCAGTGGGGCGCCGCTAGCCCCCGGGCAGCGTTGTCTCCTCGCCGAGGCCGGGCGCGCCCGGCGGGGCGAGGAGCTGGCTGTGGTCCCCGAAGCCCCGAGCGTGCAGTCCAGGGGCCGCCCCCGCGCTCCTGGTCCACCGGCCCCGGCCGTGGCGCAGCCCCTGCCGGGAGCTCGGCGCCCCGCTCCAGCCCGTCCCCGGCCCGCCCAGGCCCGACCCGCCTCCAGCCGCAAGGAACCACCTACCGCCTCCCGGCCCTTCCGCGAACGGCTCCCGGAGCTCCAGCCACTCTCCGCCCAACCATCGAGCGGCGCGGGCGGAGAGAGCGGCTGTGTCCGACTTCCGGAGGAAGCGGAACCGGTGCCGGAAGCCGCGGGGCGGGGCAAAGGAGGCGTGGTCTCCCAAGTCATGGCGGGTGTCCTGCTAGGACCTGGCTGGATCATGCGGCCCCTCGGTGGTCCATGTTGGCGTTTCTTGCCTCGCGGACTCGGGCTTTGGAGCTCGCCTGCGGGGACCTTGAGAGTCGTGCTGAGGCCATTCTGCGTGCGGCGAGAGGGGGCGTGGCGGGCTTCAGGGCTCGGAGGTTGCTACCTGGGAAGCCGGCCCCTGAGCACTGCGATGCCGCCACCGCCTGGGTCGAAGGACCACAGAGACACAACGCGCCCCTCGAAGCCCGGGGTGAGTGCAGACCTGGAGCCCGTCCGTGGCTCGGCGCGACCGTCCTATCCCTCTTGGCCATAACCTCCGAAACCTCTCGGCCTGGGCTAAAATTGTCAACTCAGCAGCCTTAACGATATCTCATCCCCCGTTTTCCCGGGTTCACCCGTAGCCCTGTTCGCGGACCAGGTGGGTCCCTGCCGATGAGCTGTAAGGCCAAGAGACAAGACACACCGAGTTTTAAGGAAAGAAGAACCGGTTTATTGCAGAGCAGCAATGCTAGGAGCCAGGGAGCTAGCCATCATCTGACTCCCTGAGCAGGGGTTAGGTTACCGTCTTTATTGGGATTCTGATTTAGGAAGTAACACACATTAATTTTCTGGGAAATCTCATACATAGATAATTCGAGTACGGCTCGGCTGGACCTCGCGGGCTACGTCTGGTTCAAGCTTGTTCTTGTCTACCACTCTGGCTTTAGTCTCTTGAAACACCTGATATTTTTCTGCAAAATAAGCTGACAAAGCGGTTAAGCAAGGAGCATAGAGGAGGTCGAATGAGAAGCAGAAATACACCGGGGTGATTGCATAAGAAACAGAGACACTGGGGTGATTGAGGCGCGGGTCTCGCTTCAATTCAAGGTTAGATTGGAAAAAAAAAAAAAAAACAGAAATACACTGGGGCGATTGAGGCGCAGGCCTGGGCTGCAGCCCCAGCCCTAGAGAGAACTTGAGAACACACACCCTTTCCATGTGGTTAGATATTCAGGCTTGGATTTCCATCAGCCCTTGAGTCAAAATAATAAGTTTCAGGTTTCTCAGGGGTATCAACCGTAGGTTTACCAGGTCTGAGGAGTCAGAGCCCTTTTATAATTTCTGTCACCTGAATCCCCCTTTGTAAGGTCAGTGAATACCTTGAAATTGAAGCAAAATAGGTTTCGTTGAGTGCTGGTGTCTATTTCTTGGTAAAGGGTCCTTACCTTTTATTCAGTTCCAGTTATGACCCGGAAACCCTGGTGGTATAGTGGTTAAGAGGTGGGGCTGCTAACCAAAAGGTCGGCAGTTGGAATCCACCAGGCACTCCTTGGAAACTCTGTGGGGCAGTTTTACTCTGTCCTATAAGGTTGCTATGAGTCAGAATCGACTCAACGGCAATTGGTGATGGTTAGTTATGACCCAAAAAGAATTAAAAAGCCACTACCTTCTGGTGGTAGGGGAGAGAAGTGGGTTTTAGGAGCTGGCTGGAGGTTAATACTGTAGGTAGCCAACATCTTATTTTGGGATTTGAGAAGGAGTACTTAGCTCCATTTTCAGATGTCTTCCCCTTTGACTTTGTTACTTTGAAGGCCCAGTTGCTTTCAGGCTGACTCCGACTCATGGCAACCCCAAGTGTGTCTGTGTCAGAGAACTGAGCTCCACAGAGTTTTCAGTGGCTGAATTTTCAGAAGTAGATTGCCAGACCTTTCTATCTGAGGCGCCTCTGGGTGAACTTGAACCTTCAACCTTTCAGTTAATGGTGGAGCGCTTAACACTTTGCACCACCCTGGGACTTCTTTCTGAATTTTATTTGACTTATATTCTCAATGTTAGCACAAGTGTTTATTTAACTGGGTTTTAAACCAATGTTTGGGGCCAGTGGCATAGACAAGTAGCTTGGTATTCGGGCTTCTTTGGATTGTTTTTCACATGAAAAGAAATTGATTTAGGGAATTTACCCCTGTAGTTGAATGCCTTTGTAATCATCTGTTATGAGCCCAAATGTAATTGAATTCACAGACATGGGTCAGCATTTTCTCATCCAAAAGTAACTTGGAACATTCTGCACGGTTAACAAGATCAGGGCGTGTGTGTGTGTGTGTGTAGATTAAAAACTAATGAACTCAGTATGGTTAAGTTTTGCGTCTTGCCAGTGTTCTTATTTTGGAAATCTCTGCCCCAGTAGCCTGTTTCCTGGAAGTCTTTAGCATTCACATTCGCTCTTGGAGGAGCTTTATTGGCTGGAATGAAGTACTTCAAGAAAGAAAAGATGGAAAGTAAGTAGATAACATCTGACTACTTCTAAATAAAATCCTTCCTGGCTATAAACTAACATCTTTTTTTTTCCTTTAATTTTTTATTTTAAAATAATTTTAGATTTACAGGAAAGTTGCAAAGGTAGTATAGAAAGTTCATGTGTACCCTTCACCTAGTTTGCCCTAATGTTAACATATAACCGTGGCACATTTATCAAAACTAAGAAATTAAAATTGGCATCGCCTGTTTCTCCATTAATGTCCTCTATCTGTTCCAGGATCCAGTCCAGGCTACCACTGTCTTAATAATTTTAAGAGACTTAGTGTGAACAATTGGAATGTAGGCAATATGAAAGCCCGAGGGTACAAACACGACCAAGGTGCAGTCCAGCCGTTGTGGTGCACATGATGAGGAAAAAGATACAGAAGTGGGAAATTACACTGGATAAGGCTCTGCCACGACAGAGGGATGCTCAGGTGCTCTGAGGGCCAAAGGAAGGCAGACAGGTAACCCTGGGATTTGGGATGGCTTCCTGGGAGAGTCAGGCATGGGAACAGGTGGTAGATACTGCAAACCCTGGGTATCAGCAGAGGAAAAGGCCAGATGCTGCCCACAGGATGAGTGGGCGAGATAGGGAGAGCCTAGTTGAGGAATGCCAGAAACTGCTCTGGGTTTGCATCTTGGAGTGTTTATAAATTGTTTGCAAGAACTTTATATTTTAGTGAATGTTCTAGTACTTTTAAGATTTGGCTTAGGAGCTTCCAGTAAACCTTTATGTATCTTAAGGTATCATTAGAGTATCTCTTGATGCCATTATACAAAGGCATTGATGTTTCAGTCTGGGAGTGAAAATTAGTAGGTTTTAGGACCATAGCAATATAAGAGCCATACATTGATATACGTACATTTTTTTGCATAACAAGTAGTATTTTAGTGATACAATTTCATATTCTAAGAAGCAGTGGATTCCCTTGTTTTCACAAAAAAACAAAACTTAGAAGTTAGGAAGGTAAAAGAGACAATTCCAGAATATGCAAGCGTCTTCTGACTTCAGAATTTCCCCTGCAGTAGTAACACATTTTTTTATCAAAAAATTTATGTACGAAAGGTCATATGTAATTCCATTTATATGAAATATCCAGAATAAATAAGTCCATTGAGGCGATGCAGACTGGTGATTGCTGGGGGTGGGGTGGGGATGGGTGGATGGGGGAAACTAATGAGCAAGGTATTTTACTTTGGAATGATGGCAATGTTGGGAATCTAGATTGAGGTTGTAGTTGTACAACGTTAAGAATATACTAAATGTCACTGAATTTGTTCACTTCAGAATGGTTAATTTTATGTTATGTGAATTTCACCTCAATTTTTTTTAGAAGAAGGCCAAGCTGAAATTAAAAAAAATTAAAAACAATCTTAAAGAAAAGTTTTCCTAAGTCGTCTGAGTTTTTGCTGACATGATGCCTCATCATTTCTGAATACGTTAGTGTGTATTCCTTCAAGCAGGGACACTGTCCAGCGTGACCAGCAGTGGCACATTACTACCACTCAATCTTCAGACCTCATTCACAGTTGCCACTTGTCCTTTATAACAAAAGGATCCTGTTCAGAACCACACCTTGTACTTAGTTGTCGTGTGTTTTTAGTCTCCTTCAGCCTGTAACAGCTCCTAAGTCTTTACCTGACTTTCATGACCTTGACACCTTGGAAAGGCACAGGCCAGTTATTTTGTAGACTAGCCCTTTTTTAGCCCTTAGTCTGGGTTTGGGTGATGTTTCCTCTTGATTAGGTTCAGGTCATACACCTTGGCAGGAACATCAAAAAGTGTTGCTGTGTTCGCCTTGCATCCAGCCAGGTGCCACGTGATTTCAGTTTGTCCCGTGACTCATGGTGTGCGTTTTGATCACTTGATTAAGGTGGTGTCTTTCTGGCTTCTCTACTGAGAAGTTAGTCTTGAGTATTTAATGTGTATTCTGTGGTACTTGGTATCTACATATGTAAATATTCTGTATTTATATATTTATTTGATTGCCCATCAAACTTTCAATTTATTTATTTATTGTTAGTTGTATGGACTCATGATTTTCTATTTAGTCAGTGAATTATAACCCTTTATTCTGTTAATTTTGATCCTCAGACTGTCCCAGTTGGCCAGTGGGAGCCCCTTCAGGCAGGCTGCTGTTTCCTTTGAGTTCTTCCTTCCTTCTTGGGACAGCACATTAGTGGTTCATCTCGTACTCCCCTTGCTCCAGTCCTGGTATCACCCATTTCTCCAAAGAGCCCTGGTTTCTTTTAGTGAAAAATGGTATTTAGAACCCAAATCTGGGGTGTCTGTGCTCCCAAATCTTCACAGTGGACAGAGCTAGGAAATTATGTATTTACATCTATAGGAGCCCTGGTGGCACAGTGGTTAAAGTGCTTGGCTGCTAATCAAAAGGTTGGTGGTTCAAACCCACCAGTTGCTGTACGGAAGAAAGATGTGGCAGTCTGCTTCTGTAAAGATTTACAGCCTTGGAAACCTCTTTTTGGGGCAGTTCTAGTCAATCCTCCAGGGTCTCTATGAGTTGGAATCGACTTGACAGCACTGGGTTTGGTTTGGGATTTTCTTTGTTTTGTTTTGTTAGTTTATTCACATGTGTATTTATTTTTTTATATTTATTTCTGTGTCTGTGTATATTGAAACCCTGGTGGCGTAGTGGTTAAGTGCTACGGCTGCGAACCAAAGGGTTGGCGGTTTGAATCCGCCAGACGCTCCTTGGAAACTCTATGGGGCAGTTCTACTCTGTCCTACAGGGTCACTATGAGTCAGAATTGACTCGACGCCACTGGGTTTTTACTGGGTGGGCATATATTGAAACCCCAAGTTCACACTAGTACCTCTGATTCCATTGTAATACTACAGGGTTCATTCCAGTTTTCTCTCTCCATCTTTCTAACTCCCTTTCTGTTTGTAACTCTCTTCATCTCAGTGTGTTTACATACTTGATCAGTCCGCCTGTATGCAGCAGAGGTCCCATCGTGGTGCTGCCTCCCGTGCAGATGCCGTCCTCATCGCACTCAGGCTCGGACTTGCCGTGCCAGGCTGCCCAGCTCACCCCGCTCGGACTCAGGCCCTCAGCTCTGGGCCCCTGTGCCACCGTATGGCCACGCCTAATGGCTTAGGACCGAAGTGTTCCCACGGCGGGAGATGTACCTTAACCGCTTTCCCTGTAGCCCTTACTAAGCACCATAGCACTGACTTTGATTCTGCTTTCTTGGTTCATGCTTATTTTTCTTAAGAGATCTTTCAAGCTGCTTGAAAACTGAGACTATTTTTTCCACATTTTCTGCCCCCACAATCATTAGTATATTACTCACCATGTTTCAGGCACTTGAGCACCTGTGGTTACGTTAACGTGTGTGTGTGTGTGTCTTTTTAAGAGCTGGAGAAGGAACGGCAGCGATCCATAGGAAAACCTTTACTTGGGGGACCATTTTCTCTCACAACTCATACTGGAGAGCCGAAAACTGACAAGGACTACCTGGGCCAGTGGGTACTGATTTATTTTGGTTTCACTCATTGCCCTGATATCTGTCCAGAAGAACTAGAAAAGATGATTCAAGTTGTGGATGAAATAGGTAAGAAAACCATCCCTGTAAAGAGTGTTTTTCCTCACTATCCTTAGTGAGCTACGGTTTTCACGTTTTTGTGTGGTTGTTGTGTGGAGCATTATAACTGCTTGGTTTGTGGGAACCTAAGATCTCAGCGTTAGGCCAGTTTGCTGCTTTGATTCCCATGCCTTATTCTTCACCAAAGGAAGCTCATTTTAGTGGTAATGTCCGTGCAATTTGGGTTTCCCTTAACTTCAGCCTTGTGTTTCTTCCTTTACTGGAGCCCTGCCGTTGCCTTTTCCTGGGCGGCTGTCTGATGTCCCAGGAAATCTGTATTTTTGGGATAGGTAGTCAGTGGTGTCTGGTAGTGCTAATCATGTCCCAGAAGTCGCTGTACTAGAAGGGTGGGCGCAGCCTTTCTGAAGTGAGTTGTTCTGAGATACTAAGTTCTTATTAATAGTTTACCTTCCCCTTGAAATTTGGCATGAGGAGAGGGTTGGATGGAATATTACGAGCATTGGATTAGGATTAGATTAAGAGACAAGATACCCACATGATGTAATCAGGGGTAATAAAGTCTGTGCACTGGTGTAGGTGTTTGATAGGATATTTGTCTGCTTCCACCACAGATATATGGATCTGTTCCTCCTGGAGGCCATCCCTCTCCGTCCCCTGCCTGTTAGACATCCCTCTGTGTTTCCTTAACACCTTGTTGTAATGTTTATGTCTGCTTCCGTGGTAGAACGTGAGTACTGGCTAATGAGAACTTCTGTTTCAGATAGTATTCCAACACTGCCAAATTTAACCCCACTTTTCATCACCATTGACCCAGAAAGGGACACCAAAGAAGCCATTGCAGATTATGTGAAAGGTATGTTTTGTTAATAATATTTTACATCTCCTCAGCTCTTACAGTTTTTGAAAGACCAATTCAGTTGACCCTTAAGATGCCTGGTGAAGTAGGCAGGACAAATGGTATTAATATTCCCACCTAGTTTTACAGGTGAATAAACAGATGAGGCTCAGAGTCATGACTGTGGCTAGTAAGTAAATAAATAAGAAACTGGCTTCTAAAAAATAAATTAATTAAACAAACAAACAGGTTTCTTAACTCCTGATGCAGTGGTCTTTTTCCTTTGTCACAGAGGAAGGATTTGAACTTGGCCTCCATCTATCAGCAAAGTTAATAGACTCTTGAATTGGGAATAAGGATACTTTGCTTCCAGTTCCAGCTCTGTATTTCATTCTTCCCTTTCCAAACTTAGCACAAACCTGCATTCTAGGAGTATGTAGATTGGGAGAGTAAAGATGAATTATTGAACAAGAACATTTTTATCTCATAGTACTTGTGTTTTATAAATGCAAAATACTTCCTGGGATGGGAAGACATTAGTTACTTTCAATGGAAGAATTTAAATTTAGACGTCTGAACTCACAGGTAAAACCTATCAGAAAGAAGGGACTTGTAAAGGCTATAAACTATAGGAGAATTGAGGGTGGATGCCCAGGTTCTAAACCAGCTGTGCACTTGGGCAAGTTGCTCAAGGTTTATAAATTCAGGTTTTTTTCAGCTGAGAAATGTCAATGATCCGAGTAAAAAGCTGATCAAACAGATATTTTTGTTGTTATAATAGTGTCTGGAACGAGGATGCTTAAAGTCAGAAACTTGAAAAGTTGAAATTTAATTATGGTGAAATTGATGTAAGCTACAGGTTAGAAGCACTAACGCGTATATTTTTATTTATGCTTATTATATGACACCTTCTAACGTATATCCTCTAAAACTTTGAAATTACATTAAATTTTTTGTGTGAAGAGTTTGCTATGTATTTTATTTTTAGCAGCACTATTGAGGTATAATTGGCATACAATAAAGTACACGTATTGAAGGGTCCCTGGGGTGGCACAAACAGTTAAGCGCCCAATAGTGGCTGAAAGATTGGTGGTTCAAACCCACTCAGAGCCACCTCGGAAGACATGCCTGGCGATGTGCGTCTGAAAGGTCACAGCCTTGAAAACCCTATGGGGCAGATCTGTTCTGCGTACGTGGTGTTGCCAGGAGTCAGAACCAACGTAGTGGCAACTAACAACGGAAACAAACGTATTGAAAGGGCGCAATATGATAACTTTTGATATACATATATACCTGGCGAAACCATCACCATAGTCAAGAAAAGGAGTATATCTGTCACCCCCAAAAGTTTCCTCCTGTCCCTTGTTAATATCTCCCTCCTCTCACCTTTGTCTCCAGGCGATCACTGATCTGCTTTTTGTCAATATAAGTTAATTTGCATTTTCTACAAGTTCTTATAAATGGAGTTATACCATATTTATTTTTTAATGGCTCTTTGTATTCAGCATGATTATCTGGAGATTCATTCAGTTGTAGCATGTATGGATACAGTTCATTCTTTTCTCCTGATGAATCATGCTCCGGTGATGGACATAGGAGTTATTTTCATTTTTTGGCTGTTAGAAATCTGCCAGGCACATTCATGCACAAGTCCGTGTGTAGACACACGCTTTCCTTTCTCTTGAGTAAATACCTAGAATGTGATGACTGGGCCCTGGTGGCCCAGTGGTTGAGAGCTTGGCTGCTAACCAAGAGGCTGGCATTTTGAACCCACCAGCCGCTCCTTGGAAACCCCGTGGGGCAGTTCTGTTCTGTCCTCCGGGGTCGCTGTGAGTGGGAATCCACTTGGCGGCGGCAGGTTTGGTTTTGGGTAGTGACCGTACTGTATGGTAGGTGTATGGTTAACTTTTTAAGAAACTGACAAACTGTTTTCCAAAGTGGTGGTTCTTTTTGCTTTCCCACCAGCAGTATATGAAAGTTCCGTTTCTTCCACATCCCCACCAGCACTTGATTTGGGCAGTCTTTTTCTTTTTAGCCACTCCGGTAGGTGGGTAGTGATATCTCCTTGTGGTTTCCCTAATGACTGTTAATGTTAAGTATCTTTTCATGTTTTTATTTGCCATCTATATGTCTTTGTTTATGAAGTGTCCACGTCTTTTGTCCATTTTTTATGGGCTTCTTTGCTTTCTTTTTAATGAATTTTGAGAGTTTTATATATATTCTGCATACAAGTCCTTTATCGGGTATATGATTTGCAAATATTTTCTCCTAGTCTATGTCTTGTCTTTTTAGTTTCTTAACAGTGTCTTTTGGAGAGCAGTTTTTAATTTTTATGAAGTCCAATTTATCACTTTGTTCCTTTGTAGATAGCGTTTTAGTTTCCTATCTAAGAAATCTTTGTCTAAGCCAGGGTTGCAAAGGCATATGTTTTCTTCCTGAAGTCTTAGAGTTTTTATTATACCTACTTAAGCAGAATTTATGTCCACAATTGACAGGTTTGTCAAATACTAGGTTGATAAAATCCAAAAAAAAAGCCATTGTTGTTGAGTCAGTCCTGACTCATAGAGACCCTATAGGACAGAGTAGAACTGCCTCAAAGAGTTTCAAAGGAGTGGCTGATGGATTTGAACTCCTGACCTTTTGGTTAGCAGTGGAGCTCTTAACCACTGTGCCACCAGGGCTCCGCTTGGACAATAGCATAGTTATTTCAGAGTGCAATAAAAAGCAGGTTTCTCTGAACTCGCTGGGTGATAAACAATCTCCAGTTTGCACGTGTATGTTGGCAGCTATTTTTATCCTATGTTAAGCAAACCATAAATATCTCCAGATGAGTAGAAATCTTGAGTTGTATTCCAAAACCAAACCAAACCCAGTGCCGTCGAGTTGATTCTGACTCATAGCGACCCTATAGGACAGAGTAGAACTGCCCCATAGAGTTTCCAGGGAGCATCTGGTGGATTCGAACTGCCGACCCTTTGGGTAGCAGCCGTAGCACTTAACGACTACACCAGGGTTTCCTGAATTGCATTACTTAACTACTAAAATCTTTACCTTAGAGTAATTTTTTTAACAACACGTACATACCTAACGTTAATGACATAACCATTAGTATTTGCATTTGGGGGAGTTAAAAAATGTCTAAGTTGGTATTTAGAAAAATATTATAATTCCAGAAATTTAATAAAAAGCAAATATTTGGATGTACAGCTAACTCAGATTTTGTCTTTCTCTTCCTTTTTATTCATAGTATAGAAAAGAAAGATAAGCCATCCTGCTTTTTTAGTACCTGAACGATTTCTCAGTTTAGAGTGAATTAGTCCAAGGCACTTTCTATAGGCTTCTAAACCTTTGGAAGAAGGTACTGCTGTTAAACGTTGGGCTGTCGCTTTAGGAGTCTGATGAATCCAGCTGTTTTAAGTGATTTCCATCAGCTCACTTAAATTCCAGCAAGTTAACAGCAAATAAATGTTATGTGTGCACCCTTACCCCTGAGCTTTATTTTAATTGCTGTTTGAGAATGATGAGTATTAGTTATCCAGGTCCTTACCAGAAGTTAAGAGTAGAACCTGATACCTGCATTGCGATTACCTCCTAGAAAACGAGATACAGGTGTTTTGACCTAGCGTGAGCTATTGTGGCGCAGACTGTTTTCTCATATGAGACAGTGGAACACTGTGGTACTTAACTCATGATAGTATTTTTAAACTTCAGCGTATCTCGGGGAGACAACATGTATTTAAAAACAAATTAATAAAAACTGTTATTTAAATAATTGGAATGTGTTCCCTCCAGATCTTTAGCAGTCTTCTTTGAATTTGGCTTATATATTGCAAAGAAGAGTTTTCCTTTGCTCTTTGTGAATTTCTTGTTCTTTCCTTTGAATCCTGAGAAAACAGTTGGGCACTTAACAGGAAGTGGCGAAAGGGCTGCTCTATAACTGATAACTGTTTTGGGAAATAAGAATGATTATTTTGCTTGACTCTGATTTTTTATTGTCTGTCTCATTTTTTATTTAGAATTTTCTCCCAAACTGGTTGGCTTGACTGGCACAAAAGAAGAGATTGATAAAGTGGCCAGAGCTTACAGAGTGTATTACAGTCCTGGCCCCAAGGATGAAGATCAGGATTACATAGTAAGTCAGTGTTCAGGTTTTAGCTCCTGGGCCAGCTCCCAGATTCCAGATACTCCTGTGGTTTTTAAATGACTGACTAGCTTCAGAGATAAAAGAAAATCTGAGATTATTGCCAATTCCTTGGGAATTTGTAATATTTGAAAGGGTAGTAGAAACATTTTTTTTTTTTTTTTAAGGATACTCATTTAACTTACTATGTTCACTGTTATCGAATTAATTGCTGGTGTTCTTTTCTTCTGAAGTGGCGCGTGAAATTTTGGGGCAATCTAAAACCAGTGGTGTCTTAAACTCAATAAAATGCATTTGGATGCCAAGCTGGGAATAAAGAGAAGCCGTCATTTTGGGGCAAACCTTATTTTAGTTTAAAAACACTGTATTGGTCCTCCCTGTGTTTCCCCATGAAGAGGTGTAAACTGCATGTTCCTCTTGAGAAGCTGACTTAGGCCATCTGCATTCTGGGGCTGAATGAGAATTCTGAGATGCGGGAGGAGATCAAAGCTATGGGAAGGTGGGTTTCCTGAGAGGTCATGTGTGTAACAGCAATATAGGTGTTTAATAGATGCTTTTTAGTGAGGAAGAGCAAGTTCTGTCAGAGTGTGCTAACGTAGCCCTTCGGTGAGGGAGCTTTCCTTGCTGCCAGCAGCGCTGCCCAGGAGTCCTAGGCCAATGCCTGTCATTTAGGTTCCTGTTCTTATCAGCAGTTGGTCAGTGAGGCACCAGGGAAGTGCACAAGCACCTCCACCGCCCCCCCACCCACGATTTTCTTCTTAATATGGACGTTTTTTCCTATCACGTAGAGTTGACATTATATTTTCGTATTATTTGTTTTTCAGTTGTGTCAGTTACTTTGGTTTCTCTATAATACTGGTTAAACTAAGTGATGAATCCCTAAGAGCCTTTCCTTCTGCAAAGCTGGTTTTGTAGAAAGCAAGGCGCGAGGGCACTAACCCCTTGATGTGCCAGCCGTCTCCTTGCTGGTTCCCAAGAGAGCTGTGCTGCGTCCCTCCAGCCCCGTGCCGCGTCCCTCCAGCCCCGTGCCGCGTCCCTCCAGCCCCGTCCCGCGTCCCTCCAGCCCTGTGCCATGTCCCTTCAGCGGGGGTGGTCTCTCCATCACCTTTGAGCCCAAAGCACATTGTTTGACCGCATAGCCTAAATTAATCATGTCTTCCAGTTGATACCATTCTGGTGCCTCGTAGAAATAGGGAAATACAGATACATGGGAGAAAAAGACAAGAGAAGAATGAGCATTTTTCCATTAGCCCCGAGTCTGAGGGAAGTGGAGGACCTTGCTGTGGTTCCCTCTTGCCACACCAGGACGAGAGGGAGCAGAGGGAAGCAGTGGCCAAGGGGAAGCCGTGCAAAGGGAAGGACTTTTCAGAATTCTCTACTCTTTGTAGAGAGAGTAACCAGTTTTGCATTTTACCTCATGATGATAGTGGGAGCAGATTACCTATAAAACTCAAATTTAAAACATTCATTTAGATGTGACAAAAGATAGTTTGTTGAAACCAAAGCACTGCTTCCACAGGGATGTGGCTCGGGTTGGACTGCTGTGGTGCACATTTTGAGTTCAGATGCTCACTGCACCTCCACGCTTTTCATTTTAAAATAAAAACCAAAAAACCAAACCCATTGCCGTCGAGTCAGTTCCGACTCATGGTGACCCTATGGGACAGAGTAGAACTCCCCATACCGTTTCCAAGGAGCACCTGGTGGATTTGAACTGGCAACCTTTTGGTTAGCACCTGCAGCACTTAACTGCTACGCCACCAGCATTTCCCATTTTAAAATAAAAAAATACGTGCTGTGAAATCTCTGAAGGTACGGTCTGCCTCGACAGGTTGGTCTTGATTCAGCAAGAATGCATCACTTTCATGTTGAGTCTGCCTGTGACCAGATGTGTACAGCTAGGTGCCAATGAGATCATAAACATAAACCTGACCCAGGTTTGGAAACCCTGGTAGCATAGTGGTTAAGTGCTACGGCTGCTAACCGGGAGGTCGGCAGTTCGAATCCACCAGGCGCTCCTTGGAAACTCTGTCCTATAGGGTTGCTATGAGTCGGGATCGAATTGACAGCAACGGTTTACAGTTTAACCCAGGTTTGGGCGGAAGTTTTGTACTGGGTTACAAGGTATCCTACAGTTAAACTACAATTTAGATGTTGATTTTTTTAACCATGGAAATTAAAATACAAAACATAAAGTCTTATGGAGCTTTCTTTTTTTTTTTTAATATCAACTTTACTGAGAAATAATTTGTGCACAGTAAAATGCATTCATTTAAGGTATACAATTTGATGAACTTTGCCAGTTGTGTATACCCATGAAACCATTTCCACCATCAAGATACAAAACAATGGAATCATTCCAGAAGATTCCTAGTGCTCCCTGCCGTCCATCCCTTCCTCATATCTGGGGAAGCTTTTTGTGACTATCAATTAGTTTGCATCTTATCTAAATGGATTAATGCAATACGTACTATTTTGTTGCTAGTTGCCCTCACTCAGCATACTCTGGAAATCACCATGTTGGTGAATGTATACTTTATTCCTTTGTCTTGCTGAATAGTATTTCAATGTATAGATATGCTGTGTTTTGTTTGTCCATATACCTACTGATGGACATTTGGGTTGTTCCCAGTTTGGGGCTATGATGAAAAAAAGTCACTCTAAATGTTCACATAGAAATCTTTGTGCAGACATATATTTTTATTTCTCTTGGGTACGTACCTAAAGGAGCTCTGGTGGCACGGAGGTTAAAACATTCAGCTGCTAAGCTAAGGGTCAGCAATTTGAACCCACCGTCCACTCCCCGTGAGAAAGATGTGGCAGTCTGCGTCTGTAAGGATTTACAGCCTTGGACTCGCAGTGGGGCAGCTCTACTCTGTCCTACAGGGTTGCTAGGAGTCAGAATCGACTCAAGGACAGTGGGTGGGTTAGATACCTAGAAGTGGAAGGCCTGAGTTATATGCTTACCCCTTACCCATTGCTGTCCTAGGTGTATGTTTAACATCTTAAGGCGCTGCCAAATGACTTTCTAAAGTGGTTCCCTACAGCATTGTTTGAGAGTTCTAGTTATTCTACATCCTCCCCGACGATACTGTCAGTCTTTTGAATTTTAATCATTTTAGATGGCATATAACGGTATCTCATTGTAGTTTTAGTTTGCATTTCCCTAATAACTTACTGATGTTGACCATCTTTTCATGTGCTTGTTGGCCATTCTATACAGAATGTCTGTTTACTTTTTGCCAATTTTTTCCATAGAAGAAGAATAAGATATTTTTTGTTAATAAGTTTCCTAATAATATCTACGTATATATATTTTAATTTTGATAAAATATATATAACATAAAAATTTGCCATTTTAACTGGTTTTTAAACAATATTTTATTGTGTTTTGGGTGGAAGTTTACACAACAAATTAGGTTCCCATTTAACAATTTCTACACAAATTCTTCAGTGACAAATTTTTGCACTTTTTTTTTTTTAATTTTTGTGCTTTAAGTGAAAGTTTACAAATCAGGTCAGTTTCTCATACAAAGATTTACATACACCTTGCTATACACTCCTAATTGCTCTCCCTCTAATGAGATAGCACAGTTCTTCCATCCACTCTCTCTTTATGGAGGCTTCTTGAACCCTCTAGGATATGTCCTACACCCCATTTTTAAGAAATAACTGGTCTCCCACAATAAGCATGTGACCTTTTGATCAGATTCAATGAGTTCATTGCTGTGCATTTGGTAAGCCAACCAATAGAGGGAGACACTGTCCAGCTTCTTAGGTTTTTCATTAGTATAACTTCTGTCCCTTGAGGGTACAGATTTTCATCCACAAAGTGGTTTGCGAAACTTCTGTGAAGATTAAGAGCCTGCAGCGAGTGAGGGAGTGCCTTAAAGGTTAATTCTGAGACAGAATGAATTGAGGTTTTCTTGCTCTTAAATAATAGCAGCAAAAGGTAAACTTCCAGCTTTGAGAACCAATGGAATTTTCAGACTGACAGTACGTGTAAACTGGACGTGACAAACATTTGGGATTCCATGCAAAGCTAAATCTGCACAAAAGTTAGAAAATGCTTTTGAAGAAAACGCAAATGGCTTTCAAAGCTAAGATGTTCCGTTTCAATGTGAATTGTATAACGAGGTGCTGTTTTCACGTGTTACTTCAGCAACACTGAGAAAATTTGATGAAATATCTTGTCAGTCGTATTTAGAGAATCAGGAAATACACTGTTAGAGGGAATTTGGAGGAGCAGGCGGCCTTATGCGCTGTGGGTAGAAATTGAATTGATACATGCTCTCCAGAGGGCAGTTTGACGGTCTTGTCAGCATTTATACAGTGGAGTACTGTTTAGGTTAGAAATTCTGCTTCTTGGACTTGGTCTTATACCCAGAAGCATGTTTATAAAGAGAAAAGACTGAAAACCAAGCAACCATTTTTTTAAAAAGCTACTATTTGTGTACTACAGGACAGTGTCCATGATATTACTGACTACAAAAGCAGGTGTAGTGTATTGATACTTGTGTTTACAAAGAAAAATGTGGTAATGGCTGTATACAACGCTGATAAGTGCAGAGGATTATTCTGGAAAAATACAGAAGGAACTGGTGGCAGTGGCTCTCTCTGAGGAGAACTGAGGGCTCTGGGAGTCAGGGATGGGAGGAAGACTTTCTTTTCATTGTATAAGTTCATTGTATATCCTTTTCTTATTTTTTTTATGTGCATGTGCTTTTCAAAAAAATTAAAATTTATATTTAAAAAAAAAGTAAACTTCAGAAAAACTGAGTTCTGCTCTCCAGTAGAATTCCAGGAGAAATAGTGGCAACATGGTAATATGAAAAGATTGTAGACTTGGAAGTCAGACAAACCTAGGTTCTAAGCTGGCTTAGGTCTGGCATTTACTAATTCCATAACTTCCCTCTCTAGCCTGTTTTCTCATCTGTAAAAGAGGATGCTGCCATCTCACAGGTTAAGTTAACAAGGAGAAGAACTTGTCAGTAAATGTTCATTTCCTTTGTCCACACTGGGAACTGTTAGAACTTTGAAGTGCTGTATGTTAGAAAGCGATGTCGATTTGCTCTGCCCTCAGCCCAAATGATAGAGAAGTGACCATTGACAAGTCTGAAAGATGCGGGTAGAAAAAACATTTTTATTATGTGTTAGAAGGTAATTTATATTATGAACACTCATGAAATGAATCCAATCGACTATAATTCTGTTTTTTTAAGAGAGAAGAAGGAATAGAGGAAGGAAAGGATAAAAGGAAGAAATCGGGGGAAAGAGGGGTGTAAGCTCCAGAGTCAGGCTTGAGAGGAGCTGGGCCTTGGTTCTGCCTTCTCTGTCAGATGTGTGGAGAAGCACAGGCCCTTCTCCTGTTCCTGCCCTGAGTTATTCCAAGACACATGAGTGCAGCAGCTGCTGCGGCTCTCGCTGTGCATTCTTTCCTTATGTGGGTAGGCAGCTGGCTCTTTCCATTCGCTATGTCTTCATGAATGTGTGTGTGTATAAAAAAAAAACTCACAGGCATATAATGTGTGTTGGAGTATATTTGGGGGGTGTCTCCTGTTTGGTATGTGTAACCACATTCCTGTCCTTTTGTCTTGCCAAATAGCATTCAGGCCCGCAATGAATACCAAGGTCTCCACATGCCAGATCTTCTTGTTTTAACTTGGGTTTTGTGGAACCATACAGCTAAAAAAAAAAAATGAGGACTAATTGAAACATAGGAACGTTTTAAGAACTTTGCCAGGAAAATGGATAATGGATTTAAGATGATGCTTTGGGGTATAGCACGTATTCCTAATGTCAGGATTAAGTATATGTTAGAATTTGAGGATTGGATGATTAAACCCGTGCTTAGTCTTCTGGTTTCCTCTCATAAAACATGGTGGGCAAAAATATAGGTAAAAATTAATGAACCCTAAAACATAAAGGAGTACACTGAAGAATTTACTAAGGAAAAGCGATTTTTCACCAGCACTTTTAATTCCATGGACTTCTCTTCATAAAGTGGCTGAGGACCGTTAAAGGTGAGCCGCTCGGCGGGCGCGCGCTGTTTTGAGGAGGCCGCGGCAGCCATTGCTTAGAAGGTGGAGTCTTTCCTCAGAGGGTGTTTGGGAGAGTATGTGACGGATTGAACCAGAAGAACCTGACGGATTGAACCAGAAGAACCCTACATTCTAGCTGATTTTTCAAGCAATAGCCAATACGTATGGAACACAAAAGATTTTAGATACTTTGTCCCTGTGAATCTGCTGTTTTAATAGGTTTAGGCCCATTCCATAAATTAGTAGATGCTTTAAAGGCTATTTAAGGATTAGCGTAAAGTTCTCTTATTCTGCAGCACGTATTCGCTGCTTATTCCGCTAATGTGTTTGTTTTTCACGCACCTCTTTTCTCCGCAGGTAGATCATACGATAATAATGTACTTGATTGGACCAGATGGTGAGTTTCTAGATTATTTCGGCCAGAACAAGAGGAATGCAGAAATTGCTGGTTCAATTGCTGCACACATGAGGGAACAGAGGAAGAAGAGTTAGCCAGAGCTGTGTTGTCGGGCGCAATACTCTCTCACTAAAGAGGAAGGAAGCCTTGTCTCCCATGGGAGCCAATATATATATGCAGCTTATGGAACGGCCTTTATGCAGCAAGAACATCACTCTTGGGCTCACCTGAGATAGCCTCTTGGAACTGAAAAGCTCACTGTGAGACTGCGACATGAAGCCATGGAGAGCGGAAGGACGCAGCAGGAAGAGGCACGGTTGGTGTGTTTACCTGTGTCAACAGTGCCCTGTTCAGCTTGGCTGCCTTTCCAATGTCTTGGATGCTTTCTTCACAGGTTGTGGGATGTAATTTCCAGGAAAAGAATGTAATTTCTACAGTGCTCTTGCTTTCCTTTATGATGAGTTCTTGGTAGCTGATTTGGAGAAAAACAGTCAAATTAGACCCTCTACCATTCAAAGTTAATCTTTATGCTTGAAAGCTTAAGTGTCTTCTTCCTTGTTAATGAATGTCAGTGTCAGGTTTACATTTCATTCCACTGCCAACAAGTGCTGATTTGACTCATGAAAAGGAAATGCCTGTTTGGGGAAAACCATTGGGTTGTTGTTCAGGGTCTTTATTGTGACGTGTAGCTAAATGATGTGCCAGGTTTCCAAGGACATGCTAAATGGTTAGAAGAGAATGTTGATCATGGATGTGGTGTAGAGTACCTTTCTGCACGTATTGGACTTCACCGTATGTACAATAAACATTTATTTGATTTTGCAAATCGGGTAAGCGTGACCCCCCTGTCACAGCTGAAGAGTACGTGTGTGTGTATGGCAGCACATAGCCCTCAGGCAGGGACTCGCAGATGGCAGAATAGGGTAGGCAGGTGCTTGGCAAGAAGCAGGTTCACTGGCTCAAAACTGGATTCACTGAATCTGGGGCAGGACGTGAAGACCCACACTCCTAACAGACTTCCCAGGTAACTTGGATGCTGGTCTGGAGACCGTGCTTTGAAAGACAGTGTTTTGTGGGGAAATAAGGTTTTGATCTGGAGGAGTGAAGACTTGACCCACCTTTGGGTGTGTCAGTGAACAAAGTGCTGGGTACACACTTAGCTGTTCGGGAAAGTGTTTGTGGGCGATGAAATGAACCTTGGCTTTTGTTTCTCCTTTTAACTTCCCTGGGTACCTGGGCTGGACATCTGCCGTCTTCCACCTATAGCTGCTGCCTAAAGCAGAGACTTTTCAAAGTTTTTCAGTAAATCCTAAGGTATAAAAGACATAATACCTACTCATCCACCAGGTTGTCACTGCACACCAGTTTTGTTTTACGTGCACATTGTACAAGCTATCTTCCAGTTTTTAAATTTGCTTCTCTATACTTACGTTAAACCTGGGTGAGGAAAACGGTTAAGGGCTCAAACTACTAACTGAAAGATTGGTGGTTCAAACTGACCCAAAGGCACCTCAGAAGAAAGGCCTGGTGATCTGCTTTCAAAAGGCCATGGCCTTGAAAACCTCGTGGAACAGCCCTACTCTGAAACACATGGCATTGTCGTGAGTGGAAATCAGCTAAGTCGCAACTGGTTTAATCAAAGTAAAAATGTGGAAAAAAAGCACAAACAGCAGCGATTTTCCTTCCTTTCTGTAGGTTTCTGAATAAAGGGTCGGCAGTTCGAATCTGCCAGGCGCTCCTTGGAAATGCTATGGGGGCAGTTCTACTCTGTCCTACAGGTTCGCTATGAGTCAGAGTCGGCTCGAGGGCACTGGGTTTACTGGGCAATATTTAGTTTATATAAGCTACAGATCAGAAGTAGTTGGTTGGAATGATTTTCCTCAGGAAGGTGAAGAACTTACTAAAAGAATAGTCTCATGTAACAGGAGAGAGATTAGTATCTGAAATGCCAGGCGTTAAAAAAGATGGTCTGTTTTAAGCCACGAAACATTTGTGTGGATCACTTTGCATCAAGCTTGCTCTTAAATAAAATTTAGTCTTCATTCTCAGCTGTTGCAGGTTAGAGCTTGTGTAATGGTCCAGAAAGGGAACAGAAGGTTTTGAAGAAACCTTTTATTTGCTTTTCATTCCAGTATCAAGTTTAAAGGCGTGGAGTCAGGATGTCAGAAGCAGGCAAAAGGGTCTCAGAGATGACCTAGCCCAAATCCCCTCATGGATGAGGGGAAAATCCAGGAGCAGTAAGGTTTTGTCACTTACTCCTCCTGACCCTAGACTAAAACTCCGGTCTTAGTTGCTAGTCAAGCCCCTGCTCGTCCCACTGGTACAGCTGGCTTCTGGTGACCATATGTATCCCACAACCAAAGATGGGGGGAAGAGGGAGGGTGCCTTGTGCTGGGGCAACTTGTCAGATTGGGAATTGTGGGAAATCAAAATTCTTTTCAGTGAAGTATCACTTAGAGATCTTTATGTGGATGTGTTACTGTGTTGTCAGCAGGCTCTTTAATGGAATTAATATTTTAAGAAATACTGTTGGCTTCTTTGAAAATTAGAAGAATCCTGCCAATGCAGGCATGCAAGTAGGCATGCAAGTGCTTAATGCATCAGGCTGTTCATGAGGCAGCTGCTACCATAGGTGCAAGAACTGAGATTTACTGGTACCAGGCTGATGTGTGTCAAACACCCATGTGAGTTGGGAGGGTAATGTGAGCCCGCTAAAATTATTTAAAATCGTAAATGCATCAGCATATTTTAAAAATATCTCTTATTGCTTTTAAATATAAGGTTAAAAGAAGTTAAAATTTCAAATCATCCATAATCCCCAAACAACTGTTTCGAACTGTGTGTGTGCGCGCACGAGAACTGCTTTTAGAAGAGCAGTCACCTGGGCAAGGATTTGCCATCCGTTAGCTGATGCTTTTTATTTGTGGCTGTGAGTTACCTTTTCTGTAACAGTGGGTATTGCTGTGTATTAAGGAGGTGCAATCAATAACCTCCTTGGCCATGTGTTCCTTGCTATACCTTTAGAACATAGGAGGTAATTTATTTTCTAGTCATTTTTGAAGTTTGTTGGTTCTTTCACAGTAAGTGTATCACATCCTCAATATAGAAAATTTGGACTATACAGAGAAGTTACAGGACGACATTCTAACATCACCATTGTTCCACTACCAAGAATCGTCAACATTTTTAAATTTATCTTTTACCAGAAAGCCACAGTATTCCTTTAAAATTTCAGATATGATAGATAAAGTTCAAGTCTCTATTGACCACTGCCATGGATTGAATTGTGTCCCCCCCAAAATATGTGTCAGCTTGGCTAGGCCATGAATTCCAGTATTGTGTGATTGTCCACCATGTTGTCATCTGGTTTTTGTGTGTGTTGTAAATTATAGTTCTATAATGTTGAAGAGGCAGGGTTAGAGGCAGTTACATTAATGAGGGAGGACTCAATCTGTAAGATTAGGTTGTGTCTTAAGCCAGTCTCTTTTGAGATACAAAAGAGAGAAGTGAACAGAGAGGCATGGGGCCCTCATACCACCAAGGAAGCAGTGCTGGGAGCAGAGGGAGTCCTTTGTACCCGAGGTCCCTGTGTGGAGAAGCTCCTAGTCCAGGGGAAGATTGATGACAAGGATCTTCTCCAAAGCCGACAGAGAAAGCCTTCGCCTGGAGCTGGTGCCCTGCATTTAGACTTCTAGCCTCCTAAACTGTGAGAGAATAAACTTCTCTTTGTTAAAGCCATCCACTTCTGGAGTTTCTGTTATAGCAGCACTAGCTAACTAAGTATAACCTCTCCCCCAATCCTAGACCCTTCCTTAAAGGTAACTACTATTTAGCATTTGGAGTGTATCTCTCCAGAGCATTTAAGATCCACTTAGGCTGTTTCCAGACCTAGAAAGTTTTGAATTCTAAGATTTAGTGAGAAGTCTTAACTACCAGGGTTAGCATAGATGTCGCTAGGATTTTTCTAGTTATTGAATTTGATAAAACTTTGAAGGCTGCCCAAAATAACTCCCTCTTCTCCCTTGCCAAAGTTAGGTAGTGGATTAACTAGAGAAAAAATTAGTTTGCAGGCTAAATACAGATGGGCTTCAGTTCTCTCACCCCCAGTACACACACACACACCAGTTATTGAATAATGACACCACTTTGGGGTGATGTTGGATAAACTTCAACCATTAACTGAGAATGGTGATGCAGGGCTGGGAAGCACATAGTCGTTAATCACTCAATGGCTCTCTGTGGGTGACTGCTGCTTTCCTTAACAATTTACTGGCTTCCCCGCAGCAGGTGTGGGTAGGTGGCAGCATGTATGCAGAGCCTGTGCTCTTAACATCATAACACTGCTTCTTGGAATTTCTTGCACTCAAACCCACCTCGCTTAAATCCTGACAACCTTGGCTGAGATACCCTCTCTGTGCCTCAGTGTTCCCATCCGTAATCTAGGAATACTAAGAGTCCCGTCTTCATAGGGCTGATATGAGGATTAAATGAAGTCACGTAGAAGAAGGCCAGCACATTGTTTGAAAGTGATAGCTTGCTTTATTTTTGGCCCTAATACCGGTGGTGATTTGGAGCTTACTTGACAGAGTGTCAGTAAGTGGGGTTTAGTTTCTGATTGTTGGTTACAGCGTTTTCTAAACTTCTATCACCATTCCACTTCAACCTGCCTTGGGGTATGCTCACTTCTGATACTCTCTCCCATCCTTTGTATTCCCTCTCCCCCAGGTTCACTCATATCTTAAGCCTGGAGCGTTTGGAACTGTTTTCTTAAATGGCATTAGAATTTAGAGAAGAATTTGTTGAGAAGAGGCTCAAACCAGAAATGTTGGGGTTTTGGGTCTTAACAGAAGAACACTGGGGCATGATTATGTAGTGAGTTGGCAGCTTGGCAGTTCTTCCTCAGAAGCCTGCGTAGGCACAGGGGCCTCATGAAGCTTGTTGGTTTCCAAGCAACTCTTAAGTCTATCAAGGAGGAGGGTAGTCTTCAAAGGTCTTAAATGTAATACTTCGGACAGTAGATTGTTGAAAGGGCCTCCGGCTTCAGCAAGGGCTTGAAACAGGCACAGCTACTCCATCAGATTATGTTCTTTTCTGTCAAGGATTCCAGTTTTAAAAGTGAAGTGTCACTCCCACTTTGAGATGTAAGGGAAAGGTGGCTGTCTCTTGCTGCCCCACTTTTCCTGGGGACCAGTTTCTGCTGCTCTGGGCATGTTGGCTTAATTCTGTACCCAGCTCTGATTATACTTGTTGCCTCACAAGGGGGCAAACAGAAGGTGTCGTGAGAAGAGTTTTTCCTTCTTTGGGCCCTGGACAACCAGCCTGGAGATTAGCTTTGCTCGGCAGCCGGCTTGTTTGACCAACAAATACTGGGCACCTACTATGTAGCAGGCCCTGTTCTGTGTGCTGGAGATAGAGAAGTGAGCAAAACAAAGTCCCCGCACTCATGAAGCTTGTTTTTAGTGAGACAGACCATTAAGAAATATATTGCACCACCCTGGGCCTCAATATGGTGTCAGATACTGATAAATGCCATTGTTAAAAAATAATCAAAACTCATTGAAATATGAACACAAGTTTTATTCTGAGCAGTTATTCTATATTCATATGTCTGTTGCTGTTGAGTTGATTCCAACTCATAGTGACCCTATAGGGCAGAGTAGAGCTGCCCCATAGGGTTTCCAAGGCTGTAAGCTTTATGGAAGCAGACCGCCACATCTTTCTCCTGCAGGATGGTTGGTGTTTTTGAACCACCGACCTTTTGGTTAGCAGCTGAGTGCTTTAGCCACTGTGCCACCAGGGCTCTTCATATAGGGAGACCATTTTGATTCCAGAAAAAGTGGCTTAAAGAAACTAAGTACAGTGGGGCTTATAAAGAGAAGATGAAGGAGAAATATAGAAGACCAACCATTGGGTAACCTTAACATGATTGATGGAACTCTGCCTTTCCCCTTACAATGAGATCAGTGGATATCAGTTCTCAAGATGGTCTCTGCCCCTCCACCCAGCCTACATCTTTTGAGATTCAAATTTAGTGAGCCTGGCTTCTGACAGAAGAGATTTGCAATTTTGGGGTGAAAGAAGTGTGTGAGGGCTGCAAAACTGAGGCATTTGACTTTAGTAAAATGGGTGGCCCAGGTCTGGGTCCAGACTCCATCTTAACTCTTGCTTACTTACCTAGCAGCTATTAACCTTTGACATAGATTTAAGCCTCTAGTTGAGGAAATGTGTTTCTCTGTGGTTGAGCTGAGACGGGGTGTAGACAAAACTTTTCCCAGAGGATTTTGATGCTGATGACTTATCAGCAATTGCTTGCACCTACTACCCCTAGGAAATAAGTTGCTGAGAAAAGCTATTTTAACAGAATGTTTTTAAGGAAGAATGTCCTATGATTGTTATACGAACACCCTGTAACCCCCCTTTAGTTATGTACTGTTGAAATTATAACATTATAACCAATCTAAAAAGCCCACCTATATGCTTTGCACCAATCCCTGTAAAGTCCCCACTTCCAGTAATCCCACCTTGTGCTGATCTAAGTTTATAACTTTCACAGTAGTATACCTTAAGTTCTTTGTTCTAACCCTATAAATATGTTTCTGTAACTCCACCATGGGGCATTTGGTTTCACATTGTGAACCTCACGTTTCCTGGCCTGAATAGTTTTTAAACCTTCAATAAATCTCTTTGTTTTTACTTCAACAGACATTTTCTGGTGTAAGAGATGTGGGATTAAAAGGTGAATTGTCTCTGGTGACTTCCCAGGCCTTCATGAAAATCAGAGTTCTGATTCCAAACGCAGGCCCCTTGAAGCCCTTCTGTCTCCCTGGGCTCCTGGGAGCCACCACCGGTAAACAGGCTCTTGAATTGAATTCCAAATCCTTGCATTGAGTTCTTTGAGATTTATTCATTGATTTTTTTGTCTCTGTTTCTCTGTATTTTCATTTTTGAATTTGCTCCCTGAACACGATGAGGTCATTGCCAGATTAGGTTTGGCAAGGCTGACATCTAGTGGCAAATCCCTACCAGGACTTCGGTGTGATGTTGGGAAAGCCAAGGTTTCAGCCCATAAAGGTTTGAACTCACTGTTTTTCAATTAAAGGGCATTTTTAGTTCTTTGGGGCTGTCTAGTGGCCAAAACTTAGATTTGAGCATGCACTTAGTTTTTTTGGTGCACATTTAGGTTTTAATCACACATATGTGTTCCATATTTTTGCAAAACGGGAAACTTCAGCTCTAAGAACTTGGCAGGACCATCTCCAGGCACTCCAGCCACTTACATGAACACCTGCCTGTTCCTGGAGTGCTGGCATGACTTCACTAAAGAAAATTTAAAAAATCAGTGTCTGATTTGGGGCTCCTTTGAGCTAGATAAGTTGATTTTTCTGTGCAGTACATTAGAAAAGAAAGGCTCCCCGCATTTAGCAAGGAAAATGGAATTTTTTAAAAAATTGGTGTATGGATGCTTCCAAAAGGCAGCAAGAAAGCAGATTGGTTTCTAAGCAAGACACTGTTTTTAAATTATTTAAGAGACAAAAGAAATTAGAATGTCAGGCACCTGCCCCTTTTCCTTCTGCTCCCCTGCTGGCCTTTTCAGAACTCCCTTTCTTTCCTAAAGAATCACCGTAAAAGAGAAACTGGTTCCTGAAATAGCCTTTGAAATCCTCCTTGCACCCTCAAATGTAGGCACTACGGGAAACCCCGAAGAACCTAGTGTGTCCTTTGTCCCCTGGACTCACAGTGAATTAAATAGTATTGTTAAAAGAGTTTCCCAATATGTGGAAGGATCCCTATAAATTTGCTAAGGATTCCAAAATCCTAATTGAAGCTTACCAGTCTGACTTTCCTGATTTCTGTCAACTGGTTCACATGCTAGTAAATCCTGGGGATGCTCAGTTATGGCTAGAACATGCTGAGTGGAGAGACCCCCAAGGCCATTCTTACTTTAGATACTAATAAAACAGGTGACAATTTGCTCCAGGAAGCCCAGAAAGGACAGAAATTACTTGATGTCGTAGACAAAGCTTTTCCTCCAATAGTTGATGAGGCACAGATTCATCCTTGTATACAAAATAAAGATGAAAGCATTTATCAAAATAGATTATATCAAAAATTTGTTGCACAATGACCCCGAGAGCTTCAGGAGCTTTTAACACAGCATTTATACCTGGCCTTAATCTAAAACTGTCAGCATTAGTAAAAAGGCTTCGGCTTGATTGGAAAATAGCTCCTATTGCCAAACCGACTAGCACGTGAACTAGCTCAATCTATGAAGACCAAACAAACTGCCAAAGCAAATAAATTGATGGCTTTGCAATTAAAACAGCTTCAGTCTCCTAATTATAATATGAATTCAAAACTTATGCAGGCATCAAACCAGGGGGCACCAAAATTGGAGTTTATCATTATTGCAAGAAACCTGGACATTTCAAGATGGACTGTATAAAATTGAGAAATGGGCACTTTGTCACCAGATACTGCCTACATAAAAACAGATTGAAGGGGCTCCAAGGACAGAATGGGGGCTTTTCCAGTGGTGGCCTTTGATTTCCAAGGGAAATCAATAATTCAAGTTAACTGAGAACCTTGTAAATTTTTAATTGACACAGGTGTCACCTTTTCTGCCATTAACTCCACATGTTTACAAAGGCTGCTGCCCCTCCAGTACCAGAACCTCTAAAGCTGGGGTTGCTAATCAAGTACAAATTTTAACTCATTAAAAACCTCTCCCAATATCTTTTGTCTTCATAGCAGACTTACATCCCTTTTTACTTAGCAAAGATGCCCCACTTAATAGGGAGAGATTTACTTTCTAGGTGGAGTAGTGATATACAATTTAATGAAAAAGGGAAAATGCTATTAGGGATCCCTGACAGCTACAGTGAAACTGAGGAAACCTCACTAGAGGAAGCTTCTTGCTATTTACAGGCACTTAGCTTGCCTCTGCAAGAAGACAGTCTCCTTGCCTCTTCCGCTCTTTTGGATGATCTTTCCTCCATTACTGAGACCTTGTGGGCAACTACTTCCACAGACATGAGTCCAGTACTGTCAGTAAACCCAATTAAATACAAATTGACACCTGCAAGCCTTTACCTGAAATTTCTCACAGTACTCACTGAAAAAGGAAGCAAAAGAAGGACTTGCTCATATAATCAAGATTTCCCTGTTAAGTGTTTAATTATTCCTTACACTAGCCCTTGCAATACTCCTGTTTGTCCTTTTAAGAAACCCAATAATGGAGGCTGGAGATTTGTGCAGGATTTGCATGCCACTAATCACATTGTAATTCCATGGTCCCCAACCCACATTTACTCCTTTCCAATGTTCCCCCAAAGCCACACATTTTACAGTGGTTGGCCTTTGTAGTGCATTCTTCAGAATACCTTTGCACCCTGACAGTCAATATTTGTTTGCCTTTACCTAGGGAAACTGGCAATTTACTTGGACTGTGATGCCTCAGGGTTTCACTGAGTCTCCCACCTGTTTTTCTCAGATTTTGCTCACAGACTTAGAACCTATACAGTTTACCAATGGATCCACCTTGTAACAATATGTGAATGATCTCTTGGTCTGCTCTAAGTCTCATCAAGTTTGCCTTAAGGACAACATCATTTTATTAACACATTTGGCTAATGGTGGATGTAATGCTACCAAAGAAAAGTTACAACTGGCTGAACAATCAGTTAAATATTTAGGACATAAAATTTCTGCAAAGGGGATTACTATAGACCCCAAAAGAAAAGAAACTATCTTAGCCTATCCTGTCCCTACCATTAAGAAACAGTTGAGAGGATTTCTTGGACTTTGTGGTTATTGCAGAACTTTTTTATTATTAATTTTTCTTTATTAACTCAACCCTTATACCAGTATTTAAAGACTTGAGAGCCTGATACTTTTCAATAATTAGAAGGCGGCAAGGAAACCATCACAAAATTAAAAGAATCATTAATAAATATACCAGAATTAATATTTCCCAATTACAATTTAGATTTTTCTATTTTTGTACATGAAGTATCTGGAAATGCCTTAGGAATCTTCATACAAAAGCACACAGGGAAGCAGAGACCAGTTGGTTATTATAGTTTGCAACTGGATTTGGTTGCTAGAGTTTACTCTCCTTACCTCAGGGCAGTAGCTGCCATTGCAAGGTTAGTGGAAACCACAGTAAACATAGTTTTAGGAAATTTCTTGATTTTTATGTGCTGCATGCAGTGTCTGCTATATTAAAGTCAGCTTTGACCCAACATCTTCCAGCTAGTAGATTAGCTTCTTATGAAGTTCTCGTATTTTAGCAGCTTCTAATAAGTGCTATGGCTGCTAACCAAAAGGTTGGCAGTTCAAATCCACCAGGTGCTCTTTGGAAACTATGGGCAGCTCTACTCTGTTCTATAGGATCGGTATGAGTTGGAATCGACTCGACGGGAGTGGGTTTGGTTTGTTTTTTTGGAATAATCAATTACACACTGGCTTGTTTGAATCTAGATACATTTTTAACTCTATGTAATGATGGGGATTACCCTCTTCATAATTGTTTAGACTTGACAGGCCAACTTTAACCACTTGACAAGATTTACAGGAAACTCCTCCTCTTAATCCAGAACTAGTTTTATTTGTAGATGGATCGTATTTAAAGCCTGGCCCCACCAGCTCAAATTACCAGAGTAGGTACACCATCCCCACTTCTACTGAAGTTCTTGAAAGCAGTGCCTTTGCTAAAGTTGCTTCAGGTCAACAAGCTGAATTGATCGGGCTCACAAGGGCCTGCAAATGGGCTTCTAGAAAGTTGGTAAATGTTTATATGGATGTGAGGTATGGATTTAGAATTTTTCATGATTTTGGCATATTACAGAAATGGGGCTCCTAACTTCTTTTGGAACCCAGATTAAAAATGGCCCCTTAGGACATCTAACAATTAGCATAATAAAATCTATTAAAACATTCTGCATCCCACTTTGGAGGGTGATATCTGGGGTCTTAAACGCTAGCAAGCGGCCGTCTAAGATGCATCAATTGGCTTCAACCCACCGGGAGCAAGGGAGAATGAAGAACAGCAAAGATATGAGGTCATTATGAGCCCAAGAGACAGAAAGAGCCACATAAACCAGAGACTACATCAGCCTGTGACAAGGATTAGGTGGTACCCAGCTACAACAGATGACTGCCCTGACAGGGAACACAACAGAGAACCCCTGAGGGAGCAGGAGAGCAGTGGGATGCAGACCTCAAATTCTCATAAAAAGACCAGACTTAATGGTCTGACAGAGACTAGAAGGACCCCGGAGGTCATGGCCCCCAGACCTTCTGTTATCCCAAGACAGGAACCATTCCCAAAGCCAACTCTTCAGACAGGGATTGGACTGGACTATGGGATAGAAAATGATACTAGTGAGGAGTGAGATACTTTGACCAAGTAGACACGTAAGAGTATGTGGGCAGCTCCTGTCTGGATGGGAGATGAGAGGGTGGAGGGGGTCAGAGGTTGGCCAAATGGACATGAAAATGGACAGTGGAAAGGGGGAGTGTGCTGTCTCATTAGGGATGGAGTAACTAGGAGTGTATAGCAAGGTGTATATAAATTTTTGTATGAGAGACTAGCTTGGTTTGTAAACTTTCACTTAAAGCACAATAAAAATTTTAAAAAAGAGATTTAAAAAAATGGCTCCTTAGTGGCAGAACTCATAAAAACCTTTTTGTGTCCCTCTGAGATTCCTGTAATGAAAATACAAGCTCATCAACCCAAAGAGTTTCCACAAATGAAGGAGATTAAAGGACTAACCTAGCAGAGAATGTGTTTAAACTGGCTGCTTCCCAGCTGCCCTCTATCAGTGCTTTCATTCGTGATCACAATGGTCATGATGATGAAAAGGAGGGAAATACTTTGAATAATAAAATAGCTATGACCTTTGTTATGTCCCCTGTGTTAGAAACCTCTCCAAATTTTGGCTTACATGCAATTTTAGAGTTGCATTTCAAGTACCAACAGCTGACTTCAGAGGATGAAATTGAAGACTGGAAAAATGCTGTTATCAAGATCTGACAACCAAATTATGGACAGGGCCTGATAAAAAGATTGTTTTACCAGAATGCTTACATATCCCTGTAGTCTGAAACTACTTACATGAACATTTAGATTTAGAGGGAGATGAGATAATACAAATCTTAGAAAAATATTGGTGGGGAGGTTTTTCAGCAGCTGTGGATTATGTGCTTTCCTATTGTCCTATCTGTTCCCTTCATATTGTCCTGGCCCCAGTAAAGTGGGGCATTTTAGCCATGGTCATGATGACAAGAGTCCTTCCTATTATCCAGCTGAATTACTAAAAGAAGACTGCCCTCCTGATAAGGTTACTTTTGAACATCTTTATGCAAGTCAACTATTGGCTCCAGCAGAAAAAATTGACATGAGAAAAAATATTATTGTTCTTAGGAATCTACTTTGGGAATATGGATGGGTTCTAATGACTTGCCAGTTCTTCCCAAGTCCCCCCAAATTCCCATGGTGAAAGCATTACATGTGACCTCCCACTCAAGAAGACTTAAGATGGTGGAGATATTGAACAAATACTGATGGGGGCATTTTTGAGAAGCTGCTGATCATGTCACCAAACATTATTCTGTTTGTTCTAAATTTAATTTGGGAAAACCTTACAAAGCCCCATCTGGAAGATACCCCTTGCCTTCAGGACCCATGCTTCAATGGCAATTTGACTTTATCCAGCTTCCACCCTCCAATGGCTATAAATAAGTTTTGGTAATGATCTGTGGATTTTCACTGGGTGGAAGATTTCCATGACATCAAGCCACAGCAACTTTTGTAATGAAGAAATTCCTTGAAAACATCATTCCCACTTGGGGAGCCCCCAGAACTCTTTGCAGTGACCAAAGAACTCTACTGGACAAGTAATAAAGGAAATGTGTAAGATTTTTCCAATTTTTCAGAGGCTCCACTGCCCCTACCACCAACAATCATCAGGCCTTGTGGAAAGAACTAATTGCATTATAAAAACCCAGTTGGCCAAGCTTTCCATCTCTCTACATTTGTCTTGGGTCCAGGTACTCCCTCTTGTTTTGTTAAATTTAAGGTCCTCCCCATTTGGACCACAGAAACTGACTCCTCATGAGATTTTTACTGGACAACCTATGGTCCTTATCAATCAGCTTAGACTGACTCTAACCTGGTACAAAACGGTTTATCAAAATCCTGCTAATTTTTAATCCAGTACTACAGAGAGTACTCTTTTCATGTAAGAGCAGCTTTTGATGATCAGAAACCAGCTGTATCTCAGTTGCCATCTATTAAACCTAGAGATTATGTATATTAGAAAAAACATCAATTAAAGGATTCTCTTGAGCCTCATTGAAAAAGGCTAAACTTGGTCCTTCTCACTAAGCTTTGTGCTGCAAAATTACAGGGAGTTAAGACTTGGATCCACTTGTCTTGGCTGAATAAGGCCAACCATGCTTCTACTTGGACAGTTGAACATACAAAAGGACTTAAGCTGAAATTCAAACGCCCAAGTGGCCAGAAGCAGACAGCTCTTCCCAAGATCACACAACAAGACCTCATGCAAGTTCTTGAAATTGTTAGACTCTGTCCGATTCTGACTGTTTTTGAAATTGCCGTCGTCATGGTTTGAATGAAGTCCTCCCAAAAATGTGTGTATCAAGTTCGTTAGGCCATGATTCCCAGTATTCTGTGGTTGTCATCCATTCTGTGATGGCAATTTTGTGTTAAAGAGGATTAGGTTGGGATTGTAACACCTTTACCAGGTCACATCCCTGACCCAATGTAAAGGGAGTTTCCCTGGGGTGTGGCCTGCACCACCTTTTATCTCAAGATGCAAAAGGAAAGGGAAGCAAGCAGGGAGTTTGGGACCTCATACCACCAAGAAAGCAGCACCGGGAGCAGAGTGTGTCCTTTGGACCTGGGGCCCCTGCACCTGAGAAGCTCCTCAACCAGGGGGAGGTTGAGGACAAGGAATCTTCTTCCAGAGCTGACAGAGAAGGCCATCCCCTGGAGCTGACACCCTGAATTTGGATTTGTAACCTACTAGACCGTGAGAGAATAAATTTCTCTTTGTTAAAGCCACCCACTGCGGTACTTCTGTTATAACAGCACTAGATGACTAAGACAGCCTGATTTCACAAGCTTGGGTAAATTGACCAGTAAGAATTTTTCATGCAGACTCTTGACGTTGTGTTTTGCTTCACAATTGTGACTATCCTGTTACTTACCACTCTCCTTATACTTTGTTTTCATTATCCTTTAAAACAATCCTTATGCACACTATTGACATATTTGCTATTTATTTCATATTCATTGCTATTCTTATGCCAGTTGCTATAATGCACACTGTTGGTGTTAGTCCCTATTTTAACTTCCCTTTGTTTCAATGCAAATAACTGAAGGAGGAATTTGTTTCTTTCTAGCTATTATTTTTATCATATTTGCCTTACTACATTATTTTTGGTTAGTATTCTTACATCATAAGAATGTAAGAATACATTTTAAATTTTTCTTTAGGTGAAAGCTTACGGAACAAATTAGTTTCTGATTAAACAGTGAGTACACAAATTGTTTTGTAACATTGGTTGCCAACCCCACTATTTGTCAACACTCTCCCAATCTTGTCCTCAGCTTCCTGTCCCTTCTTGCCTTCTCATCTTTGTTTTTGGGCTGGTGTGCCCATTTAGTCTCG